>NC_088802.1:11397042-11697042 GCF_011386835.1 Chrysemys picta bellii | reverse complement strand
ACCACGTGGCTAACAGCGGGGAACATTTCTGTTCAGCAGAGCAGGAACGGGAACCTCTGAATGTCCCCTTAATAAAATCACCACATTTCAACCAGGTGACCATGAACGATATCACTCTCCTGAGGATAACAAAGAGCGATAAGGAATGGATGTCGTCTTCATGCCAGCAAACACCGGGACCATATGCTGCCATGCTTTGTTATGCAATGATTCCAGACTACGTGCTACTGGCCTGGCGTGGTAAAGTGTCCTACCATGGCGGACGGGATAAGGCAGCCCTCCCCAGAAACCTTTTGCAAAGGCTTTGGGAGTACATGAAGGAGAGCTTTCTGGAGATGTCCCTGGAGGATTTCCGCTCCATCCCCATACACGTTAATAGACTTTTCCAGTAGCTGTACTGGCCGCGATTGCCAGGGCAAATTAATCATTAATCATTAAACACACTTGCTTTTAAACCATGTGTAATATTTACAAAGGTACACTCACCAGAGGTCCCCTGTGTGCCCTCAGGGTCTGGGAGCACACCTTGGGTGAGTTTGGGGGTTACTGGTTCCAGGTTCAGGGTGATAAACATATCCTGGCTGTTGGGGAAACCGGTTCTTTGCTTCCTTGCTGCTGTGAGCTATCCACATTATCTTCATCCTCATCGTCCTCATACCCCGAACCTGCTTCCCTGTGTGTTTCTCCATTGAAGGAGTCAAAGCACACGGTTGGGGTAGTGGTGGCTGCGCCCCCTAGCATGGCATGCAGCTCCGCATAGAAGTGGCATGTTTGCGGCTCTGCCCCGGACCTTCCGTTTGCCTCTCTGGCTTTGTGGTAGGCTTGCCTTAGCTCCTTAATTTTCACTCGACACTGCTGTGCGTCGCTGTTATGGCCTCTGTCCTTCATGGCCTTGGAGACCTTTTCTAATATTTTGCCATTTCGTTTACTGCTAGGGAGTTCAGCTAGCACTGATTCGTCTCCCCATATGGCGAGCAGATCCCATACCTCCCGTTCGGTCCATGATGGAGCTCTTTTGTGATCCTGGGACTCCATCACAGTTACCTGTTCTGATGAGCTCTGCGTGGTCACCTGTGCTCTCCACGCTGGGCAAACAGGAAATGAAATTCAAATGTTCGCGGAGCTTTTCCTGTCTACCTGGTCAGTGCATCTGAATTGAGACTGCTGTCCAGAGCGGTCACAATGAAGCACTGTGGGATAGCTCCCGGAGGCCAATAACGTCGAATTCCGTTCATGCTACCCCAAATCCGACCCGCAAAGCGCTAATCTACTCATCGGAGGTGGAGTAAAGAAACCGGTTTAAAGGGCCCTTTAAGTCGAAAGAAAGGGCTTTGTCGTGTGGACGTGTCCAGGCTTAATTCGATTTAACCCTGCTAAAGTCGACTTAAACTCGTAGTGTAGACCAGGCCTCAGATGCTGCCGGCCTGCACTAGAGGAGATCTCTGTGCTGAACACTGTGTGGGACCCCAAGCACCTTGAGTCCACACCCACAAGGGCTCCAGACAGCTCAGGTCCATGCCACATACCACTGGGATTAAACATATCTTTAGCAAAACGAACCCCATGGCAGTGTGGACCTGTGTCAGTCTGACCTGTTCTCCTGAGTTCATGGACAAAGTCCAGTCAAAGTGGTTCCATTAGTCCCACCAGGCAGCCTTTTGAAATCTCCCAGAATCCCGTGCTTCCGGGATCTTTGCTGGGGATGGTGGGGGAGCTACCCAGCAGCCATTGCCACAGAAAGGGGCTAGGACAGCACTAGGGCAAACCCCAGCTGTTCCTAACACAAATCAACACAGCTAATGGGGTTTGCCCTAGTCCCTAGATCAGAGCTGTCCAACCCGTCCAATCCCCAGGGGTACAGTTCTGAAAGTCAATGGAGTTGGACTCCTTTGAGCATCCCAGCCTATATGGCTGCCCCCAGTGGCTTCTGGGATTGGTATCACTGTTTGTTAAATCTTCTCAAAAACAGCTTTATAGATTCACTGCCATGGGACACCAGTTTTCAACTGGTTCAACTCAATGGAGAGAATGGACGTAATAACTTTAAACAATCTGAATACAACACCCACCCAATTTCCATAAATAAGGTTTAATTCCCTTGGTGTCTCTCATGTCCTACCTCTAGAAAGACCCACTGTTGTACACAGTATTGTTGTAATTGTGTTGGTCCTGGGATATTAAAGAAACAAGGGAGGTGAAGTAATGTCTGCTCATGGCCAGCTTCTGTGGGTGCACGACAAGCTTTCAAGCTTACACAGAGCTCTTCTTCAGGCCCAGGAAAGAGTATGTTCCCCAGAGCTGAGTTGTGTGTAACTCTCTAACCAACAGGAGCTGGGCCAGCAGAAGATATTGCCTTACCCACCTGACCTAGCCTATCTAGGAAGACTGGCTGTTATCTTGAATTTTGGGTAAAAAAAAACCTCATCCACCCCCTACAACCCTCAAAATAAATCCACCAAATCATTTCTGTTTGACAGGAAAAAATACAAGCCCATTTGAAGACTCTGAGGGAAGAGAGAGAAAAGCTGCTGGGATTTAAAGTGACTGGAGAGAAGAGAAGCCAGGAGTATCTGGTAGGTGCCTATTGTTCTTCGCCTGCTGGGACATGGAGGTGGGAGCGCTGTTTATTGGTAGATTTCTCTGTGGCCTTGTCTGTGTTTCTCAATGATCATGGGATACTGTCTGTGTGTGCGTGTGTGTGTGTGTGTGTGCGCGCGCATATCACAAATGTTCTCTCCCTGGACAAGGACAACAGCATCTTCTGCAGGATCTAAGATGCATTTTAATTAATGAGTTAATTACTACGCCTTGTGGCTTTCACAAAATTTCTCCCAAACTGCACTGATTATATCCCAGTAGTCATGGAGACAGTCCTTTCAGAGAGACTGGGGCTAAATGAGAAGCTGTAAGAAAATCCTCTCCCTTGTGATCACAGTGTATCACAGTCAAGTGTCAGGATGTGAAGAGTGGTGGGTTTTGAACCTCAGTGCACAGAGACTGTCATTACAACCCAACCGCTCTCCAGAGCCAGCAGGGGAGGGGCTAGTGGAACTCCGGCCCACCAGAGAATCTGCCTACGAAGCTCCTGATTGGAGCAGACGTTCGGATGCATGAATTATGCCAGCAGGAGTCACTGGAAGTTGTCCAAACAAGTGAGTGAACTCCCGATCTGCTGCTGGACTGGACCCTGACTCTGGCTTGGCCCTGGCATTGTTCCTGGCTCAGGTTTGACCTGCAGTACTGAAATCTGACTCCAGCTTGATCCTTCGCGTAGCTGCCTGACTCTGACTCCAGTCCTGATCCCCCCTGTGACACCAGACACTGATTCTGGCTCAGCCTTTGGCATGACTCCTGAGCTCGACTGTAGCCCCAACCCTTGGTGAGATCCTGACTTTGACTCCAGCTCTGACTTTGGCTGTAGTTCCAGACTTCCAACTGCAGCTCTGAGCACTAGGCCAGACGACTCATGTCCTGGCCCGTACACCGATGTGTTAGAGATTGTAAAGAAACTCTCTCGTAAGACTGTATGAAAGATCATCAGGCTCCATCCATGTTCCTGACCAACCCTTTCCTTATTTCTTATAGAAACAGACAGAAACCGAGAGGCAGAAGATTGTGTCTGAATTTCAGCAACTCCGGCAGTTCCTGGAGGAACAAGAGCGACTCCTGCTGGCCCAGCTGGAGAAGCTGGACGAGGAGATTGTGAAGATCCAGAATGAAAATATCACCAAACTCTCTGAGGAGATTTCCCGTCTCATTGAGCTGATCAGTGAGCTGGATGGGAAGTGTCAGAAGCCAGCAAGTGAATTCCTGCAGGTGAGACTGAGCTAGAAACTTCCCAAATCCCCGCACAGGGACAGGACAGCTCCTGAGCTACAGGCACAGGGGTCCAGCAGTCAGAGATCTCAGTGTAACTTGGCGTGTGCATTGCTGACATGTGAATGACGATTGTTCTTTGCAGAGTCACAGACACAGAGATATTAGAGATGGAAAAGCCCCATTAGCTCAGTGAAACCATGGCCCTGGGGCCAGGGCAGGGCTGATTTCCCCTGTATTTGCAAAATCTCTTTCCTGGAATCCCAAGTGTGTGTCAGATGGTACTGAGATTTTTTTTAATCTCTCTTTCCTCCCTCTCCTCTAGGATGTCAGAAGCACCTTGAGTAGGTACGTGGCTCTCTCTTACTCCCACACATACTTGGCAATGCTGGGAAAGAGCATGGTGTTAGCATGGCATCTCCACAGCAACAAGTGTGGGGAAGGTCACATTTTGGATACAAATCTCTCAGATAAAATTAATCCTGAGGTTCTCACCCTGGAATTATCTATTCAGTGGGAAGAACTGACCTAAAGTATTTCCAAGAGATGTCACATCCCTGGGGGACTGGCTGCCTCAGAATTGTGGGGATGGAATATGGGCCTGTCACTGATGGGGCCCTGGTTACCATTCAGCCCAGGTCAGCACTGGTAAAGAGTCTGAGGGTTGTTAGGAGACCTGTGTGGAATGAGCTGAGGAGGGGAGAGTTGGTGTCTTAGTCAGGTTCCTAGTGGACAGATTTCTACAGCACTTCACATAGGAACCTCCTGTCCCTCAGAGCATGGAGGCCA
Organism: Chrysemys picta bellii; assembly: GCF_011386835.1. Taxonomy (NCBI): domain Eukaryota; kingdom Metazoa; phylum Chordata; order Testudines; family Emydidae; genus Chrysemys; species Chrysemys picta. The sequence continues at coordinate 11,692,437 of NC_088802.1, read as the reverse complement.
AGGAGTAAATTGGCCATGGAGACTCAATTCCCCTTTTGTCCCCAGAGCTGAAGAATATTAATGAGTCCTTTGAAGGGAAGGTTGTACGGCCGTAGGCTGTGTTGCATTTGCTCTGAGACTGGGAGAAGTCGAGGAATTTGAACTCCAGGCCCATTAGAACAGCGACTCAGTAGCCAGAACTTATAATGAGTCACACCATGAAATATAATCACGTGAAATTGTTTCTCTCCAGGTGTGAGAAAGGGAAGTTCCAACAGCCAGAGGAGATTTCTCCTGAACTGGAGGAGCAAGTCAGCGATTTCTCCCGTAAAACTATCGTGCCGTTGGAGACTCTGAGGAAATTCAAAGGTATCTAAAATCGATCTAAGAATGGAAATTGGGATGAGCCTCTGAGACTGTGGGAAGAGAATGTTGCTGGTCAATTGGTTCACACTTAGATGATGCTTCTATTTAATTGTTGGGTGAGAATGCCAGACACTTGGGTTCAAGACACTCAGGTTGATTAATTCAAACCTTTGTTTGCACCAAAAACATGCCTTTCAATTACTATTACAAAGTAAGAAATGACCCATAGACTTTAAGGTCAGAAGGCACCATCCTGATCCATCTTCTCTGACCTCCTGCACATTGCAGGCCACAGAACTTCCCCACCCACTCCTGCAATTTACCTCTAAACTCTGGCTGAATTACTGAAGTCCTCAAATACTGATTTAAAGACTTGAAGTTACAGAGAATCCACCATTTATTCTAGTATAGCCTCTGTACAAAAAACAAAACAAAACAAAAACAGGGCCTCTGGCAATTTGACTTGGTGGAAAATTCCTTCCTTATCCCAAATAAGGTGGTCTGTTGGACACTGAGCATTTCAGCAAGACCCAACAGACAGACACCTAGGAAAGAATTTTCTCTAACTCAGAGCCCTCCCCTGCACTTCTTTGTGGCTGGATGCACAGCCCCCCTCAGCCTAGCTCCAGCCCTTCAGTGCCTCCCCCCACTGCACAGCCCCCCTCGGCCTAGCTCCAGCCCTTCAGTAGAGGTGGGACACACACACACACACACTCCTCCTCCCATAAGACATATTATTTAAACAAGAAAGCAGTGACAATAATGCACTGATATATGGTTTTAGGATAAATATTTATTTCAATGCCCCCATCCTACAAAAAAAATATTGACTGCAGCAGTGAGGTACATTCAAAAACACTAAAGTGAGTTGAATTTATTATTATTGTTATTGTTTATTATTTATTAACTACCTAGCCAAGTTATGGTTTTTTCAATGTGGAAAATTGTGTGTTAATTTACGGGTTGAATGATGACTGAATGACATAACACCCCAACAATGTCCATCACTAAGTTCGGTAATTTTGTCAAGTGTCCGTCGCACAACATGATGCTGCCTACCCCTGGCCAAAGGGACCGAAGTGGGTAAAGTTACTTTTATGATAAAGTCTTTGTATGATCTGGGTCTAGGGTACGACAAAAGGCAGTAAGTGAATGAGACAAACCAACTGGAGTCTGAAGGGTGGGAGGGGATGATGAGGGGAAAAGTAAATCTCACTTACAGATTGTCCTGGGATGGTTGTGAGGCTGCAAGGACATTGGTTCCATTGTTGGGAAATGCCTGAATGAGAGAGGAAAGAGAAGGTTTCAGTTAGTTTATATTAAATTCCTGGGTGTGTCTCTGTGCCTCTTGGTCTGTTCTGTCATGATGAAAATACAGTTCTATGCGTTCAGAGTGGGGACGCTGTTACAAATATGAAAGCCTGAAATCTTGTCTCTTTTCTCCTTTCCCCCACCAGACACTCTGCTGTCTGCACTGGAGACACAAATTGGAGAACCCCTAGGAGCACACAGACAGGGTGAGTTCTTCTTTGAGTGATTGCTCATGTCTATTCCACAATAGGTGTGCATGCTTGCCACGTGCACCGGTGCCAGAAGTTTTTCCCCTAGCAGTACCCGTGGGGGGGGGAGCTCCCCCCGCAAACCCTGGATTGGTGCCTGCCTGGTATAAGGGGAGCTGCCCCACGCTCCAGCGGCAAGCCGCTGCTCGGATCGCCACAGTCGCCGCCGGCCCGGTACTGGTCGAGGGAACGTTCCTGACACCACTCACCGCCTAGCGACCATTCAGGGCCCAGTCCATGTGGATCACTCTCAATGCCGGCCAGACTGTCTGGATGGGTGCCATCTGACTGGGACTCCCGGCACCGCTCCTCTTTGCGGAGCGAATATCGACGGGACCGTGGCGGAGGTCGCCAGCAGTCCTCATCTCGAAGGAGGTACCGCAGTCGGTCGCGGCGTGATCGTCGATGCCGTTCCCGCATAGACTCCCACTCCAAGTCTCCACCCAGTCACCATAGCCCTGGGCGTCGATCGCCAGCATCCCGCTGTCGTGGGTCCGCCCGTCAAGACTGATCGCGGAGCAGCTATTACTGTTGGTGCTGTTCCTCCGTGTCGAGATTGCGGTCCTGTGGCTGACGCAGATCCCGATACTGCCTCTATTCCCGGTCCAGAGACAGCAGCTGATCGTATGCCAGCCCGGCCTCCGCTCACTGCCGTTCATCTACAGGCCAGGCTAGCCAACCCGAACAGCTGGATCCGCCAGTGCCGCAGCAAGTGCGATGGCACCGAGCATTGTGGCCAGCCCAGTGGTACCAGTGGTCACCGTGGCCTCCGGCGCAGCCCCTGGTGTGAGCTCGCTCAGTGACCGGAGCGTGGGAAGCACCGTTGGCCTCCGCTAGACTGCCGGGAAAGGAATCGGTGGGACCCGTGTCCTTGGTACTGTGCCTGGAGACCGACCAGGTGGTGGATCCTCTGGTGCCGGCCAACACCCAAAGCACCACGCCGGCCTCCTCGCCCCGTCCAGAGGACCTGATTGTGACCCCATCCCCCTCCATCCCGCAGGAGGACTAGGTCCTCACCATGCCAAGCTCAGTGCTCACCACCCTGCGGTGGTGGCACGCCCCAAGCAACATGCTCCAAGGGGTCCTGTTCAGGGACAGGGCCCCGTTGTTGGAGCTGGTGTCCGATGCATCGGACCTGGGTTTGGGGGCCCATGTAGGGAACTTTCAGACCCAAGGCCTGTGGTCTCTGCAGGACCTGCCCCTTCATATAAATGTCAAGGAACTCAGGGCGGTGGGACTCATGTGTATGGCCTTCCGCTCGTACCTGAAGGGCAAGGTAGTCAGGGTCCTCATGAACAACAATGCCTCGATGTTCTATATCAACAGGCAAGGCAGGGCCCGATCCTCTTCCCTCTGCCATGAAGCCCTCAGTCTGTGAGACTTCTGTATAGCCCACGACATCCACCTAAAAGCCTTCCACCTGCTGGGCGCCTGGAACGTGAGGGCGGATCGCTTGAGCAGAGACTTTTCCTCTCAGCACGAGTGGGCTCTACACCCGGAAGTGGCCCACCAGCTCTTCCAATGGTGGGGAACTCCCCAGATGGACCTATTCGCGACCCAGCAGAATCGACGATGCCCCCGCTTCTTCTCTGGGGGGCCTAGGGAGGGGAGCTATCTCCGATGCCTTTATCCTGTCCTGGTCAGGCCGGCTTCTCTATGCCTTTGCCCCGTTCCCTCTGATCAGCAGGGTCCTGGAGAAAATAAAAATGGACTAAGTCAGGGTCCTCCTCATTGCCCCGGCGTGGCCCAGGCAGCACTGGTACGGGACCCTCTCTGGCCTGGTGGTGGCTCCGCCGTGGCTGTTGTCGCTCCGCCCGGACCTGCTCTCCCAGGACCAGGGCTGCCTCCTCCATCCCAACCTAGCAGCTCTTCACCTCATGGTGTGGCTGCTCAGTGGTTAGGTGACAAGGAAAGGACATGCTCGGAACTGATCTAGCATGTCCTCCTCGAAAGGAGACGGCCCTCCATTCGCCGCTCTTTCTTGGTGAAGTGGTCTCGGTTTTCCAGGTGGGTGGTGGACTAGGATGTGCTCCCAACGGCTGACCTGATCTGGCTTATCCTTGATTACCTCCTCCACCTGCGGGCCCAGGGCCTGGCGCCCTCGTCAGTCAGGGTGGACCTGGTGGCCATATCGGCCTTCCATGCCCAGTGCAAGGACACACGGTATTTTCTCATGCTATGACTGGTCGGTTCCTTAAGGGTTTGGACCAGCTTTACCCGTATTCTAAACCCCTGGTCCCACAGTGGGACCTGAACCTGGTGCTGGCTCATCTTACGGGGCCCCCGTTTGAACCGTTAGCCACGTGTTCCTTGTCTCAACTCTCATGGAAAGTGGCCTTACCGGTTGCTATCACGTTGAACAGGCAGGTCTCTGAGCTCAGGGCCCTGACCTCCGAGCCGCCATATACAGTCTTTCATAAGGAGAAGGTCCAACTCCGCCCACACCCCGCGTTCCTCCTGAAGGTGGTCTCCGCCTGCCACATGGGTCAGGACATTTTTCTACCAGTCCTCTGCCCCAAACCTCATGCGACTAGTGAGGCGCGCCATCTCCACATGCTCGATGTGAGACAAGCTCTGGCTTTCTACCTCAAGTGGACCAAGCTGTTCAGAAAGTCCTCACAACTGTTCATTGCCTTGGCCAAGCATGCGAGGGGCCGGCTGATTTCCACTTAGCAGCTTTCTAATTGGATCACTTCATGCATCCGCTCCTGTTATGAGCTGGCGGGTGTCCCCCCGCCGCCCATTGTGAGGGCACACTCGACTCGGGCACAGGCCTCGTCAGCTGCCTTCATGGCCCACGTCCCTATACAGGACATTTGTAGAGCCGCCACCTGGTCTTCAGTTCACACGTTCACCTCGCACTATGCGATAGTCTCTCTCAAACCAGGGATGATGCCAGGTTCAGCAGGGCAGTCCTCCATCCCGAGAACTTGTGAACTCCTAACCATCTCCAGCACATATAATTGGAATCCCCTATTGTGGAATACACAGAAAAGACAGTTACCTTTTCCATAACGGGTGTTCTTCGAGATGTGTTGCTCATGTCTATCCCACATCCTGCCCTCCTTCCCCTCTGCCAGTTTTCTGGCAAGAAGGAACTGAGGGTAGGGGGAGCGTACAGCTCCCCTTATACCGCGCCAGGCAGGCGCCACTCCAGGGGTTACAGGGGGCACTCCCCCCCATAGGTACTGCTAGGGGAAAAACTTCCAGCACCAGTGCACGTGGTGAGCACACACACCTATTGTGGAATACACATGAGCAACACATCTCAAAGAACACCAGTTACAGAAAAGGTAACTGTCTTTTTGCAGCTGGAGATTGTCTTTAAATTATGAGAAAATTCCAGTGAAATCATCTTCATGAGATTGTAATGAAAGTTACCAACCAAATCAACAGTGGCCATGACACACACAGTCCTACAAATAACCCATTAAACAGTGAGGAGATCCAGGGGCACTGGAACATAGGGGACCAGGGGGCCAAGCCTACCCACTTTTTAACATGGGCATAGTTTGGGGGCACGGGAACATGTTGGAGCCCCAAACTGGAAGCCTTGGGCAGGCATGTAGCATCACAGGCAGTGGCTGTGCTTCGTGGTGGGGCAGCTGATCAGCTCCCCCCATGTATCAGAGTAACAGCCGTGTTAGTCTGTATCCGCAAAAAGAAGAATAGGAGTACTTGTGGCACCTTAGAGACTAACAAATTTATTAGAGCATAAGCTTTCGTGGACTACAGCCCACTTCTTCGCATCCGAAGAAGTGGGCTGTAGTCCACGAAAGCTTATGCTCTAATAAATTTGTTAGTCTCTAAGGTGCCACAAGTACTCCTGTTCTTCTTTTTCCCCCCATGTAGTGCAGCCTCTTCCTGGAGCTGGCCCCTCTCAATGGCCCCACCCCTGCTCCTCTTCCCCCTGGACCCTCCACCTGCCCTGGGTGGTGCACACTGGAGAGTGGGGACGTGGGAAGGTGGAGCATCAGAGGCTCTCCATAGTGGCCAAGGCTCCCAGCCTGGCCAGGGGCAGGGCCTCGGTGGGAAGATGAAGAGTGGGGTCAGGGCCATGGAGAGGGCAGGGCCACAGGCAATGCAACCTAGTACCCCCTTCCCAACTTCTACCAAGGTGCTGGAACACCTGGGGAGATCCCAAGTTGACATCACACAAATAATCCTGACACCAACCTTAGTGCTGAGTTCATGCCCATGCTAATGAACAGAAACACTCTCACTGAGCAGCCTGTGAACAGAGCTCTCTGACCTGAGGGCTGACACATCCCTCTGCTTTACCCCGGTGCAGGGGGTCTCCCCATCGTGCTTCTCCAAGGTCCTCCCTTTCCTGTGGGCAGGGCTGGGCACTCCCATTGGAGCTGTTCACTGCTTCCTGGATTGGGGAGACGCTCTCCCTGTGAGGCTGTCAGCTCCTTCCTTCTCTGAGCTGGGGATGGGGCTACTTCACTCAATGCCACCTCCTACTATCTGGTGTTAAGCAGCTCTTCCCCAATGCTGCACCTTCCTCTCTGTTCCCTGGCCTGGAAGTGGAGGCTGCATTAGAGGAGGGGGATTCCCTCTGGGGTTCAAAACTGTACCTGCTTCCTCTGCTCCCTCCTCACTAAAACCTTCCTTGCTGTGACTCTGACGCTGGGTATGGAGCAGAACCAACAGGGGTAGCTGGGAGCTGAAGCTTATGCAAGCAAATGGGAAACTAATGAAGTGGGTCTCCTTACACAGACTGAGGAACTGCAGTGACATCCCTGCTCAGTCTCAAGTGCCCAGGACAGAGGCAGCTCCCTGGGATCCAGGCCTGTCCCAGCCAGAACGGGGCTGCTGGGGAGTGTGAGAAATGGTCCCAGCTTCCCCCAGGGCCGAGCTCTGCCCCTAACGCTCTGATTCTCTCTCCCCAGAGAATGTGACTCTGGATCCAGACACGGCTCATCCCAACCTTGTCCTGTCTGAGGATCGGAAAAGTGTGATACGGGGAGACACACGGCAGCGACTACCCAACAACCCTGAGAGATTTGACTCTTGGGCCTGTGTGCTGGGCTGTGAGGGGTTCACCTCGGGGAGACATTGCTGGGAGGTGGAGGTCGGGGATGGGGGATGCTGGGCTGTGGGGGTGGCCAGAGGGTCTGTGAGGAGGAAGGGACGGATCAGCCATAGCCCTGAGGGGGGGATCTGGGCTGTGGAACAGTGCAGGGGTCAGTTCCAGGCTCTCACTTCCCCTGTGACCCCCCTGCCCTTGAGCCGGGTCCCCAGCAGGATCCGGGTTTGTCTGGACTGTGACCGGGGGCAGGTGACATTTATCAATGCTGGTGATGAGGCCCCGATCTTCACTTTCCCGCCGGGCTTCATCCCTGGGGAGAGAATCCGACCCTGGCTCTGGGTGTGGGACACAGACACCCAGCTCCGATTGTGTCCCTGAGACACACAGCCGAGAGTGGAACCAGAAATCAGCCTCTCTAGCCTCATGGACCCCAGTCTCTATGACCTTGGAGGACTCCCATCTACCCAGCCCCTGGCTCCTCATCTCTATGACCCCTAGAAGTGCCTCCTCCTCCCTCTCTTCAGTCCCAGGGATGGGAAGGGGAGGGGGAAGAACCCCTGGGGCAGAGGTGGGGTCTGGGCAGGGATACAGCCCAGGGTTTTGGGGGTTGCAGAGAAGCAGCAGCTTGGAGCGTTTTGTACAGATCTGTGTCCTTAGATCCTGCTGCAGGGGCCACAGTCACTACAGGGCAACTGGTAACACTGTAATGGTCAAACACACCCCTGGTGGGGAGGAGAAGATGGGTTCAGATTGATGGAAAAACCATTATATATCCTTAAAAAAATCATCATTGAGTCAGTCTCATGATTTTTTTAAACTCCTGAGGTTGGCAGCACTGGGGGAGGCAGGGACAGGGCGGGTTTAATCAGAGGGAATTAGAAGACGCAAGAAGAAAAATGTGAATTAAAATAAAACAAGAATAAAGGTAGAGTCTATGAGAAATGGTGGAAAACAGAAATGAGAAGAGTGACAGGAAAATATCCCTGACAGGGGAACCAGCCAGGGGCAGCAAAATGGGAAGGGATAAAATCAGGGGGAAGAAGGGAGCAGCCAAGGGGGATGATCTGTGACAGGGAGGGGAGGCGAGTGGGAGAAACACAGGAAAATAAACAGAGGTGGGAAGTGAGGGCTAGAACAATAATGAATAGAAAAGGACAGTAGGAAAAGAAAGGGAACCTGAGCGGGACGGAGAGATTTATTACATTTTACTGAAAGTGACGTTGTAACTCATTAATTCCCTATATTCATTCCTAGATGACTGTACTGTTGTAGTGCCATTAAGAAAACTGTTCTCAGTAGCTCGGGATCTCCTTTCCATGCTGTGGTTATTAAGGCTCCTTCTCGGCTCCATTTACCTACCACCTTTAGTTACTTACTGTAAATAAAACATTACAAACAATTCTTCGTGTTTGTTCCACTTTCATGTCCCAGCTGCTGGTGCTGGGGGCAGAGTCCTGGGATTTGCTTTCTGACTTGGTTTCAGAGTAGCAGCCGTGTTAGTCTGTATCCGTAAAAAGAACAGGAGTACTTGTGGCACCTTAGAGACTAACAAATTTATTAGAGCATAAGCTTTCGTGGACTACAGCCCACTTCTTCGGATGCAGACCGAAGAAGTGGGCTGTAGTCCACGAAAGCTTATGCTCTAATAAATTTGTTAGTCTCTAAGGTGCCACAAGTACTCCTGTTCTTTTTACTGACTTGGTTGTGTCCCCCCAACCCCCACAGGGAATATTGTGCCCCTAGGATGAGTTTGGGTTTTACTGGGATGTGTCACTTTCCAGCCTTGCTCTGTCTCTGTCCTTAATTTGTAGGCAACTAGAAAATCATCGTCTGCAACTCTGCAAAGCTGAATGAGGGGCCTAAACTCCCTAGACAATGCATGGCCATCACAGGCACCTTACAGTGCAATTCACAAAAGCCAGCTCACTAGGCGGGAAACCATCTAAGCTAGCCAATGGGAGAGGTGACAAGTGGGGAGGGGTGTCCTAATCCCTGCCCCCTCTCACAGACAGGTGCCTAAATCAGGGCTGCAGAGGGGCATCTATGTCTGCTTAGCAACCCACCGACGGGAACCCAGCGCCTGATGTCAGGTGGCTCAGGCGCCGAAGGCGTTTCTTGCTGGAATGAGGTAGGCACCTGCCTCGCTCCACAGGAAAGGGGGTGGAGGGAGAGAAGGAGGGGGTGGTTTTGATATCACCTGCCTTATAACTTTTAGATATCACCTGCCTTATAACTTTTAGCCCCATGGTGAGAGCACTCAGCCGGCACGTGGGAGACCCACATAGAATAGAATCATAGAATCATAAAATATCAGGGTTGGAAGGGACCTCAGGAGGTCATCTAGTCCAACCCCCTGCTCAAAGCAGGACCAATTCCCAACTAAATCATCCCAGCCAGGGCTTTGTCAAGCCTGACCTTAAAAACCTCCAAGGAAGGAGATTCCACCACCTCCCTAGGTAATGCATTCCAGTGCTTCACCACCCTCCTAGTGAAATAGTGTTTCCTAATATCCAACCTAGACCTCTCCCACTGCAACTTGAGACCATTGCTCCTTGTTCTGTCATCTGTCACCACTGAGAACAGCTGAGCTCCATCCTCTTTGGAACGCCCCCTCAGGTAGTTGAAAGCAGCTATCAAATCCCCCCTCATCCTTCTCTTCTGGAGACTAAACAATCCCAGTTCCCTCAGCCTCTCCTCATAAGTCATGTGCTCCAGACCCCTAATCATTTTTGTTGCCCTCCGCTGGACTCTTTCCAATATTTCCACATCCTTCTTGTAGTGTGGGGCCCAAAACTGGACACAGTACTCCAGATGAGGCCTCACCAATGTCGCATAAAGGGGAACGATCACGTTCCTCGATCTGCTGGCAATGCCCCTACTTATACAGCCCAAAATGCCGTTAGCATTCTTGGCAACAAGGGTACACTGTTGACTCATATCCAACTTCTTGTCCACCATAACCCCTAGGTCCTTTTCTGCAGAACTGCTACCTAGCCATTTGGTCCCTAGTCTGTAGCAGTGCATAGGATTCTTCCGTCCTAAGTGCAGGACTCTGCACTTGTCCTTGTTGAACCTCATCAGGTTTTTTTTGGCCCAATCCTCTAATTTGTCTAGGTCCCTCTGTATCCGATCCCTACCCTCCAGCGTATCTACCACACCTCCCAGTTTAGTGTCATCTGCAAACTTGCTGAGAGTGCAGTCCACACCATCCTCCAGATCATTAATAAAGATATTAAACAAAACTGGCCCCAGGACCGACCCTTGGGGCACTCCACTTGAAACCGGCTGCCAACTAGACATGGAGCCATTGATCACTACCCGTTGAGCCCGACGATCTAGCCAGCTTTCTATCCACCTTACAGTCCATTCATCCAGCCCATACTTCTTAAACTTGGCAGCAAGAATACTGTGGGAGACCGTATCAAAAGCTTTGCTAAAGTCAAGGAATAACACATCCACTGCTTTCCCCTCATCCACAGACCCAGTTATCTCATCATAGAAGGCAATTAGGTTAGTCAGGCACGAGTTCCCCTTGGTGAATCCATGCTGACTGTTCCTGATCACTTTCCTCTCCTCAAAGTGTTTCATAATTGATTCCTTGAGGACCTGTTCCATGATTTTTCCAGGGTCTGAGGTGAGGCTGACTGGCCGTTAGTTCCCCGGATCCTCCTTCTTCCCTTTTTTAAAGATGTTCAGTTCTCCCATCAAGCTGTATACAGCAGCTCACGAACGTGAGTACCAACCTCAGGGGAAACAGTTATAAACAAGGGCAAAGATCTCCCACTAGTTGCACCGTGTCACCCAGCAGGAGCTCGCAGCCCTGCCGCCCTCTACCCCCACCTCACCTCAATCTATGCCCACTGCCAGTCATCAACTAGCCCTGTTCCCTGGGGCAGACTGCAGTGTAAATGCCACTCATCATAGGAAAGAAGGGTTTGGACCTGCTGCCTTTGCCTGCCCTAGGCTGCACCTCTGCAACCCCAGTACCTTTGTAGGACTTGCACAAGGCCTGCAGCCTGGGGGGGTTTCCAGGCTGGAGCTCCCAGCTCCTCTGGCTTCCACCAGCCCTGCTCCTGGGGGACAGGAGCTTGGTCTCCCTGCAGTCCCTGGTCTCTCTGCTGGGACTGACAAAAAGGGGGCAAATGGGTGCAGGCCTTGCTGGGTGTGGTTGTGTTACAGGGTCACCTGCCCCACTAGGGCCCAGGCTGAGATCCCAGCAGATTCCACAGGCCCCTGAGCTGCCATCAGATGGACTTTCAGCCTCGGTCCCTATGGGGGTGGGGGAGGCACTGGGTTATAGCCCTGGGGGAGCTGCTGGGGGAGGGAGGAGATTTACCTGCTCACAGACAATTGTAACAGTTATAAATCTTCAACATTTTGAATTTCAGTGTCTAGTGTCATTAAATAGTTCTGGTCTGACCAAAATATTGTCTGATCCCCCCATAATTCCCCACAACCATGAACATTTTAATTGGAATGAAATGCTTAAAACCCAGATTGTTGTGCAACTGTGAAAGTTTAAATCAATAAATATAAAAATTGCTTAAAATAAGCATTATCTGTCAAAATTATATAGCATTAAAAAAAATTCCACCGAGTCTGACTATCACTCCTAACACACACTGACTGGAGGCCAGGAGCCCTTTGGGGTTTTAAGTACAGGCTAATTTCACTGAAAGTTTCCTGTCACAGGTGTGACTGTACATTTTTTCACTAAAGCCTCCAGGGGTGAAATTGGCTGGGTTCTTCCTGCTCAGCAAACAGCAGGAGTCATTTTTAGGAAAGGAAACACCTGCTTGCTGCTGCAGGCGGGGCATAGTGTGAATTCAGGAAATTGGAACTAAGCCTGTTACAAACTGCCCAGAGGAGCCATGGCTGCAGAGAACCCCGTGGAAAGTCTCCAGGAGGAAGCGACATGTCCCGTCTGTCTGGAGTATTTCACAGAACCTGTCACTCTGGAGTGTGGGCACAATTTCTGCCGAGCCTGCATCAGCCAGTGCTGGGAGGGATCCGATACAGCCACTTCCTGCCCTCAGTGCAGAAAAACTGTGCAGCAGACAAACCTCAGGCCCAACAGGCAGCTGGCAAATATGGTAGAAATCGCCAAGCGGCTGAGTTTACAGGCAGCAAAGGGAGCAGGAGGGGACGGGGTGTGTGGGGAACACCAGGAGGCTCTGAAACTGTTCTGTGAAGAGGATCAAACCCCCATCTGTGTGGTGTGCGACAGATCCCGGGCTCACCGCGCTCACACAGTGATTCCCATACAGGAGGCTGCCCAGGAGCACAAGGTACCGAGTTGCTGTCCAGGCCATAGGTGCTGACTTTACCCGGCGCCGATGGGAGCTCGTGCCCTCTCCCTGCACCTGGCCATGCCCAACTCTGCCCCTTCCCTGACCCCATTACAACCCCTTCCCCAAATCCCCCGCTCCGCCTCCTCCCCCGGGTGTGCCGCATTTCTCCTCCTCGCCCCTCCCTCCCAGGGGAGGAGGCAGAGCGGCGGTGAGCTGGGGCGCAGGGAGGGCCGCAGGAAATAACAGTTTTTTTTGCGGCAAGCCTGGGAGGGAGGAGGTGAGCTGGGGTGAGGTGGGGAGGTGCTGGTGGGTGCAAAGTACCCACCAATTTTTTCCTGTCGGTGCTCCAGCCCCGGAGCACCCATGGAGTCAGCGCCTATAGTCCAGTCTAATGGGTAATAACTCTGGATGTTAATTACAGGTTAATGGTGTAACTGTGTCATTCAGCTGTGTGTAGCCTTCATTGCATGAAAGCTGATAGGGGAGTTACAAGCTGTGGCTGGTATTCCGGGTTGTATCACAGTGTTTATTGTTATTTGCATCCCCTACAGACCCCAGATGAGATCTGATGTCAATTGTGGAGGACCTTACACAAAACCCAGGGAGGGACAATCCCTCCCCCGAGCCATTTAGAGTCTAACTGGACAAGACAGACAAAGGGTGGGAGGAGAAACTGAGGTGCAGTGAGGGGAAGTGACTTGTCCAAGGTGACTTAGCAGATCAGTGGCAGAGCTGGATATAAAAACCTGGTTTTCCAAGGCCCAGTTCAGTGCCCCAACCACTAGCTACTCTGCCCCTTTCAGCAGCACTGAGCAGTGATGAAGTGCAGACAGTAGGAGGAAAAGACTCCGTGATATAGGTCCTAGGCCCAGCAGGAGAGGAGGTTTCCCACTGGGATTGTGAATTCCTGTGCTGCTTCATGAGGGGTTAAACTCAGATGCTGCCGGCCTGCACTAGAGATCACTGGGCTAAACGCTGTGTGGGACCCCGAGCACCTTGAGTCCACACCCACAATGGCTCCAAACTGCGCAGCTCCATGCCACATGCCACTGGGATTAGACTTATCTTCAGCAAAACTAACCCCTGGGCAGTGCGGACCTGTGTCAGTCTGACCTGTTCTCGTGTGTTCATGGGCAAGGACCAGCCAAAGTGGTTCCATTAGTCCCACCAGGCAGCCTTTTGAAATCTCCCAGAATCCACTGCTTCCGGGACCTTTGCTGGGGACGGTGGGGTAGCTACCCAGATGCCGTTGCCACAGAAAGGGGCTAGGACAGCACTAGGGCAAACCCCAGCTGTTAATAACACAAATCAACACATCTAATGGGGTTTGCCCTAGTCCCTAGATCAGTGCTCTCCAACCCGTCCAATCCCCAGGGGTACAGAGCAGAAAATCAATGGAGTTGGACTCGTTTGAGCATCCCAGCCTATATGGATGCCCCGGTGGCCTCTGGGATTGGTATCACTGTTTGTTAAATCTTCTCAAAAACAGCTTTATAGATTCACTGCCATGGGACACCAGTTTTCCACTGATTCGACTCAATGGAGAAAGTGGACGTAATAACCTCAAACCATCTGAATACAAAACCCGCCCAGTTTCCATAAATAAGGTTTCATTTCCTTGTTGTCTCTGATGTCCTACTTCTAGAAAGACCCACTGTTGTACACAGTATTGTTGTAACTGTGTTGGTCCCGGGCTATTAGAGAGACAAGGGAGGTGAAGTAATATCTGCTCATGCCAGGTTCTGTGGGTGCACGACAAGCTTTCAAGCTTACACTGAGCTCTTCTTTAGGCCCAGGAAAGAGTATGTTCCCCAGAGCGGAGTTGTGTGTAACTCTCTTACCAACAAGAGCTGGGCCAGCAGAAGATATTGCCTTACCCACCTGACCTAGTCTATCTAGTCTATCTAGGAAGACTGGCTGTTGAATTTTGGAGGAAAAAACACCCCCTTCACCCCCTACAGCCCTCAAAATAAACCCACCAAATCATTTCTGTTTGCCAGGAAAAAATACAAGCCCATCTGAGGACTCTGAGGGAAGAGAGAGAAAAGCTGCTGAGATTTAAAGTGACTGGAGAGAAGAGAAGCCAGGAGTATCTGATAGGTGCCTATTGTTCTTCACCTGCTTGGACATGGAGGTGGTAGGGATGTTTATTGGTAGATTTCTCTGTGGCCTTGTGTGTTTCTCCATGATCATGGGATACTCTGTGTGTGTGTGTGTGTGTGTGTGTGTGTGTGTGTGTACAGGTGTGCATATCACAAATGTTCTCTCCCTGGAGAAGGACAACGGTGTCTTCTGCAGGATTTAAGATGCATTTTAATTAATGAACTAATTACTGTGCCTTGTGGCTTTCACAACATTTCTCCCAAACTGCACTGATTATATCCCAGTAGAAATGGAGACAGCCCTTTCAGAGAGATTGGGGCCAAATGGGAAACTGTAAGAAAATCCTCTCCCTTGTGATCACAATGTATAGTCAAGTGTCAGGATGTGAAGAATGGTGGGTTTTGAACCTAAGTCCACAGAGACTGTCATTACAACCCAACCACTCTCCAGAGCCATCAGGGGAGGGGCTAGTGGAACTCCGGCCCACCAGAGAATCTGCCGACGAAGCTCCTGATTGGAGCAGACGTTCAGATGCATGACTTATGCGAGCAGGAGTCACTGGAAGTTGTCCAAACAAGTGAGTGAACTCCCGATCTGCTGCTGGACTGGACCCTGACTCTGGCTTGGCCCTGGCGTTGTTCCCGGCTCAGGTTTGACCTGTAGTACTGCTATCTGACTCCGGCTTGACCCTTCATGTGGCTGCATGACTCGGACTCCAGTCCTGATCCCCTGTGTGACTCCAGACACTGATTCTGGCTCAGCCTTTGGCATGACTCCTGAGCTTGACTGTAGCCCCAACCGTTGGTGAGATCCTGACTTTGACTCCAGCTCTGACTTTGTGTAAGTGGGGGAATGGTCCCGCTATTGTGGGGAACTTTCCTGGCTTCTGCACTACCCCGGTGAAATGGGCTAGCGAAAGGATCCGAGTCCTCGCTCCCACTTCCTTTACCCAGAGACCTCACTGCCCTCGAGGACTCTCCTTCCACTCTCCTGTCTGGCAGAGTCCTCGTAACCCCGACAAGGCTGGGCCCAGGATTCCTGGGGGGCTCGACCCCCAACCCTGCTGTGGTCACCCAGGACAGTGGCTAGGGTGTCCCCACTCTGGGGTACTCTCTCTGCACTGGGCACCTACTTGACCTGCTGATCATTGAATACAATTTAAAGCAAATACAAGTTGTTTAATTAACAATTAATTTAATAAAAGAATAAGGAAAAATGGGAAAAGTTAAAGGAAAACACATCACCCCGCTCTGTGGCAGGGAACATCACAACCAGTGTCTCTGGAACGTCAGGGCAGTTCACAGTCTGTTCCTTGTAGGTCCCAGGCTCCTTCTCAGGCCCTGGCTGTGCTGCAGAGACGCTGCGGGTTGGACACTTGCTCTGGCGGTGGCCACATGCTCTCAGGCTCTAGGTGGCAGGACCCTTCTTCCCAGCGTCGCTCCCACCCTGTCAGGGTTACGATCCCCCTCCAAGTCTGGCCTGCAGAGCCTCTTGGCTGAGGCGTCTCCCTGCGCTGGGCCCACTGCCCAGGGTCCTCCTCACTCTCCCCAGCTGCTCACCGCACTCAGCTCCGGACTGCTCCAGCCCTGGCTCCAGCTCCAGCTCCACTCTGCCTCAGCACGGCTGCTGCTGCTGCTCTGCCTTCAGCTCCCTGGGCTGCTTCTCTGGCCTCTCTGGCTCTGGCTGCTACAGCTCTGCTCCCAGGGCAGGTCTGCTCTGCAGGCTGCTTCTGTAGGATTACCATACGTCTGGATTTTCCCAGACATGTCCGTCTTTTTGGTCCTCAAATTCCCGTCTGGGAGGAAATCCCCAAAAGCCGGAAATGTCTGGGAAAATAGGGAGGGAGGGGTCATGGGGCTTGGGTCCGGGCAGGAGCCGCTGGAGCTGGAGCCGCTGGGGCTGGCAGTGCTCGGCCGCCAGCCGGGGGTGCTTGGCCAGGGCCAGTGCCGGTGCCGGGCCGGGCTGGAGCCGCTCGGCCAGAACCGGGGCCCGAGCCGAGCTGGGTCGGAGCCGCTGGGATCAGGGCCGGGGGTGCCCGAGCTGCTGGGGCCGGCAGTGCTCGGCTGGAGCCGCTCGGCCAGAACTGGGACTGGGGCCAGCGGTGCCTGGGCTGCTGGGGCCGGCGGTGCTCGGCCAGGGCCGGTGCCGGGCCAGAGCCGCCGGTTGGCAGTGCTCGGCCACCGGCCGGCAGTGCTCGGCAAGGGCCAGTGCCGGGCCAGAGCCGCTCGGCCGGAACCGAGGCCCGAGCCGAGCTGGGCTGGGGCCAGCTGGGGCCAGGAGCTGCTGGGGCCAGGGCGGGCCGGAGCTGCTCGGCCAGAACCAGGGCCGGCGCCCCAGGGCCTGAGCCGAGCTGGGCGGGAGATGCTGGGGCCGGCCGGCCGCCGGAGGGAACTGCTCGGCTGGGGGGGCCGGACTGGGCCACGCCTCCTCGCGCCCCACCCCAGCCCCAGCGCCAGCCGCAGCCCCAGCTTACCTGCTGCCTCCCTGTTTCAGGCTTCCCGCGAACACTTGATTCGCGGGAAACAGAAGAAGGAGAGGAGCAGGGGGGCAGAGCGTTCAGGGGAGGGGGCGGAGTTGGGACGGGGAAGGGGCAGAGTTGGGGCGGGGCCAGGGCCCAGTGGAGTGTCCTCCTTTTTTTAAATTGAAATATGGTAACCTTAGCTTCTGTGACTCTGCTCCCAGCTCTGACCTGCTTCCTGGGCTGCTTGTCTGACCCCTCTGGCTCTGGTTGCTGCAGCTCTCCTTCCAGGGCAGCTCTGCTCTCTCTGGGCCGTGCTCTGGCTTTGGGCTGCAGCTCTGCTCCCAGCAGCTTATCTTGGGCCCCTGCTCACTCCTTAGCTCGGCCCCACTCTGTCTGACCCAGGCAATTCCAGCTCACACAGAGGACGGAACCCCCCCTGGCCTCCTGACTCCCTGATTAGCCTCCCCACCTTGTCAGTCAGGCTGATCTGGAGCATTGGCCTCTCCCCATTGTGCTGGGAGTTAGCCAACCAAAACAACACACTGAATGTTAGTAAGGGGGCAACAGTCCCCTTACTTTTGGCTGTAGTTCCTGACGGCTCATGTCCTGGTCTCTACACAGATGGGTTAGAGATTGTAAAGAAACTCTCTCTTGTAAGACTGTATGAAAGGTCATCAGGCTCTGTCCATGTTTCTGACCAGCCCTTTCCTTATTTCTTACAGAAACAGACCAAAACCGAGAGGCAGAAGATTGTGTCTGAATTTCAGCAACTGCGGCAGTTCCTGGAGGAATAAGAGCGACTCCTGCTGGCCCAGCTGGAGAAGCTGGATGAGGCAATTGTGAAGATCCAGAATGAAAATATCACCAAACTCTCCAAGCAGATTTCCCGTCTCAGTGAACTGATCAGTGAGCTGGAGGGGAAGTGTCAGAAGCCAGCAAGTGAATTCCTGCAGGTGAGACTGAGCTGGAAACATCCCAAATCCCAGCACAGGGACAGGACAGCTCCTGAATTGTGGGCATAGGTGCCGACTCCGTGGGTGCTCCGGGGCTGGAGCACACACGGGGAAAAATTGCTGGGTGCTCAGCACCCACCGGCAGCTCCCCGCCCAGCTCACCTCCGCCTCCACCTCCTCCCCAAGCATGCCACGTGCCCGCTTTTCCCCCCTAGCTCCCAGCCCTTGAACTGCAAAACAGCTGTTTTGCATAGCTAGGAGGGAGGGGGGAAGGAGGGGGAACCCATTGCACTCAGGGAAGAGGCGGGGCCGGGGGAGGTATTTGGGGAAGGGGTCCAATAGGGGCAGGGAGGGAGCAGAGTTGGGGTGGGGACTTTGGGGAAGGGGTTGGAACGGGGGCGGGGCAAGAGTGGAGTCGGGGCCGGGGGGCGCGAGCACCCACCGGCGCCAGGGAAATTTGGCACATATGACTCTGGGTACAGGGGTCCAGCAGTCAGAGATCTGCATGTAACTCAATGTGTGCATTGCTGAAACAAGAATGACTATTGTTCTTTGCAGACTCACAGACACATTGATATTAGAAATGGAAAAGCCCCATTAGCTCAAGGAAACCATGGCCCTGGGGCCAGGCAGGGCTGTTTTTCCCTGTATTTGCAAAATCCCTTTCCTGGAATCCCAAGTGTGTGTCAGATGGTACTGACATTTTTTTTAATCTCTCTCTCCTCTCTCTCTCTCCTCTAGGATGTCAGAAGCACCTTGAGTAGGTACGTGGCTCTCTTTTACTCCCACACATACTTGGCAATGCTGGGATAGAGCATGGTGATGATGTTAGCACTGCATCTCCACAGCAACAAGTGTGGGGAAGGTCACATTTTGGATACAAATCTCTCAGATAAATTTAATCCTGAGGTTCTCACCCTGGTACAGAAGACTCTGGAATTCTTCATTCAGTGGGAAGGACTGACCTCAAGTGTTTGCTAGAGATGTCACATCCCTGGGGACTGGCTGCCTCAGGATTGTGGGGATGGAATATGGGCCTATCATTGCTGGGGCCCTGGTCACCATTCAGCCCAGGGCAGCTGTGGCCAAGAGTCTTTCCCATCTGAGTCTTTCCCAGCCTGAGGGTTGTTAGGAGACCTGTGTGGAATGAGCTGGGGAGGGGGGAGTTGGTGTCTCAGTCTAGTTCCTAGTGGACAGATTCAACAGCACTTCACATAGGAACCCCTGTCCCTCAGAGCATGGAGGCCAAGGAGTGAATTGGCCATGGAGACTCAATTCCCCTTTTGTCCCCAGAGCTGATCTCTCCAGACCAGAGTTGAAGAATATTAACGAGTCCTTTGAAGGGAAGGTTGCACAGCCATGGGCTGTGTTGCCCCTGTTCTGAGGCTGGGAGAAGTCAAAGAATTCGAACTCCAGGCCCATTAGAGCAGCGACTCACTAGCCAGAATGTCAGAGAAAAACAGAGTTCTCACTCTTAGATTGGGTGCAGCAAATCAGATTCTTTATTTTCTCTAGTAATTGCATGGAGGGAGAGAGCAGAACAGGTCTCTCACCAGGTAAACAATTACACAAGCATTTATATCTTTTGTTACATACAATAATGAGCAACAGCTGCATTTTGTTTATACATATGTCATCCTGATATCTTATTTTTCTCACCTATTTAGACTATAGCCTACATTCCATACTTATCTAAGGCCTGGTCTACACTAACCCCGCAATTCGAACTAAGGTACGCAACTTCAGCTACGTGAATAACGTAGCTGAAGTTGACGTACCTTAGTTCGAACTTACAGCGGTCCAGACGCGGCAGGCAGGCTCCCCCGTCGACTCCGCGTACTCCTCTTGCCGAGCAGGATTACCGGAGTCGACGGGGAGCACTTCTGGGTTCGATTTATCGCGTCCAGACAAGACGCGATAAATCGAACCCAGAAGTTCGATTGCCTGCCGCCGAACCAGCGCGTAAGTATAGACATACCCTAACACAAGGTCACAGCTTCTCACACAGTTCTTTCCCACTTGCCTCACACAATCCTCGCTTCTACAAATCTCACGTTATTAGGGTTACAGCTAGCCTGACTCTTGCTCACATAAGGGGACTGTTTGAATTTGACATCCACTTCAAATCCCCGTCAATTCTTTCTCTACTTCGAACGAGGAATTTGAACTCCAGGCCCATTAGAGCACCGACTCACTAGCCAGAACTTATAATGAGTCACTCAGTGAAATATAATCACATGAAATTGTTTCTCTCTAGGTGTGAGAAGGGGAAGTTCCAGCAGCCAGAGGAGATTTCTCTTGAACTGGAAGAGCAAGTCAGCGATTTCTCCCAGAAAGCTATTCTGCTATTGGAGACTCTGAGGAAGTTCAAAGGTACCTAAAATGGATCTAGGAATAGAAATTGGGATGAGCCTCTGAGACTGTGGGAAGAGAATGGTGCTGGTCAATTGGTTCACAATTAGATGATGCTTCTATTTAATTGTTGGGTGAGAATGTCATGCACTTGGGTCCAAGACACTCAGGTTGATTAATTCAAACCTTTGATTGCACCAAAAACATACCTTTCAATTACAATTACAAACTAAGAATTGACACAGCCCCCCTCAGACTAGCTCCAGCCCTTCAGTGCCGCCCCCCCCCCCAACTGCACAGACCCCCTCAGCCTAGCTCCCCAGCAGCAGCAGGGATGAGGGACAATGGGAAGCCACTTCAGGGAGCCTCCAGAGGTGAGTCCCTCCCACCAAGAATTTGTTCCACCTTGGCCCCTGCTCACAACAGACCCCCACCCACAGCCAGAGCTTGTCCCTATGTCCTGGCCAGGAGGCAGAGGAGGTTCCCACCCACCCTGAGATAACCCCTGCCTGGAGGGGGGTGCCCTGGTCACAGTGTGGGGATGGGAAACCCTGCTCCCCTGAGAGACCCCCCTCCTCTGCTTCCCACATCCTGTGACATAACGGGGGGGCTTCCATGTAAGGGACACAGACAGGGGAGAGACACAGGGTAAGCGGTGTAGAGATGGGACACACACACACACACACTCCTCCTCCCATAAGACATATTATTTAAACAAGAAAATTTAAAAAGTAGTGACAATAATGCACTGATATATGGTTTTAGGATAAATATTTATTTCAATGCCCCCATCCTACAAAAAAATATTGACTGTGACAGTGAGGTACATTCAAAAACACTAAAATGAGTTGAATGTATTATTAATTATTATTATTATTGTTTATTATTTATTAACTAGCTAGCTAGGTCATGGTTTTTTCAGTGTGGAAAATTGTGCGTTATTTTATGGGTTGAATGATGACTGAATGACATAACCCTCCCCCTCCCCCCAATGTCCATCACTAAGTCCGGTAATTTTGTCAAGTGTCTGTCACACAACATGATGCTGCCTACCCCTGGCCAAAGGGACCAAAGTGGGTAAAGTTACTTTTATGACAAAGGTTTTGTATGATCTGGGTCTATGGTATGACAAAAGGCCGTAAGTGAATGAGACAAACCAACTGGAGTCTGAGGGTTGGGAGGGCATGATGAGGGGAAAAATAAATCGCACTTACATGTTGTCCGTCCTGTGATGGTTGTGAGGCTGCAAGGACATTGGTTCCATTGCTGGGAGATGCCTGGGATGAGAGAGGAAATAGAAGTTTTCAGATTAGTTTATATTGAATGCCTGAGTGTGTCTCTGGGTCTCTCTGTCTGTTTCTGTCATGATGAAAACACAGTTCTATGTGTTCAGAGTGGGGACGCTGTTATAAATGTGAAAGCCTGAAATCTCGTCTCTATTCTCCTTTCCCCCACCAGAAACTCTGCCATCTGCACTGGAGACACAGATTGGGGAACCCCTAGGAGCACACAGACAGGGTGAGTTTGCAGGTGAAGATTGTCTTTAAATTATGAGAAAATTCCAGTGAAAGCATCTTCATGAGACTATAACTAAAGTCACCAACCAAATCAACAGTGGCCATGACACACAGCCCTAAAAATAACCCATTAAACAGTGAGGAGATCCAGGGGCACTGGAATATAGGGGGTCAGGGGCCAAGCCCACCTACTTCTTAACATAGGCATAATTTAGGGGCAGGGGGCCATGTTGGCCACCCCAAACTGGAAGCCTTGGGAAGGCATGGACCATCACAGGCAGTGGCTGTGCTTTGTGGCTGGGCAGCTGATCAGCTCCCCTCTGTGCAGCGCAGCCTCTTCCCGGAGCTGGCCCTTCTCAATGGCCCCACCCCTGCTCCTCTTTCCCCTGGACCCTCCACCTGCCCTGGGTGGTGCACACCAGAGAGTGGGGACATGGGAAGGGGGAGGGTTAGGGGCTCTCCATAGTAGCCAAGGCTCCCAGCCTGGCCAGGGGCAGGGCCTTGGTGGGAAGACAAAGAGTGGGGCAGGGCCATGGAGAGGGCAGGGCCACCAGTGGTGGGACCTAGTACCCCCCTCCCCAACTTCTACCAAGGTGCCGGAACACCTGGGGACATCCCAAGCTGACATCACACAAATAATCCTGACACCAAGCTTAGTGCTGAGTTCATGCCCATTCTAATGAACAAAGACACTCTCCCTGAGCAGCACCCGAACTTCTCCAACATCCTGCCTTTCCTTTGGGCAGGGCTGGGCTCCCCAACTGAAGCTGCTTCCTGCTTCTTGGATTGGGGAGATTCTCTCCCTCTGATGCTGGTAGCTCCTCCCTTCTCTCTGGGCTGGGGATGGGGCTACTTCACCCAATGCCACCTCTTACTGTCTGATATTAAGCAGCTCTTCCCCAATGCTGCACCTTCCTCTGTTCCCAGATCTGGGAATGGAGGCTGCATTAAAGGAGGGAGATTCCCTCTGGGGTTCAAAACTGTACCTGCTTCCTCTGCTCCCTCCTCACTAAAACCTTCCTTACTGTGACTCTGACGCTGGGTATGGAGCAGAACCAACAGGAGTAGCTGGGAGCTGAAGCTTATGCAAGCAAATGGGAAACTAATGAAGTGGGTCTCCTTACACAGACTGAGGAACTGCAGTGACATCCCTGCTCAGTCTCGGGGGCCCAGGACAGAGGCAACTCCCTGGGATCCAGGCTTGTCCCAGCCAGAACTGGGCTGCTGGGGAGTGTGAGAACTGGTCCCAGCCTCCCCCAGGGCTGAGCTCTGCCCCTAACGCTCTGATTCTCTCTCTGGGTGGCCAGAGAGTCTGTGGGGAGGAAGGGATGGATCAGCCTTAGTCCTGGGGGTGTAGAACCAATGTGAATGAAATTGTTTTTAAGTTATCCACTGTACCATTGTAACTTCTGTTACTACATTGTAACTTTCATTACACTTGCCATTTTGCCTACACTGTAACTTCTGTGCCATATTGTAATTCAAATCCCATTTTAAAACGCTTACTCCATTTGGTAAGGGCTTGCTGCAACCTTCATTTTTGCAAACCCAGCTGTAACTTTATTAGTCTAGTTAAAATGTGTGAATGAGGGATGTATGGGTGATAGAATCAACCTCCAGCACCAGCCCGTCCTGATGAGATAAAGTTCAAATACCAACAAATACCAACAGCTGAAGAACTAGACAACAGCCCTAACTCAAGCAAGAAGCATCCACCTTAAAAAGAAACAACAGAAGAAAGATCAAAGCCAGGTCCCAGGCTGACAGTCATGCCTGCAATTGACGGGTGATCAAGTCAAACCCAGAGGCGGCGTGACACAGCGAGACCTAGAGACTTTGAATCCAAAAACTCCTATAAAAAAGGAAGGGTGAGATGAGAGACTTTGGGTAACGTTCTGCTATCAACATCAAGGAGCATCGGTGCGCGCCCGACAGAGACCCGGCTCCCCCTCGTGCTCAGCTTTCCTGGCCAGTTAGCTGTCACGAGCTACGATCCCAAGCTGCGAACTCAAACTACACTCAGGACTGGTAACTATCCAGCAGCTGCAGAACATTTTGGGGGGTGTGTGTGTGTGTGTGTGTGTGTGTGTGTGACTGTATGTGTATAAGCATTGAGGTATTTGTTAATAGTTACAGATTAATAAATGTGGCATCTTTGCCTTGACCCCTAAAACGATCCTGTATAAGTTTGTGGGACAACAGGGGGGGGATCTGGGCTGTGCAGTGGGTGGGTCAGTTCCGAGCTCTCACCTCCCCTGTGACCCCCCTGCCCCTGGGCCGGGCCCCCAGCAGGATCCGGGTTTCTCTGGACTGTGCCCGGGGGCAGGTGACATTTATTGATGGTGGTGATGAGGTCCCGACCTTCACTTTCCCTCCGGGCTCCATCCCTGGGGAGAGAATCCGACCCTGGCTCCGGATGGTGGCGGGATCCTAGCTCAGACTGTGTCCCTGAGACACACTGCAGAGGAGAGAACCAGAAATCAGCCTCTCTAGCCTCATGGACCCCAGTCTCTATGACCTTGGAGGACTCCTATCTAGCATGCTTAGATTTTAACCGGTCCAAATAATCAGCAGGGTTCTCCCCTTTATTTTGTTTACAAGTGTTTATTTTAGTCCAATCGGCCTTTGGTGGGCAGACCTTAAGAATAGCTTCTAACAATTTTCCTCTCCTCTCGGCCAACTGTTCTCTATCCGGTTCCACTTTGTCTGTCCACTCCATTGTCTCATAAAGACGCCTTTGTGTTTCTCTGGGCATTATGCTTCTCAGGAATTGGTCTAGGTCTCCCATAGTGGGGTTATAGCAATTAATAACAACCTCCAACTCCTCTTTAAAGCGGAGAGGGTCATCCCGAATACGTTTCTCCAATTCCCCCTTTTTGATTTAATTAAAAGTCCCTTCCTCTGGGAACTGCAAACTTGGATTATCCCTGGTATTCGAATTCCACTCCTTTAGAAATTTGCAGGTCAAGGGTCCATAGTAGGAATACATATACGTGGCCGGAGTGCCCTTTTCCGGCACTGAGACCTGCTTGGATTGTGAGGTTCCCATGGTCAGATGGCTTTGCCCGAACAAACCCCCCTTTAACAGGTGCAGGTGAGCAGTCAAACAACCCCTCGCGTGGACCACCTACCGAGCCACAAAGGTAATCCAAACAAAACCAGCCGCCCCCAAACAAGGGATGGTGTTCCCTTCCCCCCACCAGGGCCCCACACCAAGCCCGGCAGACTTGTAGTATCCCTGTTGGTACTAGATGCAGCACCCCGACCGGGGACAACACGAAGGGCTCGATTTACCTCAATTCTATATACATATAGTGAATTAAATTTAGACAATGCAACCCCCCCTCGTAGGGGAGGATTATTTAATAAATTATTTAATAAAGCAACTGCTATTATACAGAAAGAACAGTTAAACAAGACTAGAATACTGCAGTAAGCCCTGGCCTCCGTTCCAGGCGAGGCCAATCCCCAAGCTTCCTTGTTCAGGTGAAGCTAACTCCTCAACATTCACACCAATAGGGAGGATTTATAAGGGAGGTCCTCGCACACGCTCCTTCTGGCAGAGAGCACCAGCCCACCCGTTAAAGGAAGGGGGTAGGATATCCTACTGCCTCTGGTGCAGTGGGCGATTTCCAGGGACTCTCCTTCTCTCCGAGCAAGGGGAGGGAGCCCACGGCTCCAAGAGGAAGGTCTGGGGTAAGGTTTCGGTTGTAGGTCAGCCATACAAAGGGTTAGGAAAGGCATGGTCCCTGCACACCTCTCCTCTGGCAGAGAGCACCGGCCTGCCTTTAAGAGAATGGGATGGGATACTCTAATGCCCAGGAGTACGTGGGCGGTTTCCCGGGACCTCCTTGCTCTCTGAGCAAGGAGGGGCGTAATTCGGCACTTCACAGAAAGGCAAGGATAGGGGACCCCTTACGACCCACAGTCACACAGCACACCTAATTCAGGAGGGATATCTGTTACAGCAGTTCTCACCAGTCCACTACAGCCTATTGCTGGTGGGAGCCCTGCCGGGCAATTCTCGCCAATCTACCACAGCCTATTGCTGGTGGGAGCCCTGCCAATCCCCTCGGCCGCTCCGGGATTCCCTGGATTTCCGGCCTACCCATGGTAGGATCCAGGGATTCCTTGGATTTCCGCCCTACCTATGGTAGGATCCACTTTTCCAAGGTCACCCAGCAGCCAGTCAATCGTCCTCCAGGGGGACCAATCCCCGAAGGCTGAGCCACACGAAGCCAACTAACACAAAACAAACAAAACCCAACACAGACAAGTTACAGAACGGACACACACAAAACAAACAGGCGTCAGGCAAATGAGCCTAGCCTCAAAAGGTTCGGATCACAGCGCGCCCTTACCTGAACCCAGAGCCTACGGGCAGCTCCCCACCGAAGCCGAAATAGAGACAAGGGTCTCTTACCTGACACCTGGGATCGGTGTGAAAGCTGTCCACGGTCCTCCGGTCTGGTGGGACGTCGAGTGATCCCGGATGAGCCCCCAAAACTGTCGTGGAAAAAGTCACCCACGCATTGATTTTAGTTCACAGACTCAAGCCTGAGGCCAGTTTATTGCAATACATACCAACGCGTTGGGGTAGCAGTCCGAAAACTACCACACCCAGCACAGCACGCAGGTTGCTTTTATTCCTTCAAACCGCAAGCATGGTACAAATAATACGTCATTTGCGTGAAATAAGAGTTGGGGTCTGTCCCTTTTTCCGGTACCTTCCTTATTATTTTACGAGAATTGGGTGCCTATTGGGTGAGGGGTTTCTTGGTGGTTTTCGCCATGGGTGGTACTTGGCACCAGTTGGGGTGGTTTTTTTGTCAGGGTACATATTGTTTTTCCGGGGTTTTACGGTTAAGGGCATAGGGGTTTATCACAGGACGCCCAAAGAAGATATATGATTGGCTAGTTTGGCAGTTAGCTGGAATCACCAGGGGGCGGCGGGGGAGGTCACAGATCACCCAAAGGAGAAGCTGCATTTAGTCAGTTTGCATTTAGCTAAAGTTACCTATTGCTTCACACAAGTGGTTATTATATTTTATCAGCCATGAACATATTTCATTAGTGCTGCTGCTTTGGCTTTTTATTCTTTCTCTCCTTGCCCCCCGCTCCCTCCTCTGGTCATGACCCTTGACTGAGTTTGGCAGGAGGCTGTGTCACTTAGCCTAGTTCAGGCTTGTGGCCTGCAGGGCGGGCCTATATGATGAGTCTTCACCGGTGTTCTGATCGGTGCAAGGGAGGCCAGCCAGGCCTATTCCCCCACACCAGAAAGAACCCCTAGTGTGCCAGCCCTTCTCAAGGTCACCACCTCTTTGCCAGGGTCGAGCTGTAGGCTCCTCCACCCCGAGACTGGTTGCTGCAATCCCCAGAGGAACCCCATTACTGCAAACGTCCTTCTCACCGGTCACACACTCCCAGAGATTAATCGCCCCCTGAAACCGTCCCTCTCTGAGTCTTCAGCACGCCTAGTCCTCATCAACCCCCCTTCGTTTTACTGCTCCCCAGTCACTTACTGCAAGAAACGCCATCCACGGGGTGCAGTACATCCCCCGCTTCCACCAGCTGTCACGGAGTCCCCGGGCGATGCTTTGGAACTTCTCCCCACAAAGCCAGTCAGGACTTTGGGGAGCCTCCTCTCCTTTGGAGCAGACTGTCTTCAGGGCAAGAAGCTCACATGGCTTCACCTTCCTGGGTCTGACCTTGGAGCATTCAGCATCCTTTGCCCCTCCATGCGCTTCCCACAGTGAGTCCGCCCAGGGGGGGTCCTGGGGAAGCCAGAGGGTCCTGCACGCACCCCCACTTCACAGTCAGACGTGACTCTTAGCCAGCCAGTAAAACAGAGGTTTATTAGATGACAGGAAGACGATCTAAAACAGAGCTTGTAGGTACAGAGAACGGGATGCCTCAGACAGGTCCATTCTGGGGCCCAGCGAGCCAGACAACCCCGTCTGCACTCACTTCCCGTCCCCAGCCAGCTCCAAACTGCAAAACTCCCTCCAGCCCCTCCTTTCTGGCCTTTGTCTCTTTCCCGGGCCAGGAGGTCACCTGATCTTTTTGTTCACCTTTACCTATCCCCTTGCAGGGGGGAAGGGCCCCGGCCATTTGTTGCCAGGAGACAGAGTGTCGGCCATTCATGCACACTGGAGACTTAAGAAATGTATAGGGGAAACTGAGGCACCCACACAGTATTCAGAGGAAACAGTAAGAACAGTCCCACTTCATCACAGTTACTTTCTTTGCATTTTGTCAAATCTGCAGTGAAAGTGCCCTTAAAATAAACATGTGCTAGGTCATTATTCGTGACTTCTATATTATGAAATATTTGGCAGAATGTGTGTAAAACAGAACAGGGGACATACAATTCTCCTCCAAGAAGTTCAGTCACAAATATAATTTAATGCATTTTTTTTTAAACGTGCATCGTCAGCATGGAAGCATGTCCACTGGAATGGTGGCCGAAGCATGAAGGGACATATGCATGTTTAGCATATCTTGCACATAAATACCTGCATTGCCAGCTACATACGTGCCATGCAAACACCTTCTCACACTTTCGGATGACATAATAAATCAGAAACAAAGCAGCATTCTCTCTCGTAAATGTAAACAAACTTGTTTGTCATAGCGAGTGGCAGAGAAAGAAGTAGCACTGAGTTGACTTCTAGGCTCTAAAGTTTTTAATTGCTTTATTTTTGAGTGGACTTATAGAAATAAAATCTATGTTTTTAAATTACACTTTCCTGATAAAGAGATTGCACTACAGTACTTGTATGAGGTGAATTGAAAAATACTATTTTTGTTTTGCATGTTTACAGTACAAATATTTGTAATAAAAATAATACAAAGTGAGCACTGTACACTTTCTCTTCTTTGTTGTGATAGAAATCAATGTATATGAAAATGTAGAAAAACATCCAAAAACATTTAACAAATTCCAATTGGTATTCTATTGTTTAACAATGTGATTCATCAAGATTAATTTTTCTAACCACGATGATTTTTTTTTTAGTTAATCACGCAAGTTAACTGCAATTAATCAACAGCACTACTATCTTCTTCCAATTTCTTAACAATACCAGGTTACATTTCAAAGTTCTAGTCTATATTACTTGGAATGGCCCCAGATACCATTTATACACTTTTCTAACATGTCTCTAAAGGTTGAAGCTGGGTCAATTAGCTGGCAAGGTTCTTAACTCTTTCGGGCCAGATCTCACAGAAGTTGAGATCGTGTGTGAATTCTCCAATGTTTAATGAGATGTGATCTCTGTGTACAACTTTTGCCACAGTCCAAGCACTTATGGAGTCTTCCTGATTCTCTCATGTAAAACAAGGACTGATCAATTTCTGCAATGTTTCCCACAGTCTAAGCACTTATGGGGTCTCTCTCCAGTGTGGATTGCCTGATGTTTAATAAGGGCTGACTTCCATATGAATCTTTTTCCAGTCTGATTACTAATGGGATCTCTCTCCTGTGTGGATCCTCTGAATGTTATAAGATTTGATCTTTGGGTGAAACTTTTCACATGGTCCAGACACTTATGGGGTCCCTCTCCTGTGTGGATTGCCTGATGTGAAACAAGTTCTGACCTCCATTTAAAACGTCTTTCACAGGCTAAGCAGTTATGGGGTCTCTCCTCTGTGTGGATTCTCTGATGTAAAAAAAAGGGATGACATCTATTTGAAACGTTTTTCCATAATCTAAGCACTTATGGGGATCTCTCTCATGTGTGGATTGCCTGATGTTTAGAAGGGCTGATTTGTTTTTGAAACCTTTCCCAGAGTCCAAGCACTTATGGTCTACCACTTGTATGGATTGCTTGATGTTTAACAAGGTCAGACCTCCATATGAAACTTTTTCCACAATCTAAGCACTTGTGGGGTCTGTCTCCGGTGTGTATTCTCTGATGTGCCATAAGATTTGATCTTTGTGTGAAACTTTTCCCACAGTCTAAGCACTTGTGGGGTCTCTCTCCAGTGTGGATTGTTTGATGTATGAGAAGGGCTGACCTCTGTTTGAAACTTTTTCCACAGTCTAAGCACCTATGGGGTCTGTCTCCGGTGTGTATTCTCTGATGTTGGACAAGGTTTGACCTCCGTATGAAACTTTTCCCACAGTCTAAGCACTTATAGGGTCTCTCTCCACTGTGTATTCTCTGATGTGCCATAAGATTTGATCTTTGTGTGAAACTTTCCCCACAGTCCAAACACTTATGGGATTTCTCTCCTGTGTGGATGGCCTGATGTTTACGAAGGGTTGACCTGTGTCTGAAACTTTTCCCACAATCTAAGCACTTATGGGGTCTCTCTCCAGTGTGGATTGTCTGATGTTTGACAAGGCCTGACCTGTGTTTGAAACTTTTCCCACAGTCTAAGCACTTGTGGGGTCTCTCTCCAGTGTGGATTGTTTGATGTACGAGAAGGTTTGACCTCCATGTGAAACTTTTCCCACAGTCTAAGCACTTATGGGGTCTCTCTCCAGTGTGGATTGCCTGATGATGGATAAGGGCTGACCTCTGTTTGAAACTTTTCCCACAGTCTAAGCACTTGTGGTGTCTCTCTCCAGTGTGGATTGTTTGATGTACGAGAAGGTTTGACCTCTGTATGAAACTTTTCCCACAGTCTAAGCACTTATGGGGTCTCTCTCCAGTGTGTATTCTCTGATGTGCCATAAGATTTGATCTTTTCATGAAACTTTTCCCACAGTCCAAACACTTATGGGATTTCTCTCCTTTGTGGAGTATCTGATGTTGGACAAGGGCTGACCTCTGTATGAAAATTTTCCCACAGTCTAAGCACTTATGGGGTCTCTCTCCAGTGTGTTTTCTCTGATGTGCCATAAGATTTGATCTTTGTGTGAAACTTTCCCCACAGTCCAAACACTTATCGGATTTCTCTCCTGTGTGGATGGCCTGATGTTTAAGAAGGGTTGACCTGTGTCTGAAACATTTCCCACAGTCTAAGCACTTATGGGGTCTCTCTCCTGTGTGGATTGCCTGATGTTTGGCAAGGACTGACCTCTGTTTGAAACTTTTCCCACACTCCAAGCACTTATGGGGTCTCTCTCCGGTGTGGATTGCCTGATGTCTAACAAGGGCTGATCTCCATGTGAAACTTTTCCCACAGTCTAAACACTTATGTGGTCCGTCCCCTGTGTGGATTTTCTGATGTCTAATCAGTGCTGACTTCCAAATCAAACAATTGCTGCCCTCAAGGTACTGAGAGGGTCTCTCTCCCGGGTGGCTTCTCCCATGGTTAGCAAGATCTGAGCCCTTATTGAAGTGTTCCCCACAGTCCAACCATTGAAGTGTTTTCTCTCCAGTATTTATTGCCTGAAGCGTAACAGAACTGAGGCATTTATAGTGTTTGTCTTCCTTGGGGGTTGTCTGCTGGTCTGCGGGATTCCTGTGTCCTTCCACATATATAACAGATTCATCCATTTGCTCCTTTGAGTGGATTCCCGGCAGCCTCTCTGACCTCTGCCAATTTCCCCAGGCTTCTCCCTGTTCCAAGCACTGGGGAAAATTCCCTTCAGCTCTTCCCACAAAGGTCCCCTGTGATTCCCCAGACCCAGGAACATCCTGCTGTTGATTCACCTCCTCGTTCTCACTCACTGTCTCGTCACCTGTGGGGAGAGAGAGAATCCAGACAGGAGTCATTGTGCTGGAGAGAAATTAAGAGGAATAGCACCAAGGGAAAACCCACCATACTAAAGCAGATGGAGCAATTGGATTCTGCCTCAACTTCCCACCCAAACTTTTACAGAGAAGGAACGTTGGGAAGGAAACTCCTGCTGTTAACAGGACACGTGGGAAGCAATGTCAGTGATATCTGCTGACTCTAGCCCTGCCCTGCGTGAGATGAGGAAGAACTGAGGGCACTTATTGATATCACATTTTTGGGATTCTCAACTTTTTCCTTCATTCCCCAGATGGTTTGTGTTTCAGTCCTCACCTGTGTGGGTGCCTCTCGGGATCTCTCTTTCCTCACAGGCCTGGAGATCGGGCACCCACGGCTCTTCCCCTCGTTCCAGCTGGGTGATCAGGTCAGGTTTGGGAATGGGGAATCCTGTGCAGGGAGTGAAATCAGACCAGATCAGGGTGTGCGGAGGACTGAGAGCATCTCTCAGAAAGAGAGAGCGTCTGTCAGAAAGGACATTCCGTGAGCGGAAACTGTCCCTGTGCTGTGCTGGGGAATGTGGAATCTAAGAGGACAGAAACATGGTCACTGAGCCCCCTCGGGGGAGGCAGACATCTGGCGAGCTGAGGGGAATTGTGACGCACACCCAACTCCAGTGTTAAACCCCTGCCTATTTCTAAACCTGCAGAGCCCAGAGCCCTAAACATTGCTGGATCTATTCCCAAGGAGGAGGGAGAAGAGGGATTCTGTGTGGGACTGAGAAACAACACAGACAGGACAACACACGGCTTCTCCACCTTGCAAGCTAGCGGGGTTGAGTGGGGATGATTTAGTATGTGCCTTAGGTTTTGACTCTCTGGTCTCATTGGAGAGTGATGAGGGAAGAACCTAACCGGTGTCAGACATGCAGACTCCCCCCACCCCAGTTTCCAATAACCAAGGCATCAGGAATCCCTTACCCAGCGAGGTCACCGTCTCGTAATTCTCCCGCATGACGTCAATGTAGAGGGCTCTCTGAGCGGGGTCCAGAAGAGCCCCCTGCCCCTGGGTGAAATACACAGCCACCTCCTCGAAAGTCACCGGCATCTGAAATAACAAGAATCCCCCACTCAGATCCTGCTGCCCCAGCCACAATCCCTCTAGTCACAGGGGAGGGCCAGAGTAGCAGAATCCTCCCCCCACCCTGCTCAGAGCAGCCAGGAGGCTTCAAGGGGGGGGATTTTTCAAGCAAGACCTCCTTGTCCCCCGCAGCAGACTGAGCAAGGCAGGTTCTTGTCATTTACCACACACCTGCCAGCCATACGCTGATACTGGAAGCAGAGCTCTGACCCGGGGACGGGCTTCCCTTTGTATTTCACAGCAGCCTCTGGCCAGTGGGGTCAGGCTCCAGCACTGGGAGTCTGGTCAGTTTTCCCAGCCCTGCCCAGCAGGGTGTTTCCTGGTTCAGAAATATGGGAATGTTTCCCCTCCCCCGCACACGCCAATGGGCCTGTTCAGAAAATCAGGCCCAGGGTGATCATGTTCCAGCAGGTTTATCACACCCCGTCGTCCCACCCTGTGTGTTTAACCCCTCTACAATACCCCTCCCCCACCACCAAAAGCTCCCTAAAAATAACCTACCTGAGCTGGCTCCAGCACAGCCATTACCCTGCCCTGTCTTCTGGAAGTTGGGAGGATCTGAAGCAAAATGTGGACGCGATCCTCAGCCTGTCAGGCGAGAGGGGCGATGGGGGAGGTTACAGAAGGGGCTGGAATCCATGTCACTCCCTAATTCCCCCAGGCTCGCTCCCTGCAGACAGATGCTATGATTCTATGACTGCCATGCTTGGAAGAAACACAGTTAGTTCATTACCACCCCAGCCAGGCCCCCTCCCCTCACATTAGAACTAAACCCAGCACGTCCCTTCTAAACCTCCCCAGAACAGCAGCTCTGAGCCAAACGCTGGAAAAAGAGCAGAATCAAAGGAGTCACTTTACGGCACTGCCCCACAGTGTATTATAACCCCTCTAGCTCTCCCCCGTCTCCCTCAGTCCTGCGGTGCTCAGCAGAGTGAGCAACTGGCTTTTCCTCTCTCAGCTCCTCCCCTTGTTCCCAGGAGAGCTGACTGCCCCGGGGGTGCAGGGAATGGATCTGGGCAGGGCTGGGAACCTCCCTCCCCACTTCTTGCTCCTGCTGCCCTTCAAGTCTCTCCACTCTCCCCTTTTATCTTCTTCCCTCGCCCTGGGAGAATGGGCGACTGCCCCATTGTCGTGGGCCTTTGCTCTCATTAGGCAGCTCAGCCACTGACACTGGTAACGGGGGTTGAACCCGGCTCTGTCACTGAGGGTAGCAGCTCTGGGACTCACAGACACAGGGAGCCCCTCCCCTTGTAGGCCAAACTCACCAGCTGGTCCCTGAAAGGGGCCCTTTGTACAGAGTCATTTCCCTGCCCGGCTCCAGTCCTTTCCCCAGGTCTCTCCATCACCTGGAGGCTCAGGAGCTGGTATGGTTACAGTGGTTCCAGCCACTGGAGAAAGTGCCCCTGGGCTGGTCTCAGAGGGGTGTGATGAAGCGGGAATGTTCTTAATGTTTTCTCTGAATACCGACTGTGTGCCTCAGTTTCCCCAAGTGTTACTCAGGTATCAAGCTGGTGGGATACAGGTGAGTGATCATTGCAGAGACCTCTAGAGGGCAGGTGTGACTGCAGAGCGGCTGCCTGGGCATAAAGAATGGCCAAAATTCTGTATCCGGGCAAGGGATGACCGAAGCCCGTCCTCTGCAAAGAGCCAGCCAGCTGAAAGTGTTGGAGAACCAAGGGACAGGGTGTCGTGGAAAAACTCACCCACCCATTGATTTTAGTTCACAGACTCAAGCCTGAGGCCAGTTTATCGCAATACATACCAACGCGTTGGGGTAACAGTCCGAAAACTGTCATACCCAGCAGCAGCTCGCAGGCTGCTTTATTCCGTCAAACCGCAAGCGTATTACAAATAATACGTCATTTATGCGAAAATAAGAGTAGGGGTCTGTTCCTTTTTCCCAGTAGCTTCCTCATTATTTACGAGAATTGGGTGCCTATTGGGTGGGGTTTTTTTTCGTGGTTTTGACATGGGGAGGCTTGGCACCAGCGAGGGTGTTGTTTTTCGTCAGGGTACCTATTGTTTTCCGGGGAGGTTTATTATAGGAAGCCCAAAGATGATATATGATTGGCTGATAGCAGGTAACTGGAGCCAGAGAAGGAGCTGACCTTTACTAGAAGCAATTTCTTCATATAAGCTGTTACTATGTTTCATCACCAACCAGTTATCATGTTCTTTATCTATAAGCAGTTATCATGTTGCTAAGGCCTTTCGCATGGCTTCCGCCCCTCCCTTCTTTGGTCATGGCCCATGACCGTATTTGGCAGGGAATTGCACAGCCTAGTTTTGTTCAGGCTCTGGCCTGTACTGTTTTATGTAAAGGCCGTCTGTGTAAAAAAGCTTCTGTCAGAGGGCCTGAATTTGGGCCTTCGGTGTTACTTTGGTTGCAATTAAGAGGGCTACCTAGTTCTTTTTCCCCACAAGGGGGAGGCCAGATGACCTGTTTTCCTGGGAAAGAGAGAAAGCAGGGAGGAGGGCAGCTGGGCATCACTGAGGATGGGGGGCTGGAAGTGGGTCAGTCTCCTGGTTTTTGCTGAATGCTCCTGATTTCTGTGCTAACAAGCTCTGTTCTGTGCTGTGTTCCCAGTGACCAATAAACCCGTCTGTTTTCCAAGCTGGCTGAGAGTCACAGCTGACTGCGGAGGTGGGGTGCACAACCCCTGTGAGGAGCGGGTCAGGCTTCTCCTTAGGCTGCCCCAGGGGTTCAGGCTGGCCGTGTGCCCTCCCTGGGCCCTGGAGCTGGGGAGGCTGGGGCCACATGCACAGCGGGTGGGGGGGTGGATATTGGGTGGTGCTCAGGGGCTGGGGTCCTGCCCCTACAGTGGGGAGGGGAGCTTGCCTCCCCCAGCCCTAGGTTCACCCCCTGTTGGCTGTACCCCATTCTTATCCCCGGCTCCCAGTCCCAGGCAGGGGGGCTGAAAGAGTCTGTACAGTGGGGGACGCTGAGATCCATTGAACCAGACTGTAAACCCTGGATAGGATGGAAACCCCTTCAAGCCAGGGGGTGCAGCAGGGCCCCACCAGCCTAGATCGAGCGCCTGTGCTGCCCCCCTCCTTCCACGGCCCTGATTGTGCCCCGGGCCCCTCTCCTTCCCCGGCCCCCAAGGGTCCCCCATCCTGCATTCAGTTTGGCCCCTGACCACCTTCTGCCCCTTCCTATTTGCCCCCCTCAGATCTCCCTGAGCTGCAGCCTCCGTCCAGACCAGCGCGGCCAGGGGCAGGGAAACAAAGCAGCAGATGGAGGGGGGAAAAGGATGGGTGGCAACGTGATCCTGCCCCCGCCCCGCACACAACGGGAGCTGACGGCAGCTTTCCCGGGGCCAGGGCGGGAATCGCAGCCAGCTCCGCTGGGAGCAGCCTGGGGCCAAACCTCCCACTGCAGCCCGGGGGTGACGGGGGGGGGGGGTGGGTCTCTCTCACCTTCCCTCCGAGCGGGGCCCGCCTGGGGCAGGGGCCGGGCCGGGAAGGGGCCTGGCCGGGCTGGGGGCTCTGCCCTGGGAGAGGCTCCTGGGGAGCAGCGGGAAGGGCCCTGCTGGAGATTCCCCTCTCCCGGCTGCAGCCAGGGCTCCGGGCTCCCAGCACCAGCCGCCGGGGCTCGGGGATCTCGCCAGGAGCCTGGAGACAGAGTCACCGCAGCGGCTGCGAGTCACTTCCTGCTGCCGGGCCTGAGCCCAGCGATCGCTCCCCCCAGAGCCGCCTCCCATCTGCTCCTGGGTCCTAGCGATCAACCTATCCCTTTACAGCCCCCTGCCACCGCACTTTGACTCGCCTCTCTGTGTCTGGCTTCTGTTAGACTCACAGGCTCTAGGGTTAGTAGGGCCCGACATGAGCATCTAGCCCAGGGGTTCTCACAAACAAATTTTTGGCAGCCTCAGAGTAAGGCCAGCAACTCTGGATGGTGGCCGCTGACACTTCTTTCTAAAATACTTAGTGAACTTTAGGAGAAACCAGTAAACATGCACAGAGGTAAGCGGGGACATGGTCCCGCTATTGGGGGGAACTTTCCTGACTTAAACACCTCTCGGGTGGAGTCGAATAGCAGAAGGATCTGAGTCCTCGCTCCCACTCCCTTCACCCAGAGCCTGCCTCACCTTGCGGGCTCCCCTTCCACTCTCCTGTGTGGAAAAGTCCTTATAACCCTGACAAGGCTGGGCCCAGGCTTCCTGAGGGGCTCGCCCCCAACCCTGGTTGTGACCACTCAGGACACGGGCTAGAGTGTCCCCACTCCGGGTACTTTCTCTGCTCTGGATGCTTCCCTGACCATTGTCTATAGTTCAGCACAAATGCAATTTATTAAACAGCAGCTAATAAAAAAAATCAGGACACAATCGGAAAGGTGAAAGGAAAACTTTTAGCTCCACTCTGCAGGGCCAGATTAACTTTTCGTGGGCCCGGTGCCAAACATACTTGTGGGCCCCCTTGGGGCAAGGTGCAGGGGTTGGGATGGTCAGTCTCCAGAGTGAAGGGCGGGCTGGGCGCTATGAGGCACAGCATGGCAGGAGTGGCCTCGCTCTGCGCAACCCAGCAGAGGGCGCTGTTTACAAACCAGCCCAGCGCTGTGCTGCCAACGTGCCCCTTCCCCTTGCGGGCGAATCCGCACCACACCACCCCCTGCCCAGAGCCCCATCCTTATGCCCTGTGCCCCCTCCCCCAGAGACCTCCCCGGCTGGCCTCCCACCACAACTGCAGAACACCCTGCACACCACACTGCTCACCCAGTGCCCCCCACCCATGGATCTCGCCACTGCCCACCTCCTTCCTCACACTATCAGCATCACAGCTGCACACACCCCATATTCCTGAGGGGATTCTGCACCAAACAATTAAAAATTCTGCACACACTATTTTAAAATTCTGCAAATTTTATTTGTCAATAAATAAATGTGGAGGCTCCAACATGGCAGTGGGGAACACAGGCCACTGGTTGCATGGAGGTGGGAGATCACCCTGCAGCCTCCCCCCACCACACCCAGGTGAAGGTGTTTGGGGCTCAGCGGGGAGGGTCCATGTGCAGGGGAGGTGGGGTTCATTTGGATGGGGGTCCAGGTGCAGGTGGCTGGGGCTTAGTGGGAAGGGTGTCCGGGAGGCTCATTGGGGTGATACAGATGCAGGGGAGGTGGGGCTTGTCAGGATGAGGGTTAGATGGGCCTGCTTAACAGGGGAGCCCAGCTTCTGACAAGGGGATGCCTCATGCCGGGCTCCAGCTTCCCTCCCTGCCCCCGCTTCCCCATTCCCTTCTCGTCCCCATCCCATGCCCACGAAAGCTTTTGTTAGTTTCTAAGGTGCCACAAGTACTCCTGTTCTTTTTATGGAAACAGTGGCTCAAACTCTGCTCTGAATATCAGCAACTCCTCAGTGTCCAACACTGCAACTGGCTCTCCGGGTAGAGGGTAGTCAGCTGAGCAGTCGGCAGATTTTGGAAGCAAGTCATTTTTAAGTCAGCCAAGGAGGCAAGACAGATCAGACTCCTGAAAGGGGTACAGTGGTGGGGAAAGGCTGAGAGCCACTGGGCATATAGGACCAACAGAGAGAGCACACTGGAGAACAGACAATAGTGGGGGGACCACTTCAGCGGTTTACTGGACTACAACTGGGGGACAAGAACAGCACCCTGCAATCCTTCAGGAAGCCAAAAGGAGAGCATTCTTTGCATTCATGAAGAAGGGGATCGCAGCAGTGGTTGCTAGTGACCCTGGGAGAATGCTTTAGCCATGGATTTTACCTGTTAAAGTTAAACTCAGCCTATCTGGATCCTGTTATACCTGCTGTTTGGTGTGTAACCTGTTGGTCTTATTGCTTTGCTTACTATCCCTTCAATCTTAGCTAATAAACTCCTGTTTGTTTTCACTAAAACTATATCTCAGGAGTAGGGTGACCAGATGTCCCGATTTTATAAGGACAGTCCCAATTTTTGGGTCTTTTTCTTATATAGGCTCCTATTACCCCCCCACCCCCGTCCCAATTTTTCACATTTGCTATCTGGTCACCCTACTCAGAAGCCACTCTCCAAAGCTGGTGGATATTCCAATATTTAGATTTACCCAGCCAGCATGAAACTGCCTCTATGATACCTCACTGGTTACCCAGAAGCCAACAAGAAAGTTGCCTTAAAGAAACCCAGCCTTAGACCTCCACCCAGACACCCAAGTCAAATATGATGAGGATCACTGAAAATTGTATTCATTATATAAGAAAGTTCTACCAATCCCAAAAGATCAGACACATTACCTCCCAAGTTAATGAGTATTTCAGATCTTATCCAAATACATACTTACAGCCAATTCTTATTCACTAAAACTACTATTTATTAAAAAAGAAAAGAGAGAGAATATTGGTTAAAAGAGATCCGCACACATACAGACATGAATACAGTTCTGAGAGCAGATTCAGAGTACAGATGTTGAGCTTTGCAGTAGCAAAGAGTTACTACAGAGTTAGGACTTGTCTACACCACGCAGCTTCTAGTGATAGGGCTGTGTCAACACAGCCCTCTCGCTAAAAGTCAAGTATCAGGGGGTAGCCGTGTTAGTCTGTATCTACAAAAACAACAAGCAGTCTGGTGGCACCTTAAAGACTAACAGATTTATTTGGGCATAAGCTTTCGTGAGTAAAAACCTCACTTCTTCGGATGC
Source organism: Chrysemys picta bellii (assembly GCF_011386835.1). NCBI lineage: Eukaryota > Metazoa > Chordata > Testudines > Emydidae > Chrysemys > Chrysemys picta. Next base: position 11,653,422 of record NC_088802.1, on the reverse strand, counting down.
ATAGAAGAAGTGAGTTTTTTACTCACGAAAGCTTATGCCCAAATAAATCTGCTAAAAGTCAGCGTGTGTAAACGTTCTTTGTCAGCACTGTGTCACCACTTTTGCTGAAAAAATGCTTCTACCCCCGCAGGCAGTGTTCGCTTTGTCGGCAGAAGAATGCTCTTTCTGAGAAAGTGCCATTCAGACTGCCACTTGTCGCAGCAAAACTTTTGTCTTTCGGGGGTGGGGGCTTTTTTAAGCACCTGTGAAAGACAAAAGTTTTGTTGACAACTTGGTAGTATAGACAAACCCTTCGTCCATAGGTTACAGTCTGTGGAAGCAGAGAAAGAACTGACAGGAAGGGGATTGCAATGCATGACAGTTCGTTAGCAAGAGTCAGGCTAACTGTAACCCTAATAACGTGAAATTTGTAGAAGCGAGGAATGTGTGAGGCAAGGGGGAAAGAACTGTGTGAGAAGCTGTTGCGACCTTGTGTAGATAATGTGTAGATAATATGGAATGTAGACTCATCGGTATCTAGCTACACAGACTAACATAAGGCAACTGCCCATTTTGTACCATTCCCAGGTGATTTGCTATATACCTCAAAGAGAAATCAGTACAATGACATTACTATATTTACAGTTCATTTAAATGTTAAGATCTTCTTTTGATCTCTGAATTAACAGAATACAGCACAGACAGGGACCATTTGATTACATTGTTAATCTCTACCAATATACATGCAAACACACAAACATTATCTACCAAAATGCCCTTAAAGTTTGAATTTGGGTCATTTATCCTGCAGGATGCTTAAAACTTTCCAGCCACGTGTCACATATGAAAAATTCAAATAAACTCTATTAGAAATTTCTATTCCTCTGTAGCTTAAGCGCTCCATAATTATAGCTTGTTGACATCTCTCACCTGAAAGTGTGGCTTCAGCAAAATCAAGGTTTCCCTGGAAATATTGATTTTTATGACATTACTGTAGATTCTGATGAGGAGAATCAAAATGTAATTTCAAACCGTTCAATCATTTCATTTTCAGCCTAAAGGGTCCACATTTTCGGTTTCCACATTTCTGCAAGAAAACATTTCACAATAGTTAGTTCCGGGAACATTTTCAGTACCTTCACATTTCAGTCTGATCCCAAGAGGGAAGTAATTGCAAAAGGTCAAAATTTCACAAAACAGGAAAATTCTGTTTTCTGACAAACTCTGCCATCACAGTGCAGTTATCAATCACGGTGATAATTTCTCCTTGAGTCTCTCTGAGATCGTCCCAGCAGGAGAGCGTGTGCTGCTCCCTGCCCTCCCACAAGTGACCTATTCCAGTGACAGTTCTAGGCACTGACATGTTGGTGACTCTGCGCATGGTCTCACTCTGTTGCTCCCCCTAGTGTTGGGGGCTGGTAGTGCTCCAGAAGCAGCAACTCTAGGGGACTCTCTTGACTGAGCCTAGGTCACAACCCCAGGAAAGGTCCAGTGTTAAGTCACAAGGTTGCAATGAAACGCCCCCTCCTGCAGAAAAGGGACTATAATTACACAGCTATTGCAGTAGGGTCCTATACCTGCATCTTCTACCTCCCAGTGTTTTGACCCCCAGGCTACAGAGTCATTGTCACTTTCTCGATCTGACCCAGGACTATTTAATTATTTAGCCAAAGTGGAACAGTTTGATCAGAAGAGATTGCGGGAGCCCCAGATCAGTCACCTAAGATGTGGCAAATCTCTGTTCAAACCCTTCCTCCCCAACAGGCAGAGCAGGGAGTAGAACCTGAGTCTCCCATGTGCCAGGCAACTGCCCTAACCACTGGGCTCAAAGCTATAATGGAGCCTCTGCCAGCACCTCCTCTGGATTTTGTCTGAACCATGATACAAAAGCTGTGCTCAGCGCACTCTTACAGGATTGGGCCCCATAGGCAAGATAGGATTTCCACTGCAGGCCTTCTGATTGAGGATCCTTCTGGGGTTTAGGTGTGAGGCAGGTGTCTGGGTGGCTAGAGTGAGGCAGCAGCAGTGCCCAGGCCCAGAAGCAGAAATTTAGGAACCTTGGGAAATTTTACCATAGAAATGTTGGTGCTGAGTGAGCAGCCAGGCCGAGGTTTTCTGGATTTCAGTGGCACCCGATTCTGGGAGTCAGGGGTCTAAACCTGGGCTTTAGGCACCTAAGTCCAATTGCAGATCTGGATCTTCACTGCTCCTCCATTGCTCACATATTACCTTGAAAGTTCCCAGGAAGGCTCCTCAGATGCGGATTGAAGTCTCCCAAGGTCCACTGTCAGTTAAGTGTTTCTTGATTGAGCACTTACTCAGAATAGTCCTTTCTCAAGATGCTGATCAAATGCTTCACTGATGCTACTTAGAATCAAACACATTGAGAAACAAGCAGATAGCCAATATTCATAACTTCAAATACAAAAATGATACACACATACAGAAAGCATAACCATAACCAGCAAATTACAACCTTTTCATAGACACCTTACTTGACCTTCTTTGTACAATAGTTGGTGCAACGATGGGACCTTGATTGCAACAGTGATCTATACGGTCACAGTTCATTTCAATAATGTCACAATGGGCAAATCGGTAAGGCCTCAATTTAAAACAATGGCCTAATTCTGTGTGTCTTGATTTACCTCTTCAAAATACAGGACTCCAGGGCACGTGTTCCATCTGCATCGACAGCAGGAACCCGAGTCAGTGGGTGCTACTGGTGCCCAGCCCCTTGGATAATCAGCTCCTAAGCACTTAGGTCAGGACCCAAATTTGGACCCTAAATCAATAGACATTCTTGACATTTGGACCCAGCCCATCATTGTGGTCTGGCTCCTGTGCCGGCTAGCATGGCTGTTTGTGCCTCCTCCCCAGCAGCTGCAGGCACAGGGAGTGCTCCTGGGAGGGGCGGGAGAGAGATGGATTGGGGCACGGACAGGCTGGAGGAGGAAGGGGCAGAAAGGGATAGAGGGGGGTGGCCAGGGTGAAGCTGCATCTCTTATACTCTGGACCCTGGCAAAGCCCCTTAGGACCATTAAACCAGGGATGCAGCTGGAGCTCAGGACTTGCTTCTAAGGTCTGCATTGGCCCTTACAGACACTGAAGAGGGGGCCTATTGAACCAGCCTCTTCCTGCCTCAGTTTACTCATCTGCTCAATGCCTGTATGTCTGTTTGCATTACAGTCTATGGAGGACGAGACCCCCATGGTGCTGAGCTATAAGCAGACGTTATTAAATAGACCTGAAAAGCTTACGATTCAGTGTCCCGATCCTGAAAAGTCTCCATTTACTGAGAAAGGGGCAGAGCACAAAAAAGCCACCCCAGCTGTCTGACTGAATGTCTCAAAGTAACCAGCTGCACACGCACACTTGCATCTGAAGAAGTGAGGTTCTTACCCATGAAAGCTTATGCTCCCAATACTTGTGTTAGTCTTAAAGGTGCCACAGGACCCTCTGTTGCTTTTTACAGATTCAGACTAACACGGCTACCCCTCTGATACTTGACAGTTGCACATGGTACGTCCGACAGCCAGGGGAGAGAAATTACAGATACTATATGTACCATTCCAGTCTTTTTCCTTCCTGTAACCCTGTACCAAAGCACTGAATCTGCTCTGCTCTGCAGTGCTGAGTGAAGACCCAGGTACCTGAGACAGCAGCAGGGGAAAGGTGGTTGAATGGTGGCTGCAAATCTCAAGCCACGCGGAGAATAGCAAAAGATCAGCACTTCACTCTGCTGAGCTACAACATTTCTATTAACCACGTTGTTAAACTGCTGCAACACTGGACCCAGGGAACTAGCTGCATCCACAGCAGCATTTCTGCCCAGCACAGCTCCCCCGATGGCGGCTTCCCAGACTGCCCCAGGCCTCCTCAGTCTGTCCCCACATCCCCTCCTGCAGCCGCAATGGGTAAGTGGCCTGAGAGGTCTCTGTTTATCCCACACCAGGTACCCTGCAGGCCCCTAGTTTGAGCTCCCCACACACTCGCTGCCCTCGGCCATTGGGCCTCAACCCTCACCTGGGGGACAGGAACTTGGTCTCCCTGCAGTCCCTGGTCTCTCTGCTGGGATTGACAAAAAGGGAGAAAATAGGTGCAGGCCTTGCTGGGTGTGGTTGTATTATAGGGTCACTTGCCCCACTAGGGCCCAGGCAGAGATCGCAGCACATTCCACAGGCCCCTGAGCCACCATCAGATGGACTCTCGGCCTCAGTCCGTGTGGTGGTGGGGGAGGCACTGGGTCATTGCCCTGGGGGAGCTGCTGGGGGAGGGAGTAGATTTACCTGCTCACAGACAATTTTAACAGTTCTAAAGCTTCAACTTTTTGCATCTCAGTGTCTAGTGTCATTAAATAGTTCTGGTCTGACCAAAATATTGTCTGATCCCCCCATAATTTCCCACAACCGTGAAAATTTTAACTCAAATGAAATGCTTAAAACCCAGATTGTTGTGCAACTGTGAAAGTTTAAATCAACAAATATAAAAATTGTTTAAAATAAACATTAGCTGTAAAAATTATATATTATCAAAAAAAATTCTACCATCCCTGACTATCACTCCTTAGGCCTGGTCTACACTAGTCTGTTATTTTGGAATTAGCCAAGTTAATTGAAAAAAAAAATGATTCCGTCCACATGACCAAACCAGCTTTTTCGATTTAAAGGGCTCTTTAATCCGATTTCTGTACGCCACCTCAGCAAGTGAAGTAGTTCTTAAATCGAGATCACAATCCCGAGCTATTGTATTGTATTGTGGATGCAATTCGACATTATTGGCCTCTGGGAGCTATTGCAGAATGCTTCCTTGTGACCACTCTGGACAACACTCTCAACCCCAATGCACTAGCCAGGTGGGCAGGAAAAGACCTGGGAACTTTTGAATTTCATTTCCTGTTTGGTCACCATGAGCACAGGTTACCATCAGCACAGTCCACCATCACAGGCGACCATGCAGAGTCCACCATCACCAGAGATCAAGCAATCCCGGATTTGCAGACGAGCTCCAGCATGGTCCGAACGGGAGATACTGGATCTCATCGCATGATGGGGAGGCGAGTCTGTTATGACAGAACTATGTTCCAAAAAAAGGAATGCAAATACCTACGCTAAAGTCTCCAGGGCCATGATGGAAAGAGGCTACTCCAGGAACACAGAGCACTGTCATACAAAAATCAAGGAGCTCAGGCAAGCGTACCAAAAAGCCAGGGAGTCAAATGGGTGCTCTGGGTCACAGCCCCATACATTCTGCTTCTACTGTGAGCTCCATGTAATTATGGGGGGTGATGCCACCACTATCCCACCACTGTCCGTGGACACCTGCAAGGAGGGAGTTGCACGGAGCAAGGAGGAAGAGTCATTGGAGGACGAAGAGGAGGAGGAGGAGGAGGAGGAAGACAGTGCACAGGCGGCAAGTGGGGAATCCGTTTTCCCCCCTAGCCAGGAACTGTACTTAACGCTGGAGCCAATAGCCTCCCCCCACTCCCAAGGCGGGACCCTGGAAAAGGTACTTTTGGTGAGGATGAGACTGATCAGTGGCATGCGGTGGGAGACGGGGGGGAAACCCAGCTGCCCTGGGCTGTTCGTGTATAGTTTAAAGGGCTCATCCCTGCTTAGAGCCTCATTGGAGCCACACGGTGGGTGCGGGGAGGGGGGAAGGTGTTGTGTGAAGTGATCATCCCAGAGAGCCCGCAGGCCCTATTTTATGGCAAACCAACCAGGCATTGCTTGCTATGGGAAAGGGGGCCCAGGAGTTTGAAAACATTGAAATGAATGTAGAAGAAGCAGAATCCTGTGTGCCCCTAGGCTGCCTGCAAGCTGAATTCTGTTGCCCGGCCGTGTGTGATGGCTTACTCATACCAAAGTGTCCCCTTTGTTCTCTGAAATGTATATTTTAAAATATTACCCTCCCTTTTTCTCCTCCCGCAGGTGCAAATGTTTCAACACGGCCCCTATCTACTCCATCCCAGAGCCTGGTCCAGATTAGAAGGTGGAAAAAACGAACTCGGGATGACATGTTCGCCGAGCTCATGCAGTCCTCCCGCACTCATAAGGCCCAGCTGAATGCATGGAGGCAAACAATTGTGGAGTCCCATAAAGCATTACAGGAACACGAAGAGAGGAGGGATGCGCACGATGAGAGCAGGCAGGACGCTATGGTCAAGCGCATTAAAGCCATCCACAATGGTCTGCACATTTCCCAGAGTTACTACCCTTGATAGCACTTGGTGAATTATTGCGTTGGCTACTTGCAGCACTGCAGCCCTCACAGTAGATTTGCTCACTCCAAACTGATTCCCAACTGACCGGTAGCTGTCGAGCACTGCAAGCTTCCACTGTGTTATGGCCACTCGCTTCTCAACTGTGAGGGCTGCTCTCATTTTGGTGTCTTTGTGCTTCAGGGCAGGGGAAAGCAAGTCACAAAGTTCCATGAAAGTGGCCCTATGCATACGGAAGTTTCGCAGCCACTGGGAATCATTCCAGACCTGCAACACTATGCAGTCCCAGAAGTCTGTGCTTGTTTCCTGGGCACAGAATCTGCGTTCCACAGCATGAACCTGGCCCAATGCCACCATGATCTCCCAATCACCACATGCTGTGCTTCTAGGAACATTTGTGTCCATGTCCTCATCAGTATAGTAATCACACTGTCATCGCTTCCTCGCCTGGTTTTGCAGGTACTGCACATACTGCTGGATAATGCGTGAGGTATTTACAATGGTCAAAACTGCAACAGAGATCTGAGCGGGCTCCAAACTTGCCGTGCTATGGCGCCTGCATGAGTAATCCTGGAAAAAGGGTGCGAAACGAGCTGTTCAGTTCCAGATGGCCGATAAAAGGCAGTAAATGGTTGTCTTCTGTAGCTTTCATGGAGTCAGGAAGCTCGTTAGAGCTGCAAGAGCGGGAGAACACAGTTTGCGGTGGAAACGTGAGCAGAGTTTGCAGCAGAAGCTGTGCGGCTCTGTTCACGATGGCCGAAAAACGGCGGGGAGTTGTTGCCTTCTGTAGCTTCCATGGGAGCCCAGGACCGACAACATGGAAAATGCGGCGGAAGTTGTGCGGCTCAGTTTACGGTAGCTGAAAAAAGGCGGGAAATGGTTAGATGAAAGAGTAGATAGAAAGACGAGAGGACATGCAAGGTGGATTCATAGTACCAGGAGACAGATGGTGCACCGTACTGTACCATCTGCTGGCAGTATTAGGGTTACCATACTTCCGGATTTCCCCGGACATGTCCGGCTTTTTGGTCCCCAAATCCCCGTCCGGGGGGAATTGCCAAAAAGCCGGACATGTCCGGGGAAATAGGGAGGCTAGGATCTCCGAATCTGTGTGTGTTGGTCACCCGCTGTGACATCATCTCGGTGTGACACTCGGCTCCTGCCCAGGGCATGCTGGGGGCTGTAGTCCGGCCGGGCCTCACGCTCCAGGGAGAGCCGGGAGAGGGGAGCGGCCGAGAACTACAACTCTCAGCGGCCCCTGCGACGCGACCAACCTACCCGGTGAGGCAGCAAACCGTCGGGGGAGAGGGGGCGCGGGCCCCTGTCCTTTGGGTGGGGGGTGTCTCTGGGCACCGCTTGGCAGCCATCGCAGGGCTTGGGGGGCGCCCCAGGGGGGGTTGTGGACACCAGCGCGTTGCGTGGAGCCGGCACTGTCCGGATTTGCGTCCCCCTGGGGCTGGAGCTGCGCCCCCGGCCCCGGGCACCAGTCACGTAGGGTTACCATACGTCCGGTTTTTTGGCAATCAAACCCCCGTCCGGGGGGAATTGCCAAAAAGCCGAACATGTCCGGGAAAAATACCGGACAGGCACTTCCTCTCCCGCGGCTCCTCTGCTCCTCCCCTGACTCAGACTTCAGCTCTGTTTAAGAGCCAGGCTGCCCGAGCCAGCGCTACCGGCTTCGGGCAGCCCCCCGTACCTCTGGACCCTGAGCCGCCGGCTGGGCACTTCCCTTCCCGGGCTCCAGCTGCTCTGCTCCAGCGGCGCAGGGTCCGGAGGCACGGGGGCTGCCTGAAGCCGGTAGCGCTGGCTCGGGCAGCTTGGCTATTAAACAGAGCCGAAGAGTCAGGGGAGGAGCAGAGCAGCTGGAGCCCGGGAGGGAAAGTGCCCAGCCGGGGGCGCAGGGTCCGGAGGCATAGGGGCTGCCCAAAGCCCGCGCGCTACCGGCTTCACGGGTTTGCGGGCAGCCTCCAGACCCTGCGCCCCCGGCTGGGCTCTTCCCCTCCCGGGCTCCAGCTGTGCTGGGGAAGCGCCGGCCGGGGGCGCAGGGTCTGGCGGCTGCCCGGCAAACCGTGAAGCCTGTAGCGCTTGGGCAGCCCTTTTCGCGTGGCTGGGAGGGAGGAGGGGGAGTTAGGGCGGGGACTTTGGGGGAATGGGCGGAGTAGGGGTGGAGTTGGGGCAGGGGCGGGGTTGGGAAAGGGGCGGGGCCAGGGCCCGTGGAGTGTCCTCTTTTTTTATTTTTTAAATATGGTAACCCTAGTTCCTATGTGAAGTGCTGTTGAATCTGTCCACTAGGAACTAGACTGAGACACCAACTCCCCCCTCCCCAGCTCATTCCACACAGGTCTCCTAACAACCCTCAGGCTGGGAAAGACTCAGATGGGAAAGACTCTTGACCACAGCTGCTCTGGGCTGAATGGTAACCAGGGCCCCAGCAATGATAGGCCCATATTCCATCCCCACAATCCTGAGGCAGCCAGTCCCCAGGGATGTGGCATCTCTAGCAAACACTTGAGGTCAGTCTTTCCCACTGAATGGATAATTCCAGAGTCTTCTGTACCAGGGTGAGAACCTCAGGATTAAGTTTTTCTGAGAGATTTGTATCCAAAATGTGACCTTCCCCACACTTGTTGCTGTGGAGATGCAGTGCTAACATCATCACCATGCTCTTTCCCAGCATTGCCAAGTATGTGTGGGAGTGAGAGAGAGCCACGTACCTACTCAAGGTGCTTCTGACATCCTAGAGGAGAGAGAGATTAAAAAAAATGTCAGTACCACCTGACACACACTTGGGATTCCAGGAAAGGGATTTTGCAAATACAGGGAAAAACAGCCCTGTCCTGGCCCCAGGGCTATGGTTTCCTTGAGCTAATGGGGCTTTTCCATCTCTAATATCAATGTGTCTGTGAGTCTGCAAAGAACAATATTCATTCTTGTTTCAGCAATGCACACATTGAGTTACACGCAGATCTCTGACTGCTGGACCCCTGTACCCAGAGTCATATATGTGCCAAATTTCCCTGGCGCCGGTGGGTGCTTGCACCCCCCCCCCCGCTCTGACTCCACTCTTGCCACGCCCCCATTCCAACCCCTTCCCCAAAGTTCCCACCCCAACTCTACCCCCTCCCTGCCCCTATTGGACCCCTTCCCCAAATCCCTCCCCTGGCCCCGCCTCTTCCCTGAGCGTGATGCATTCCCCCTCCTCCCTCCTAGCTATTTTTTAAATATGGTAACCCTAGCTAAAAGATCATTAGACATACAAACACGAATAGAGTCCTTAGGTCAGTTTCACCATAGAGAGGGTGCGTTAGAATTGAAAAGAGTCCATTTCAGAATCATTTAGTCATGTTCTAGTCCAATGTCCAAAATGTTCAATATCAGGGCGGCCCAGAGGGGACTGGAGATCTCAGTCTTACGACTCAAACTCCCCTTGAATAAATCTTAAGAAGATCTGAGATAAAAGGATCAGGTCCCAAGAATTAACCCTCCGCTGGACTCTTTCCAATTTTTCCACATCCTTCTTGTAGTGTGGGGCCCAAAACTGGACACAGTACTCCAGATGAGGCCTCACCGAAGCCAAATAGAGGGGAGTGATCACGTCCCTCGATCTGCTGGCAATGCTCCTACTTATACAGCCCAAAATGCCGTTAGCCTTCTTGGCAACAAGGGAACACTGTTGACTCATATCCAACTTCTTGTCCACCATAACCCCTAGGTCCTTTTCTGCAGAACTGCTGCCTAGCCACTTGGTCCCTAGTCTGTAGCAGTGCCTTGGATTCTTCCTTCCTAAGTGCAGGACTCTGCACTTGTCCTTGTTGAGCCTCATCAGATTTCTTTTGGCCCAATCCTCTAATTTGTCTAGGTCCCTCTGTAGCCTATCCCTACACTGCAGCGTATCTACCACTCCTCCCAGTTTAGTGTCATCTGCAAACTTGCTGAGGGTGCAGTCCACGCCATCCTCCAGATCATTAATGAAGATATTGAACAAAACCGGCCCCAGAACTGATCCTTGGGGCACTCCGCTTGATACCGGCTGCCAACTAGACATACAGCCATTGATCACTGCCCATTGAGCCTGACGATCTAGACCAGCTTTCTATCCACCTTATAGTCCATTCATCCAGCCCATACTTCTTTAACTTGGTGGCAAGAATACTGTGGAGACCGTATCAAAAGCTTTGCTAAAGTCAAGGAATAACACATCCACTGCTTTCCCCTCATCCACAGAGCCAGTTATCACATCATAGAAGGCTATTAGTTTGATCAGGCATGACTTGCCCTTGGTGAATCCATGCTGACTGTTCCTGATCATCTTCCTCTCATCAAAGTGCTTCAAAATTGATTCCTTGAGGGCCTGCTCCGTTATTTTTCCAGGTACTGAGGTGAGGCTGACTGGCCTGTAGTTCTCCAGATCCTCCTCCTTCCCTTTTTTAAAGATGGGCACTACATTTGCCTTTTTCCAGTCATCCGGGACATCGCCCGATCGCCATGAATTTTCAAAGATAATGGCCAATGGCTCTGCAATCACATCCGCCAACTCCTTTAGCACCCTCGGATGCAGTGCATCCGGCCCCATGGACTTATGCTCGTCCAGCTTTTCTAAATAGTCCTGAATCACTTCTTTCTTCACAGAGGGCTGGTCACCTCCTCCCCATGCTGTGCTGCCCAGTGCAGCAGTCTGGGAGATGACCGTGTTTGTGAAGACAGAGGCGAAAAAAGCATTGAGTACATCAGCTTTTTCCACATCCTCTGTCACTAGGTTGCCTCCCCCATTCAGTAAGGGGCCCACATGTTCCCTAACCTTCCTCTTGTTGCTAACATACCTATAGAAACTCTTCTTGTTACTCTTAACATCTGTTGCTAGCTGCAACTCCAAGTGTGATTTGGCCTTCCTGATTTCACTCCTGCACGCCTGAGCAATATTTTTATACTCCCTGGTCATTTGTCCAATCTTCCACTTCTTGTAAGTTTCCTTTTTGTGCTTAAGATCAGCAAGCATTTCACTGTTAAGCCAACCTGGTCACCTGCCATATTTACTATTCTTTCTACATATCGGGATGGTTTGTTCCTGAAACCTCAGTAAGGATTCTTTAAAATACAGCCAGTTCATAGCAGTTCATAGACAGTTTACCACAAACTTTAAAGACCTATATATATACAATGACATTATTACACCCAAGTTTTATCTAAATGTTAATATTTCCTTTTGACTTCTGAAATAACAAAATACAGTCCTAGACAGGAACCCTTTGGTTACACTGTTAATCTGTAACAAGATATATGTAAACAGAGACTACTACAATTACTATCTTCTAGGGCTATCAAGTGATTAAAAAAGTTAATCGTGATTAATTGCGCTGTTAAACCATAATACAGTACAATTTATTTAAATATTTTGGATGTTTTATACATTTTCAAATATATTGTTTTCAATTGCAACAGAGAATACACTCCATGCCTCTGGTGAAGTGGGTGATAGCCGATGAAAGCTTATGCCCAAATAAATTTGTTAATCTCTAAGATGCCACAAGGAGTCCTCGTTGTTTTTACAGAATAAAAAGTGTACAGTGAGCACTTTATATTTTTTATTACACATACTTGCACTGTAAAAAAACAAAAGAAATAGTGTTTTTCAATTCACCGACTGCAAGTACTGTAGTGCAATCTCTTTATCATGAAAGTTGAACTTACAAATGTAGAATTATGTACAAAAAGTACCTGCATTGAAAAAGAAAACAGTGTAAAACTTTAGAGCCTACAACTCCACTCAGTCCTACTTCTTGTACAGCCAATCACTCAGAAAAACAAGTGTGGTTACAATTTGCAGGAGATAATGCTGCCCGCTTCTTGTTTAGAATGTCACCTGAACCTGAGAACAGGCATTCTCGTGGCACTATTGCAGCTTGCATCGCAAGATTTTTATGTGCCAGATGCACTAAAGGGTGCAGGAAGGGTCGTAGGGGGTTCTCAGGAGGGGGCAGTCAGGGGACAAGAAGCAGGGCGGCTTAGATAGGGGGTGGGGTCCTAGGGGGCAGTTAGTGGCAGGGGTCCCAGGAGGGGGCAGTCAGGGAACAAGGAGCGGGGGGGGGTTAGGGGTTCTGAGGGGGGCAATCAGAGGGTGGGAAGTGGGAGGGAGTGGATGGGGCAGGGCAGGGGCGGGGCTAGAGCGGGGCTCCTCCCCCCTGTTTCCTCTTTTTTGCTTGTGGAAATATGGTAACCCTAGCAAATGACAGGTTCTAATCAATAACGATCCAAAGCAGAGCAGACCAACACCTGTTCATTTTCATCAACTCAGTCAGATGCCACCAGCAGAGGGTTGATTTTCTATTTTGGTGGTTCGGGTTCTGTAGTTTCCCAATCAGCGTGTTGCTCTTTCAAGACTTCTGAAAGCATGCTCCACACCTCGTCCCTCTCAGATTTTGGAAGATACTTCAGAGTCTTAAACCGTGGGCCAAGTGCTGTAGCTACCTTTAGAAATCTCAGATTGTTACTGTCACAGAGTCCCTGGGCGATGCTTAGGAACTGCTCCCCACAAAGCCAGTCAGGACTTTGGGGAGCCTCCTCTCCCTTGGAGCAGACTGTCTTCAGGGCAAGAAGCTCACACGGCTTCACCTTCCTGGGTCTCACCTTGGAGCATTCAGCATCCTTTGCCCCTCCATGCGCTTCCCACAGCGAGTCCGCCCAGGCGGGGTCTTGGGGAAGCCAGAGGGTCCTGCATGCACCCCCACTTTGCAGTCAGATGTGACTCTTAGCCAGCCAGTAAAACAGAGGTTTATTAGATGACAGGAAGACGATCTAAAACAGAGCTTGTAGGTACAGAGAACGGGATCCCTCAGACAGGTCCATTCTGGGGCCCAGCAAGCCAGACAACCCCATCTGCACTCACTTCCCATCCCCAGCCAGCTCCAAACTGCAAAACTCCCTCCAGCTCCTCCTTTCTGGCCTTTGTCTCTTTCCCGGGCCAGGAGGTCACCTGATTTCTTTGTTCACCTTTACCTATCCCGTTGCAGGGGGGAAGGGCCCCGGCCATTTGTTGCCAGGAGACAGAGTGTCAGCCATTTATGCACACCGGAGACTTAAGAAATGTATAGGGAAAACTGAGGCACCCACACAGTATTCAGAGGAAACATTAAGAACAGTCCCACTTCATCACAGTTACTTTCTTTGCATTTTGCCAAATCTGCAGTGAAAGTGCCCTTAAAATAAACATGTGCTAGTTCATTCTCCGTGACTTCTATATTATGAAATATTTGGCAGAATGTGTGTAAAACAGAACAGGGGACATACAATTCTCCTCCAAGGAGTTCAGTCACAAATGTAATTGATGCATTATTGTTTTTAAATGAGCACCATCAGCATGGAAGCATGTCCACTGGAATGGTGGCCGAAGCATGAAGGGACATAGGCATGTTTAGCATATCTTGCACATAAATACCTGCACTGCCAGATACAAACGTGCTATGCGAACACCTTCTCACACTTTCAGGTGACATCAAAAATTAGAAGCAGGCAGCATTATCTCCCGTAAACATAAACAAACTTGTCTGTCTTAGCGATTGGCAGAAAACGAAGAGTGGACTTCTAGGCTCTAAAGTTTTTAATTGCTTTATTTTTGAGTGGACTTATAGAAATAAAATCTATGTTTTTAAATTACACTTTCATGATAAAGAGATTGCACTACAGTACTTGTATGAAGTGAATTGAAAAATACTATTTTTGTTTGGCATGTTTACAGTACAAATATTTGTAATAAAAATAATACAAAGTGAGCACTGTACACTTTCTATTCTTTGTTGTGATAGAAATCAATGTATATGAAAATGTAGAAAAACATCCAAAAACATTTAACAAATTCCAACTGGTATTCTATTGTTTAACAATGTGATTCATCAAGATTAATTTTTCTAACCACGATGATTTTTTTTGAGTTAATCACGCAAGTTAACTGCAATTAATCAACAGCACTACTATCTTCTTCCAATTTCTTAACAATACCAGGTTACATTTCAAAGTTCTAGTCTATATTACTTGGAATGGCCCCAGATACCATTTATACACTTTTCTAACATGTCTCTAAAGGTTGAAGCTGGGTCAATTAGCTGGCAAGGTTCTTAACTCTTTCGGGCCAGCTCTCACAGAAGTTGAGATCGTGTGTGAATTCTCCAATGTTTAATGAGATGTGATCTCTGTGTACAACTTTTGCCACAGTCCAAGCACTTATGGAGTCTTCCTGATTCTCTCATGTAAAACAAGGACTGATCAATTTCTGCAATGTTTCCCACAGTCTAAGCACTTATGGGGTCTCTCTCCAGTGTGGATTGCCTGATGTTTAATAAGGGCTGACTTCCATATGAATCTTTTTCCAGTCTGATTACTAATGGGATCTCTCTCCTGTGTGGATCCTCTGAATGTTATAAGATTTGATCTTTGGGTGAAACTTTTCACATGGTCCAAACACTTATGGGGTCTCTCCTCTGTGTGGATTCTCTGATGTAAAAAAAAAAGGAATGACATCTATTTGAAACGTTTTTCCATAGTCTAAGCACTTATGGGGGTCTCTCTCGTGTGTGGATTGCCTGATGTTTAGAAGGGCTGATCTGATTCTGAAACCTTTCCCAGAGTCCAAGCACTTATGGTCTACCACTTGTATGGATTGCTTGATGTTTAACAAGGTCAGACCTCCATATGAAACTTTTTCCACAATATAAGCACTTGTGGGGTCTGTCTCCGGTGTGTATTCTCTGATGTGCCATAAGATTTGATCTTTGTGTGAAACTTTCCCCACAGTCCAAACACTTATGGGATTTCTCTCCTGTGTGGATGGCCTGATATTTAAGAAGGGTTGACCTGTG
Source organism: Chrysemys picta bellii (assembly GCF_011386835.1). Taxonomy (NCBI): domain Eukaryota; kingdom Metazoa; phylum Chordata; order Testudines; family Emydidae; genus Chrysemys; species Chrysemys picta. Next base: position 11,638,374 of record NC_088802.1, on the reverse strand, counting down.
TCTGAAACTTTTCCCACAGTCTAAGCACTTGTGGGTTCTCTCTCCAGTGTGGATTGTATGATCTACGAGAAGGTTTGACCTCCATATGAAACTTTTCCCACAGTCTAAGCACTTATGGGGTCTCTCTCCAGTGTGTATTCTCTGATGTGCCATAAGATTTTATCTTTGTGTGAAACTTTCCCCACAGTCCAAACACTTATGGGATTTCTCTCCTGTGTGGATGGCCTGATGTTTAAGAAGGGTTGACCTGTGTCTGAAACTTTTCCCACAGTCTAAGCACTTATGGGGTCTCTCTCCAGTGTGGATTGTCTGATGTTTGACAAGGCCTGACCTGTGTTTGAAACTTTTCCCACAATCTAAGCACTTGTGGGGTCTCTCTCCAGTGTGGATTGTTTGATGTATGAGAAGGTTTGACCTCCATATGAAACTTTTCCCACAGTCTAAGCACTTATGGGGTCTCTCTCCAGTGTGGATTGCCTGATGATGGATAAGGCCTGACCTCTGTTTGAAACTTTTTCCACAGTCTAAGCACTTATGGGGTCTGTCTCCGGTGTGTATTCTCTGATGTTCCGTAAGATTTGATCTTTTCATGAAACTTTTCCCACAGTCCAAACACTTATGGGATTTCTCTCCTGTGTGGATTATCTGATGTTGGACAAGGGCTGACCTCCGCATGAAATTTTTCCCACAGTCTAAGCACTTATGGGGTCTGTCTCCACTGTGTATTCTCTGATGTGCCATAAGATATGATCTTTGTGCGAAACTTTTCCCACAGTCCAAACACTTATGGGATTTCTCTCCTGTGTGGATGGCCTGATGTTTAAGAAGGGTTGACCTGTGTCTGAAACTTTTCCCACAGTCTAAGCACTTGTGGGGTCTCTCTCCTGTGTGGATTGCCTGATGATTAACAAGGTTTGACCTCTGTATGAAACTTTTCCCACAGTCCAAGCACTTATGGGGTCTCTCTCCTGTGTGGATTGCCTGATGATTAACAAGGTTTGACCTCTGTATGAAACTTTTCCCACAGTCCAAGCACTTATGGGGTCTCTCTCCTGTGTGGATTGCCTGATGATTAACAAGGTTTGACCTCTGTATGAAACTTTTCCCACAGTCCAAGCACTTATGGGGTCTCTCTTCGGTGTGGATTGCCTGATGTCTAACAAGGGCTGATCTCCATGTGAAACTTTTCCCACAGTCTAAGCACTTATGTGGTCTGTCCCCTGTGTGGATTTTCTGATGTCTAATCAGCGCTGACTTCCAAATCAAACAATTGCTGCCCTCAAGGTACTGAGAGGGTCTCTCTCCCGGGTGGCTTCTCCCATGGTTAGCAAGATCTGAGCCCTTATTGAAGTGTTCCCCACAGTCCAACCATTGAAGTGTTTTCTCTCCAGTATTTATTGCTTGAAGCGTAACAGAACCAAGGTATTTATAGTGTTTGTCTTCCTTGGGGGTTGTCTTCCTGGCTGCGGGATTCCTGTGTCCTTCCACATATATAACAGATTCATCCATTTGCTCCTTTGAGTGGATTCCCGGCAGCCTCTCTGACCTCTGCCAATTTCCCCAGGCTTCTCCCTGTTCCAAGCACTGGGGAAAATTCCCTTCAGCTCTTCTCACAAAGGTCCCCTGTGATTCCCCAGACCCAGGAACATCCTGCTGTTGATTCACCTCCTCGTTCTCACTCACTGTCTCGTCACCTGTGGGGAGAGAGACAATTCAGACAGGAGTCATTGTGCTGGAGAGAAATTAAGAGGAATAGCACCAAGGGAAAACCCAACATACTAAAGCTGCACAGACGGAGCAATTGGATTCTGCTTCCACATCCCACCCAAACTTTTACAGAGAAGGAAAGTTGGGAAGGAAACTCCTGCAGTTAACAGGACATGTGGGAAGCGATGTCAGTGATATCTGCTGACTCTAGCCCTGCCCTGCGTGAGATGAGGAAGAACTGAGGGCACTTATTGATATCACATCTCTGGGATTCTCAACTTTTTCCTTCATTCCCCAGATGGTTTCTGTGTCAGTCCTCACCTGTGTGGGCGCCTCTCAGGATCTCTCTTTCCTCACAGGCCTGGAGATTGGGCACCCACGGCTCTTCCCCTTGTTCCAGCCGGGTGATCAGGTCAGGTTTGGGAATGGGGAATCCTGTGCAGGGAGTGAAATCAGACCAGATCAGGGTGTGCGGAGGACTGAGAGCATCTCTCAGAAAGAGAGAGCGTCTGTCAGAAAGGACATTCCGTGAGCGGACCCTGTCCCTGTGCTGGGGAATGTGGAATCTAAGAGGACAGAAACATGGTCACTGAGCCCCTTCGGGGGAGGCAGACATCTGGCGAGGTGAGGGGAATTGTGACGCACACCCAGCTCCAGTGTTAAACCCCTGCCTATTTCTAAACCTGCAGAGCCCAGAGCCCTAAACATTGCTGGATCTATTCCCAAGGAGGGAGAAGAGGGATTCTGTGTGGGACTGAGAAACAACACAGACAGGACAACACACGGCTTCTCCACCTTGCAAGCTAGCAGGGTTGGGTGGGGATGATTTAGTATATGCCTTAGGTTTTGACACCCTGGTCTCGTTAGGGAGTGATGAGGGAAGAACCTAACCGATGTCAGATATGCAGACTCCTCCCACCCCCCCCCAGTTTCCAATAACCAAGATGCCAGGAATCCCTTACCCAGCGAGGTCACCGTCTCGTAGTTCTCCTGCATGACGTCCCTGTAGAGGGCTCTCTGAGCGGGGTCCAGCAGAGCCCCCTGCCCCTGGGTGAAATACACAGCCACCTCCTCGAAAGTCACCGGCATCTGAAACAACAAGAGTCCCCCACTCAGCACCTGCTGCCCCAGCCACAATCCCATTAGTCACAGGGGAGGAGGACCAAAGAAGCAGAATCCTCCCCCCACCCTGCTCAGAGCAGCCAGGAGGCTTCAAGGGGGGGGGGGGCTTCTTCAAGCAAGACCTCCTCGTCCCCCCCAGCAGACTGAGCAGGGCAGGTTCTTGTCATTTACCACACACCTGCCAGCCAGACGCTGATACTGGAAGCAGAGCTCTGAGCCGGGACGGGCTTCCCTTTGTATTTCACAGCTGCCTCTGGCTAGTGGGGTCAGGCTCCAGCACTGGGAGTCTGGTCAGTTTTCCCAGCCCTGCCCAGCAGGGTGTTTCCTGGTTCAGAAATGGGGGAATGTTTCCCCTCCCCCCCACATGCCAATGGGCCTGTTCAGAAAATCAGGCCCAGGTTGATCATGTTCCAGCAGGTTTATCACACCCCGTCGTCCCACCCTGTGTGTTTAACCCCTCTACAATACCCCTCCCCCACCACCAAAAGCTCCCTAAAAATCCCCTACCTGAGTTGGCTCCAGCACAGCCATTACCCTGCCCTGTCTCCTGGAAGACGGGACGATCTGAAGCAAAATGTGGACGCGATCCTCAGCCTGTCAGGCGAGAGGGGCGATGGGGGAGGTTACAGAAGGGGCTGGAATCCATGTCACACCCTAATTCCCCCAGGCTCGCTCCCTGAAGACAGATGCTATGATTCTATGACTGCCATGCTTGGAAGAAACCCAGTTAGTTCATTACCACCCCAGCCAGGCCCCCTCCCCTCACATTAGAACTAAACCCAGCACGTCCCTTCTAAACCTCCCCAGAACAGCAGCTCTGAGCCAAACGCTGGAAAAAGAGCAGAATCAAAGGAGTCACTTTAGGGCACTGCCCCACAGTGTATTGTAACCCCTCTAGCTCTCCCTCGGTAAGTAGTGCAGTGCTCAGCAGAGTGAGCAACTGGCTTTTCCTCTCTCAGCTCCTCCCCTTGTTCCCAGGAGAGCTGACTGCCTGCGGGGGGGAGGGGCAGGGAATGGATCTGGGCACGGCTGGGAGTTGGGAACCTCCCTCCCCACTTCTTGCTCCTGCTGCCTTTCAAGTCTCTCCGCTCTCCCCTTTTATCTTCTTCCCTCGCCCTGGGAGAACGGGTGATTGGCCCATTGTCGTGGGTTTTTGCTCTCATTAGGCAGCTCAGCCACTGACACTGGTAACGGGGGTTGAACCCGGCTGTGTCATTGAGGGCCGCAGCTCTGGGGCTCACAGACACAGGGAGCCCCTCCCCTTGTAGGCCAAACTCACCAGCTGGTCCCTGAAAGGGGCCCTTTGTACAGAGTCATTTCCCTGCCCAGCTCCAGCACTTTCCCCCGGTCTCTCCATCACTTGGAGGCTCAGGAGCTGGTATGGTTACAGTGGTTCCAGCCACTGGAGAAAGTGCCCCTAGGCTGGTCTCAGAGGGGTGTGATGAAGCGGGAATATTTTTAATGTTGTCTCTGAATACCGAGTGTGTGCCTCAGTTTCCCCACGTGTTACTCAAGTATCAAGCTGGTGGGATACAGGTGAGTGATCATTGCAGAGACCTCCAGAGGGCAGGTGTGACTGCAGAGCGGCTGCCTGGGCATAAAGAATGGCCAAAATTCTGTATCCTGGCAAGGGATGACCGAAGCCCGTCCTCTGCAAAGAGCCAGCCAGCTGAAAGTGTTGGAGAACCAAGGGACAGGGTGTCATGGAAAAAGTCACCCACCCATTGATTTTAGTTCACAGACTCAAGCCTGAGGCCAGTTTATTGCAATACATACCAACGCGTTGGGATGACAGTCCGAAAACTGTCATACCCAGCAGCAGCTCGCACGCTGCTTTATTCCGTCAAACCGCAAGCGTATTACAAATAATACGTCATTCATGCGAAAATAAGAGTAGGGGTCTGTTCCTTTTTCCCGGTAGCTTCCTCATTATTTACGAGAATTGGGTGCCTATTGGGTGGGAGGTTTCTTGGTGGTTTTGACATGGGGGGGCTTGGCACCAGCGAGGGTGTTGTTTTTCATCAGGGTACATATTGTTTTCCGGGGAGGTTTATTATAGGAAGCCCAAAGATGATATATGATTGGCTGATAGCAGGTAACTGGAGCCATAGAAGGAGCTGACCTTTACTAGAAGCAATTTCTTCATATAAGCCATTACTATGTTTCATCACCAAGCAGTTATCATGTTGCTAAGGCCTTTCGCATGGCTTCCGCCCCTCCCTTCTTTGGTCATGGCCCATGACCGTATTTGGCAGGGAATTGCACAGCCTAGTTTTGTTCAGGCTCTGGCCTGTTCTGTTTTATGTAAAGGCCGTCTGTGTAGTCAGCTTCTGTCAGAGGGCCTGAATATGGGCCTTCGGTGTTACTTTGGTTGTCATTAAGAAGGCTACCTAGTTCTTTTTCCCCACAAGGGGGAGGCCAGATGACCTGTTTTCCTGGGAAAGAGAGAAAGCAGGGAGAAGGGCAGCTGGGCATCACTGAGGATGGGGGTCTGGAAGTGGGTCAGTCTCCTGGTTTTTGGTGAATGCTCCTGATTTCTGTGCTAACAAGCTCTGTTCTATGCTGTGTTCCCAGTGACCAATAAACCCGACTGTTTTCCAAGCTGGCTGAGAGTCACAGCTGACTGCGGAGGTGGGGTGCACAACCCCTGTGAGGAGCGGGTCAGGCTTCTCCTTAGGCTGCCCCGGGGTTCAGGCTGGCCGTGTGCCCTCCCTGGGCCCTGGGGCTGGGGAGGCTGGGGCCACATGCACAGCGGGTGGGGGGGGATATTGGGTGGTGCTCAGGGGCTGGGGTCCTGCCCCTACAGTGGGGAGGGGAGCTTGCCTCCCCCAGCCCTAGGTTCACCCCCTGTTGGCTGTACTCCATTCTTATCCCCGGCTCCCAGTCCCAGGCAGGGCGGCTGAAACAATCTGTACAGTTGGGGGCGCTGAGATCCATTGAACCAGACTGTAAACCCTGGATAGGATGGAAACCCCTTCAAGCCAGGGGGGGCGGCAGGGCCCCACCAGCCTATATCCAGCACCTGTGCTGCCCCCCCTCCTTCCACAGCCCTGATTGTGGCCCGGGCCCCTCTCCTTCCCCGGCCCCCAGGGGCCCCCCATCCTGCATTCAGTTTGGCCCCTGCCCACCTTCTGCCCCTTCCTATTTGCCCCCCTCAGATCTCCCTGAGCTGCAGCGTCCGTCCACACCAGCAAGGCCAGGGGCAGGGAAACAAAACAGCAGATGGAGGGGAGACGATGGTGATAACGTGATCCTGCCCCCGCCCAGCACACACCGGGAGTTGGCGGCAGCTTTCCCGGGCACAGGGCGGGAATCGCAGCCAGCTCCGCTGGGAGCAGCCTGGGGCCAAACCTCCCCCTGCAGCCCGGGAGTGACGGGGGGGGTCTCTCTTACCTTCCCTCCGAGCGGGGCCTCCCTGGGGCAGGGGCAGGGGCCTGGCCAGGCTGGGGGCTCTGTCCTGGGAGAGGCTCCTGGGGAGCAGCGGGAAGGGCCCTGCTGGAGATTCCCCTCTCCCGGCTGCAGCCAGGGCTCCGGGCTCCCAGCACCAGCCGCCGGGGCTCGGGGATCTCGCCAGGAGCCTGGAGCCAGAGTCACCGCAGCGGCTGCGAGTCACTTCCTGCTGCCGGGCCTGAGCCCAGCGATCGCTCCCCCCAGAGCCGCCTCCCAGCTGCTCCTGGGTCCTAGCGATAAACCCATCACGCTTCAGCCCCCCTGCCACCGCACTTTGACTCGCCTCTCTGTGTCTGGCTTCTGTTAGACTCACAGTCTCTAGGATTAGTAGGGCCCGACATGAGCATCTAGCCCAGGTGTTCTCACAACCAAATTTTGGGCTGCCTCAGCGTAAGGCCAGCAACTCTGGATGGTGGCTGCTGAAACTCCTTCCTAAAATACTTAGTGAACTTTAGGAGAAACCAGTAAACATGCACAGAGGTAAGCGGGGACATGGTCCCGCTATTGGGGGGAACTTTCCTGACTTAAACACCTCTCGGGTGGAGTCGAATAGCGGAAGGATTTGAGTCCTCGCTCCCACTCCCTTCACCCAGAGCCTGCCTCAACTGGAGGTCTCCCCTTCCACTCCCCTGTGTGGCAAAGTCCTTATAACCCCGACAAGGCTGGACCCAGGCTTCCTGAGGGGCTCCCTCCCACCCTGGTTGTGACCATTCAGGACACGGGCTAGAGTGTCCCCACTCCAGGGCTCTTCCTCCACTCTGGATGCTTCCCTGACCTATTCCCTGACCATTGTCTATAGTTCAGAACAAATGCAATTTACAAAACAGCAACTAATAAAAAAAATCAGGACACAATCGGAAAGGCGAAAGGAAAACTTTTAACCCCACTCTGCAGGGCCAGATTAACTCTTCGTGGGCCCGGTGCCAAACATACTTGTGGGCCCCCTTGGGGCAAGGTGCAGGGGGCGGGATGGTCAGTCTCCAGAGAGAAGGGCGGGCTGGGCGCTATGAGGCACAGCATGGCAGGGGTGGCCCTGCTCTGCGCAGCCCAGCAGAGGGCGCTGTTTACAAACCAGCCCAGCGCTGTGCTGCCAGCGTGCCCCTTCCCCTTGCGGGTGAATCCGCACCACACTGCCCCCTGCCCAGAGTCCCATCCTTATGCCCAGTGCCCCCGTCCCCAGAGACCTCCCCCGCTGGCCTCCCACCACAACTGCAGAACACTCTGCACACCACACTGCTCACCCAGCGCCCCCCGTCATGGACCTTCCCACTGCCCACCTCCTTCCTCACAGTCCCACCATCACAGCAGCACAGCACCCATATTCCTGAGGGGATTCTGCACCAAACAATTAAAAATTCTGCACACACTATTTTAAAATTCTGCAAATTTTATTTGTCAATAAATAAATGTGGAGGCTCCAACATGGCAGTGGGGAGCACAGGCCACTGGTGGGAGGTGGGAGATCACCCTGCAGCCTCCCCGCACCGCATCCTGGGACAGGGACTTGGCAGTGAGGCTGCACCCGACCCTGACACAGTGCAAGGGCCAGGCCTGCCCCAGAAACACCCTGGGGCCCTGCCCCCCTGTGCCAGGCGCACCAGGTGTGGGTGAGCAGGCTCAACCCGGCAGCAAGATTAAAGTGCAGAGGGACTTAGTGTGGGGAGATCCGGGGGGGGGGTAAGAGAGTTCTCTGTGGGGCAATCTGGGTGCGGGCGGCTCAGTGGGAGATCTGGAAGCACAGAAGCTCCTTGGGGGGTTCCAGGTGCAGGGGCAATGGGACTCTGCAGGGGATCCAGGTGAAGGTGTTTGGGGCTCAGCGGGGAGGGTCTATGTGCAGGGGAGGTGGGGTTTATTTGGATGGGGGTCCAGGTGCAGGTGGCTGGGGCTTAGTGGGAAGAGTGTCCGGGAGGCTCATTGTGGTGGTACAGATGCAGGGGAGGTGGGGCTTGTCAGGATGAGGGTTAGATGGGCCTGCTTAACAGGGGAGCCCAGCTTCTGCCAAGGGGATGCCTCATGGTGGGCTCCAGCTTCCCTCCCTGCTCCCGCTTCCCCTATTCCCTTCTCTTCCCCACCCCATGCCCACGAAAGCTTTTGTTAGTTTCTAAGGTGCCACAAGTACTCCTGTTCTTTTTATGGAAACAGTGGCTCAAACTCTGCTCTGAATATCAGCAACTCCTCAGTGTCCAACTCTGCAATCGGCTCTCCGGGTAGTGGGCAGTTGGCTGAGGAGTCGGCAGATTTTGGAAGCAAGTCATTTTTAAGTCAGGCAGGTAGGCAAGACAGATCAGACTCCTAAGAGGGGTACAGACTAAACAATCCCAGTTCCCTCAGCCTCTCTTCATAAGTCATCCTGGAGCTAAGCAGTGCTCTGGAGAAATCAGGGGTGGAGGGAGCTGAGGGGGGTGGAGATTGGACAGTATGACCTCCTGAGGTCCCTTCCAACCCTGATATTCTAGGATTCTATGAAACTACACCAATGGCTGGCAGATTCTCCGTGGTAACCGGATTTTTACTGTCCAGTCACCAGTGTTAACCGGATACCTGGAAGTGTGATCCTCAGTGCAGGGAGACACGGGCCTGATCTAAACTACGATTTTTGGTCAAATTTAGCAGCGTTACCTTGATTTAAGCATGGACCCGTCCACACGACAAAACCCTTTTTTTTTTACGTAAAGGGCTCTTTAAATCAATTTCTTTACTCCACCTCCAACGAGGGGATTAGTGCTGAAATTGGCCTTGTCGGGTTGAATTTGGGGTAGTGTGGATGCAATTCGATGGTATTGGCCTCCGGGAGCTATCCCAGAGTGCTCCATTGTGACCGCTCTGGACAGCACTCTCAACTCAGATGCACTGGCCAGGTAGACAGGAAAAGGCCCGCGAACTTTTGAATCTCATTTCCTGTTTGGCCAGAGTGGCAAGGTGCAGGTGAGTGCAGATTTCATAAGCAGAGGTAGGGTTACCATACATCCGTTTTTTCCCGGACATGTCCGGCTTTTCAGCAATCAAACCCCCGTCCGGGGGGAATTGCCAAAAAGCCGAACATGTCTGGGAAAAATACCTTCCGGGCACTTCCCCTCCCGCGGCTGCTCTGCTCCTCCCCTCTCAGACTTCGGCTCTAAGAGCCAAGCTGCCTGAGCCAGCGCTACTGGCTTTGGGCAGCTCCCCTTGCCTCTGGACCCCAGCCGCCGGCTGGACACTTCTCCTCCCCGGCTCCAGCTGCTCTGCTCCGGTGGCGCAGGGTCTGGAGGCCAGAGGGGCTGCCCGAAGCCGGTAGTGCTGGCTCGGGCAACTTGGCTCTTAAACAGAGCCAAAGTCTGAGTCTGGGGAGGAGCAGAGCAGCTGGAGCCGGGGAGGAGAAGTGCCCAGCCGGGGGCACAGGAGAAGGGCCCAGCCGGAGGCATAGGGGCTGCCCAAAGCCTGAGTGCTACCGGCTTCATAGTTTGCCGGGCAGCCTCCAGACCCTGCGCCCCCGGCTGGGCGCTTCCCCTCCCGGGCTCCAGCTGCACTGGGGAAGCGCTGGCCGGGGGTGCAGGGTCTGGGGGCTGCCCGGCAAACCGTAAAGCCGGTAGCGCTCGGGCAGCCCTTTTCGCGTGGCTGGGAGGGAGGAGGGGGAGTTAGGGCGGGGACTTTGGGGAAGGGTTGGGAAAAGGGCGGAGTTGGGGTGGGGCCGGGGGATGGGAAAGGGGCGGGGCTAGGGCCCGTGGAGTGTCCTCTTTTTTTATTTTTGAAATATGGTAACCCTAGCAGAGGTGACCATGATGGAGTCCCAGGATCGCAAAAGAGTTCCAGCACGGATCGAACGGGATTTATGGGATCTGCTCGCCATATGGGGAGACGAATCAGTGCTAGCTGAACTCCGTTCCAGTAAACGAAATGCAAAAATATTAGAAAAAGTCTCAAAGGGCATGAAGGACAGAGGCCATAACAGAGGTGAAAAGCAGTGCCGCATGAAAATTAAGGAGCTAAGGCAAGCCTACCACAAAGCCAGAGAGGCAAACAGCCGCTGCGGATCAGAGCCCCGAACATGCCGCTTTTATGATGAGCTGCATGCTATGCTAGGGGGTGCAGCCACCACTACCCCAACCCTGTGCTTTGACTCTGTCAATGGAGAATCACGCAACACTGAAGCGGGTTTTGGGGACGAGGAAGATGATGATGAAGAGATTGAAGATAGCTCACAGCAAGGCAGCGGAGAAACCGGTTTCCCCAACAGTCAAGATATGTTTTTCACCCTAGACCTGGATAGGGTGACCAGATGTCCCGATTTTATAGGGACTGTCCTGATATTTGCTTATTTGTCCCGTGTCCCAAATGAAGGTTGGTCCCGATATTTTGCCTCCGCTCACAGGTGGAGCAGAGCCCGGAGGGGGCTCACACTTCCCACGCCCCGACTCCGCCCCCTCCTTTCCCCATTGGATCCCTCTCCAAATCCCCTCCCTGGCCCTGCCTCTTCCCCAAGCACACAGCATTCCTCCTCCCCCCTCCCTCCCAGGCTTGCGCTGATCAGCTCTATGGCGGCGCAAGCACTGGAGGGAGGAGACGGAGTGGAGGCATGCTGGTGTGGGGGGAGAGGAGGGCGGGGCGTGGAGCTCCAGCGGCCATTTTTTTTTTGCTCTTCCCTTCCCCGTGTCCCGATATTTCACCTGTGTGATCTGGTGTGATCATCCTATTCTTCCCAGACCAGAAAATAACCGTTGGGGATGTTGAAATGCCTATAGTTACCCTTGGGGATCCAGCCTACCCCTTAATGCCATGGCTCATGAAGCCATACACAGACAGCCTGGACAGTAGTCAGGAGCTGTTCAACTATAGGCTGAGTAAGTGCAGAATGGTGGTTGAATGTGTACTGAACGTTTAAAAGTGCACTGGCGTAGGTTACTGACTCAGATAGACCTCAGCGAAACCAATATTCCCATTGTTATTACTGCTTGCTGTGTGCTCCACAATATCTGTGAGAGTAAGGGGGAGACATTTATGGCAGGATGGGAGGTTAGACAAATCACCTGGCCGCTGATTACAAGCGGCCAGACACCAGGGCGGTTAGAAGAGTACAGGAGGGCGTGGTGCACAGCAGAGAAGCTTTGAAAACCAGTTTCATGACTGGCCAGGCTACGGCGTGAAACTGCTGTTTGTTTCTCCTTGATGAACCCCCACCCCACCGCCCTTGGTTCACTTTACTTCCCTGTAAGCTAGCCACCCTCCCTTTCCCCCTTCGATCACCGCTTGCAGAGGCAATAAAGGCATTGTTGCTTCACATTCACGCATTCTTTATTAATTCATCACACAAATAGGGGGATAACTGCAAAGGTAGCCCGGGAGGGGTGGGGGAGGAGGGAAGGAGAAGGCCACACTGTACGTTAAAACTTAAAAACTTTAAAACTTATTGAAGGCCAGCCTTCTTTTGCTTGGGCAATTCTCTGGGGTGGAGTGACTGGGTGGCTGGAGGCCCCACCACTGCATTCTTGGGCGCCTGGGTGAGGAGGTAATGGAACTTGGGGAGGAGGGCTGTTGGTTACACAGGGGCTGTAACAGCGGTCTGTGCGCCTCCTGCCTTTTCTGCAGCTCAACCATACGCTGGAGCATATGAGTTTGATCTTCCAGCAGCCTGAGCATCAACTCTTGCCTTCTGTCAGCAAGCTGACGCCACCTGTCATCTTCAGCTCGCCACTTATTCTCTTCAGCCCGCCACCTCTCCTCACATTCATATTGTGCTTTCCTGCACTCTGACATTGTCTGACTCCACGAATTCTGCTGTGCTCTGTCAGTGTGGGAGGACAGGAGGAGCTCAGAGAACATTTCATCCCAAGTGTGTTTTTTTCACCTTCTAATCTTCACTAGCCTCTGCAAAGGAGAAACATTTGCAGATGGTGGAGGAAAAGGGAGAGTGGTAGTTAAAAAACACATTTTAGAGAACAATGGGTACACTCCTTCATGCTAAACCTTGCTGTTCACATTACACAGCACATGCGCTTTCGTTACAAGGTCACATTTTGCCTCTTGTATTTAGGGCCTGCCGGTTTGTTGTGAGAGATCACTCATGCTTCACCCATCCCCCCACTGGATGGCTAACAGCGGGGAACATTTCTGTTCAACCACAGCCAAACAGCCGAGCAGGAACAGGCACCTCTGAATTCCCCTTAATAAAAACACCCTATTTCAACGAGGTGACCATGAATGATATCTCTTCCCTGAGGATAACACAGCGAGATAAAGAACGGATGTTGTTTGAATGCAAGCAAACACCGGGACCAGACGCTGCCATGCTTTGTTATGCAATGATTCCAGGCTACGTGCTACTGGCCTGGAATGGTAAAGTGTCCTACCATGGTGGACGGGATAAGACAGCCCTCCCCAGAAACCTTTTGCAAAGGCTTTGGGAGTACATCCAGGAGAGCTTTATGGAGATGTCCCTTGAGGATTTCTGCTCCATCCCCATAAACGTTAACAGACTTTTCCAGTAGCTGTACTGTCCACGAATGCCAAGTCAAATTAATCATTAAACACACTTGCTTTTAAACCATGTGTAATATTTGCAAAGGTACACTCACCAGAGGTCCCATCTCTGCCTTCAGGGTCTGGGAGCATGCCTTGGGTGGGTTCGGAGGTTACTGGCTCCAGGTCTAGGGTGACCAGATGACAAGAACAAAATATCGGGACACATGTGGAGTGAGGGTGGGCACCGCCAAAGCAAAAAAAAAAAAAAAAAAAAAAAGGGCATGCAAAATATTGGACAAATACATCAGCGGGACAAACAACTAAATATTGGGAAAGTCCTGATTTTATCGGGAGATGTGGTCACCCTACTGAATGAAGACCCAGGTACCTGAGACAGCAGCAGGGAAAAGGTGTTTGAACAATGCCTTCAAATTTCAAGCCACGCGGAGACCAGCAAAAGATCAGCACTTCACTCCGCTGAGCCGCAACCTCTCTATTAACCACGTTGTTAAACTGCTGCAACATTGGACCCGGGTAACTAGCTGCATCTGCAGCAGCATCTCTGCGCAGCACGGCTTCCCCGCCACAGCTGAATTCCCTCTCCTTGTCCCCGATGGCGCCTTCCCAGACTGCCCCAGGCCTCCTCAGTCTGTCCCCACATCCCCTTCTGCAGTCACAATGGGCAAGTGGCCTGAGAGGTCTCTGTTTATCCCACACCATGTACCCTACGAGCCCTAGTGGGAGCTCCCTGCACATCCACTGCCCTCGGCCATTGGGCCCCAGCCCTCAACTGGGGGACAGGAGCTTGGTCTCTGTGCAGTCCCTGGTCTCTCTGCTGGGACTGACAAAAAAGGAGGAAATGGATGCAGGCCTTGCTGGGTGTGGTTGTGTTACAGGGTCACCTGCCCCACTAGGGCCCAGGCTGAGTTCCCAGCAGATTCCACAGTTCACTGAGCCACCATCAGATGGACTTTCAGCCTCGGTCCGTGTGGTGGTGGAAGAGGCACTGGGTTACTGCCCTGGGGGAGCTTCTGGGGGAGGGGGGAGATTTAGCTGCTTACTGACAATGTTAAATCTTCAACTTTTTGAATCTCAGTGTCTAGTGTCATTAAATAGTTCTGGTCTGACCAAAATATTGTCTGATCCCCCTGTAATTTCCCACAACCATGAAAATTTGAACTGGGATGAAATGCTTAAAACCCAGATTGTTGTGCAACTGTGAAAGTTTAAATCAATAAATATAAAAAGTGCTTAAAATAAAAATTATCTGTCAAAATTATATAGTATTAAAAAAAATGGTTGTCCAGTTCAGAACTCCACTGGCCATCACCTACAGTCCTCAGCTTAAACCTCTCCAACGCATCATCAGTGATCTACAACCCATCCTGGACAATGATCCCTCACTTTCACAGACCTTGGGAGGCAGGTCAGTCCTCGCCCACAGACAAACCGCCAACCTTAAGCATATTCTCAGCAGCAACCACGCACCGCACCATAGCAACTCTAACTCAGGAACCAACCCATGCAACAAACCTCGATGCCAACTCTGCCCACATATCTACACCAGCAACACCATCACAGGACCTAACCAGATCAGCTACAACATCACTGGCTCATTCACCTGCACATCCACCAATGTTATATATGCCATCATATGCCAGCAATGCCCCTCTGCTATGTACATTGGCCAAACTGGACAGTCACTACACAAGAGGATAAATGGACACAAGTCAGATATCAGGAACAGCAATATACAAAAACCTGTAGGAGAACACTTCAACCTCCCTGGCCACACAATAGCAGATGTAAAGGTAGCCATCTTACAGCAAAAAAAACTTCAGGACCAGACTCCAAAGAGAAACTGCTGAGCTCCAGTTCATTTGCCAATTTGACACCATCAGATCAGGATTAAACAAAGACTGTGAATGGCTATCCAACTACAGAAGCAGTTTCTCCTCCCTTGGTGTCCTAATTGGGTGTGGCCCCAGGTGTAGCTGCCTTCCCAGTCAGCCGACCTCAGCTGCTTTTCACCTTTTAACTCCTTTTATCCCAGGTACAGGGTAACTGCCCCGCTACACAAGTTACAGAGAATCCACCATTGACACTAGTTTAAATCTGCAACTGACCCGTGCCCCATGCTCCAGAGGAAGGCAGAAAAAAACCCCAGGCTTTCTGTCAATCTGATTTAGGGGGAAATTCCTTCCCCACCCCAAATATGGTGGTCAGTTGGATACCAAGCATTTTGGCAAGACCCAAAAGCCAGACACGTGGCAAAGAACTCTATAGATCATTGCCCTCCCCATCTACTGCTCCATTGAAGGAACAAAATGGACACCATGTAGAATCAAGAACGTGGGTTTATTCTGCACAGCATTGGTGGATTATCACCTTGCTTATTAGGCTCAGAGACACTGCCAAACAATCGATTGCGGTGGATTACATGGATTATCCATGGGTGGAGGGAAATGATGTGGTAGGTAGTCCCAAGGCCCGGGATAGGTCTAGCAGCAAGACAAGATAAGCACAGTAGCCAATAGTTAAAGATTACATAATGTCTCCTCCCATGGTTTTAGGTCAACAAGTAACATAAAATTAGTACTTTGAAAAATGTATAAAGCGTGTTAGTATAAAATATATATGTTGAATTCTGATTTGGGGTCCATAGGAATGAAGTAGCTCCTCTGATTGTCCAACAGGTACATACCTGGGGGTTAAAACAAAAAACAACAGTGAAAAGTATATGGCAATAGAAATTGTCTTTCAAATTGCTCATTTGTGCTTCTGAAGGCAGACACTGGTATCTGGGTGGGGAGAGGGGAGATGCCATATCTCATACTGACACGCTTGAACCTCTTCCATAAACTTAAGGTTGGTGTGTGGGAAGAGAATGGTTACCGCCTTTGCAAAGAAGGAGACACAAACATAACAGGCTTCTTTCATTCCTTTGGTCTGTTTGCAGCTTTAAATAAAGACACCAGTTACGGCTCCCCACCTGGCATTTTGCTGACCAAGCTTATCTTAATAAAAAGCAAGGTTATCTTTTGTTTGTTCTGCTTCTCTTAGCTAATATTGTTCACTGTATACTGGGCCTCTTGGCCAAACTCTGGACTTTGGGCCTGTAAAAAGAGCTGACACAGCCTATATCAGGTTTTTGCATAAGCAGCACATGGATTTTTGGCTAGGGTTACCATATTCAAACATTTAAAAAAGAGGACACTCCACGGGGCCCCGGTCCCGCCCCCGGCCCTACCCCAACTCCGTCCCTTCCCCGCCCCCGGCTCCACCCCGACCCCACCCCTTCTCCACCATCATTCCAACCCCTTCCCCAAAGTCCCTGCCCCAACTCTGCCCCCTCCTCTGAGCATCCCACATTCCCCCTCCTCCCTCACGCTCTGATCTTGGTTGGGGGTTGCTAAATGCTTCCCTGCTCCCCACTCACCCTGCAGCCTCTGCACCCCCTGCCTGCCCTGCCACTGCAGCCTCTACACACACACCCCCCACCACCTGCCCTGCTCCCCCTACTCACCGGGCAGAGGGAGAACTGCGGACTCCACGTAGATTCAAACACTGCCGCGCTGCTCTGTGGGGGAGGAGGGAGTGGGGAAGGGGGAGGGACTCTGGCTGCTAGAGGCCCTAGTGGCTGCGAGCGGCTTTCAATCAGGCCCAGCTGTCCAATCAGCCGCGCCGCACTCTGCAAGAGGGGAAGGGGGAAATCCCGGACATTTTTTCTTAATTAGAAATCTCCCCCCTGGACGGCCATTTAACACTGAAAAACCCGGACGGATGGTAACCCTATTTTTGGCCCTTCACCCATCACCAGCCATAGGGCACATAGCTCAAAGGTGGACCGAGCCCATCACTCCGCTCTGGTCCCGTGTGACAGCTAGTCTGGGCCAAATGGGCTGCGGGGAAGGAGAAAGCCCCTCCCCCACGGTGAGGGATCCCTCCAGCACAGGAGCCTCTGGTGCCTCCTCCACGGCAGCTGCACACACAAGGCGTGTTCCTGAGAGGGCTGGGAATGGGGTGGGGGTGGTGAGGGCGGGTGGAAGAGGGAGGGGGTGGACGAGGGATAGAGGGACATGGGCCGTGTAAAGCTGGGCCTCTGACACTCTGCACACTGGGCAAGACACACGGGGGCCATTGTCATAGGGATGTAACTCTGGCTGCTTCAGAACTTCCTCAGCCTGTGCCAAGGTCTGCACCGGCCCCTGCAGCCACAGAACAGCAGAGTCACAAATGGCCCCTCCCCTCTCTCCTTTCACCGGTACAGGAGTGAATCTGGCCCATGGAGCCAACCTTCCCCCCGCCTCAATTTCCACACTGATAAAATTATTTTACTATTATTTCTATTTCTGCCTATGAAGGACGAGGCCCCGCTGTGCTGCTCTCTGTAGAGACACTGAGTAAACAGACCCAACAGCTCACAGTTAGAGCCAGGATTTCACAAACTCTCAACATCCCGTTAGTGTCAAAGGTGTCAAAGTGGGTAAAGTTACTTCTATGCCAAAGTCTTTGTATGGTCTGGGTCTGGATTACGACAAAAGGCAGTAAGTGAACAAGATGAACCAACCAGAGTCTGAAGGGTGGGAGGGGATGATGAGGGAAAAGTAAATCTCTTACAGGTTGTGCGTCCTGGGATAGTTGTGAGGCTGCAAGGATGTTGGCTCCATTGCTAGGAGATGCCTGATTGAGAGGGGAAATAGGTTTCAGACCTCTTTATATTAAATACCTGAGTGTGTCTCTGGGCCTCTCTGTCTGTTTCTCTGTCATAATTATAAAACAGATTCAGAGTGGGACGCTGTTATAAATATGAAAGTCTGAAATCTCACCTCTCTTCTCCTTTCTCATTCCAGACAGTCTGGCATCTGAATTGAAGAGAAAAAGGGGGGAATCATTTGGAGCACACACACAGGGTGAGTTTGCAGGTGAAGATTGTCTTTAAATTATGAGAAAATTCCAGAGAAAACCTCCTCATGACATTGTTGCTAAAGTTACCAAACAAACTGACAGCGACCATGACACACACAGCCCTAAAAATAACACATTAAATTGTAAGGAGATCCAGGGGCACATGTCCCCCCCTACACACACTCCCACTTTTAAAAGTTGGATGACCAGGACAGTTTCCAGCCTCCCCCAGGGCTGAGCTCTGCCCCTAATGCTCTGATTCTCTCTCCCCAGTGAATGTGACTCTGGATCCAGACACCGCTCATCCCAACCTCGTCCTGTCTGAGGATGGGAAAAGTGTGAGATGTGGAGACACTTGGCAGCGACTGCCCAACAACCCTGAGAGATTTGACATTGCATGGTGTGTGCTGGGTTGTGAGGGATTCACCTCAGGGAGACATTGCTGGGAGGTGGAGGTGAGGGGTGGGGGAGGCTGGGCTGTGGGGGTGGCCAGAGTGTCTGCGGGGAGGAAGAGAGGGATCAGACGTAGCCCTGAGGGGGGGATCTGGGCTGTTGGGTGGTGTGGGGGTAAGTTCCAGGCTCTCCCCTCCCCTGGGACCTGCCTGCCTCTGAGCCGGGTCCCCAGCAGGATCCGGGTTTGTCTGGACTGTGACCAGGGGCAGGTGACATTTATGGATGCTAGTGACGAGGCCCTGAGCCTCACTTTCCCGCCGGGCTCCATCCCTGGGGAGAGAATCCGACCCTGGCTCCAGGTCTGGGACACAGACACCTGGCTCCAACTGTGTCCACTTTAATGTCCCAGGTGCAGGTGCTGGGGGAGTGTCATGGGATTTGCTTCCCAACTGGGTTGTGTCCCCCCAATACCCACAGGGAATATCACGCTTCTAGGAAGAGAGTTTCGATTTTAATATGATGTGTCACTTTCCAGCCTGTGCTCTGTCTCTGTCCTGTGCACAGCCATGTCAATCAGGAATTGCTCAGCTGTGCTCTGTGGAGAGGTGACTGGTTGCACAGGGGGCAAGCCATGAAGGGACTCGGGTGTTGCAATGCTGAGCATCACAGTGAGTAGTTTTTATGCAGTGAGAAAATCACAGGAACAACAGCACTGTGACCCTCAGAGCTGTGTCAGGGGCCTAAACTCCCTAGACCAGTGTTTCCCAAAGTGGTACGCATACCCCTGGTGGTACGTGAAAGGGTTTCAAGGAGTATGTGGCAGAATTTCTTAATTTACTTTATCATGTTTTTTTTTTAGCAGCAGAAAACAATTCACTACATTTTAATATATAAGAATGGTGTACACTTGTACAGTAGAAATACACACAGGTATACATTGTAACTAATATGATAACGTGTTCAGAGCTAACCCCCAACCAAAATAACGTCAGTGTATTTTGCTCAAATTTTGTTTTCAGGAAACTATCTGAAGCCAGCTCCAAGAGCTGTTCTTCTTCTGAAGCAGAAAGGTTATTTGGCAATGTTTGAACATTGATGATAAAAGGGTTCCTTATCCATTCAAAGGTGCCGTCCGGTTCAGGAAAATACTTACGAAGATCTTTCTGCAAGCTTTCCAAATGCTGCTTCATGGTTTGCAACACATCACTATCAAGTTTGTTAGTCGAGTTTATTACTAAGTCATGAAGAGATGGAAAGGAATCCAGTTCACAATGACAAAGACGTTTATGCCACAGTTTCAATTTTGCGACCATGGTGCTCACTTTGTCTTGAATATGGAATATGGATATGAGTTTCCTTTGCAAGGATAGATTGAGGTTGTTTAAATGAGCAAAGATATCTGCAATATATGCTAGTTTGCATAGCCATTTCCAGTCATGTATATGGTCTCGCAGGTTAAAGGTTTCATCTAAAAAAAACTTGCCATTCTTCTCGCAGCTCAAACAGGCGATTCAGAACTTTTCCACGCGAAAGCCAATGCACGTCAGTGTGAAATAGGAGTTGTGTGTAATCACTGCCCATCTCATCACAAAGCTGAGAAAACAGCTGTGCGTTCAGAGGGCGGCCTTTTACAAAATTGATTATTTTCAAAATTGATTACTTCCCGTTTTTAGCCAGCGATCCATTGTAAATGGGATTAACAAAAACAAAAACAAAAAAAGAGAGAAATTTTGTATGTTAATACATACCAAGTATGTACTTGCTACAATCTTTAGATTACTATGAGTAGATATTCACTTTTATCTTTTATCCATCAGTATACTTCTGCGCATGCCACAAAGGCAAGTGTATTGCCCAAGCCTTGGTAATGTGTGGTTTGTGTCGGCTCTGCTGTCCTATTAGATGTTACTGAATGCGTTATCATATTAGCTACAATGTAAACCTGTGTGTATTTCTACTGTACAGGTGTACACCATTCTTATATATTAAATTTTATTGAATTGTTTTCTGCTGCTAAAAAAAAAAACGATGATAAAGTAAAATAAAAAATTCTGCTGCGTACCCCTTGAAACCTTTTCAGGTACCACCAGGGGTAAGCGTACCACACTTTGGGAAACATTGATCTAGGGGTTCCGTTTCAATAACACAATAAAAAACTGGCTTGAGCCCCCACTCAGTGATCTGGGACAATTACATACCACCCCCCAGGTGCCTCTAAGAGGCAATACTTCCCCTCTCGCAAGCAAGGAGTCTGAGTGCAGCAAAATCCTTTTAATAAAGGAAGGAAACGATGTGGCATTATGTTGGGGAAACACCACAAACAAGACTCATAACACAAACCATGAGCAAAAGATCCAGCCCCAAGTAAGTTTGGCAGTGTCCTTTTCCCCTCAGGGTCTTAAGTCTAGCAACCCAAAAATCCCTCAAAGTCCCAAAAGTCTCTGTCCCTGGTCAGTGCAGCCCCAGATGTCAAAAGCTTATCTGCAGAGTTTTACCTCCCACCCTGGGTGGGGGGGAGGGTCGGGCGTGTTAAGGGGCACCTTACATGGTCCAAGACTGACTGCCCCACCTCTCTATGGGGTTCTGCTGCAGCCTTCACCATGAGCCATTCCACCAGCCACTCCACTCTGCTCCACTCCACCAGCTATCCTGGGAACTGCTCTACTCCATCAGAGATCATCAGCCCCCTTATTTAACACAACATTCCATGATTTCAGCACTCAGTGATTTCAGCCTCAGTGCTGGTGCACCATTGGTCCAAAGTGAATTCAGCTCAGCAGCCTGTAATGACTCCTTATAGGATCAAAAATAGCTCTGATAGTCCACAGTGGAAAGGAGAAGTGCAGTTAGCATTTCAGGCCCTCAAACACAGCCCACACCACCCAGGGCAAATGCCTCTCTCAATTCACTGGGTTTTGGAACCCATGTCCCTTGTCTAGCAAGGGCTACTTAATTGACAGTGAGTCCCTCTGTCATAAAATAGTTCCATTGTCCTTGATTCACATAATCAGGAGAACACTTTATTCTTTCTGCCCCAATAACAGAGAAACTGGGGATCCCACAGCAGCCAAAGTGACCATTTGGGCTGCTGTGGGCTCATGCTAGGTGGGGTGGGTGTGCCTATGCAAACAAGATCAGCCCCTTCTTTTCCACAACTTGCCACAATTCACCACCAGATGTCAGGGTAGAGCTCATCCTGACTTGGCTTACACTTACCTTTCTCCAGCTCCTCCTCCTGCCCTCTTCTTTCTCTTCACCTCATTCTGCACCTCTGCAGCTGATAGTAGGTGGGGGCACAGCCACAATGAGCTCCAGTTATCAGCAAACCCATTTCTGATGCAGAGAGAACAGAAGCACAGGGTACTTCTACAGTACAAAATTAACGCAAACTTATTCTATTGGAATTTTCGGAAGCGATTTTATACATTCGGTGTTGTGTGTCCCCACTAAAGTGCATGAATTTGGTGGAGTGCGTCCACAGTACCGAGGCTAGCATCAAATGTCAGAGCAGTGCACTGTGGGAAGCTAGCCCACAGTTCCTGCAGTCCCCACCACCCATTGGAATTGTGGGTTAAGCTCCCAGTGCATAATCAGGCAAAAACATTCTCAAGGGTGTTTCTGGGTGTGTGCCATCACTCGCTCCTCCCTCTGTGAAAGCTACGGCAGATGCCATACTGCCAGCAGACAGTGCAGTACAGTGCACCGCCTGTCTCCTGGTACTATGAATCCACCTCACATGTCCTCTCGTCTTTCTATCTAACCATTTCCCGCCTTTTTTGGCTACCGTGAACCGAGCAGCACAGCTTCCACCGCAAACTCTGCTCTCCCGGTCTTGCATCGCTAGCTAATTTTTCCATGTTGTCTGTCCTGGGCTTGCATGCAAGCTACAGAAGGCAACAATTCCCTGCCATTTTTCGGCCATTGTGAACTGATCCGCACAGCTTCCGTGGCCGCTTTTTCCATGTTGTCTGTCCTGGGCTCCAGTGGAAGCTACAGACAGCAACAATTCCCCGCTGTTTTTTCAGCCATCGTGAACTGAACAGCACAGTTTCCACCGCAAACTCTGCTCTCCCGCTCTTGCAGCTCTAGCGAGCTTCCCGACCCTGTGAAAGCTACAGAAGACAACCATTTCCTGCCTTTTATTGGCCACCTTGAACCGAACAGCTCTCCTATGTTTTGCACCCTTTTTCCAGGATTACCCGTGCAGGCGCCATAGCGCAGCAAGCATGGAGCTGGCTCAGATCACCGCTGCAGTTTTGACCGTTGTAAATACCTCGCACATTATCCAGCAACATGTGCAGTACCTGCAAAACTGGGTGAGGAAGTGACGACAACGCGATTACTATACTGATGAGGACATGGACACAGACGTTCCTAGAAGCATGGCATATGGCGATTGGGAGATCATGGTGGCGTTGGGCCAGGTTCATGCCATGGAACACTGATTCTGGGCCAGGGAAACAAGCATCAGAGCAGACCAGAAAATTACTGTTGGGGATGTTGAAATGCCTATAGTTATCCTCGGGGACCCAGCCTACCCCTTAATGCCATGGCTCATGAAGCCATACACAGGAACCCTGGACAGTAAGGAGCAGTTCAACTATAAGCTGAGCAAGTGCAGAATGGTGGTAGAATGTGTTTTTCAACGTTTGAAAGCGCGCTGGTGCAGTTTACTGACTCGGTTAGATCTCAGCACAACCAATATTCCAATTGTAATTGCTGCTTGTTGTGTGCTCCACAATATCTGTGAGAGTAAGGGGGAGACATTTATGGCGGGGTGGGAGGTTGAGGCAACTTGCCTAGCAGCCAATTTCACACAGCCAGACAACAGGTTGATTAGAAAAGCGCAGCAGGATGCGCTGCACATCAGAGAAGCTTTGAAAGCCAGTTTTATGACTGGCCAGGGTACGGTGTGACAGTTGTGTTTGTTTCTCTTGAAGTACCCGCCCCCTATATATATGAAAGGAAATAAAGTCAATTTTTTTTAAAAACTGTTTTGTATTATTTGTTGCACAACACATTGAGAGAAATCTGAAGGTAGACCAGGAAAGGGGTGGGTATTGGGTTAGGGGGGTGGAGGAGGAGGGAAAGACAAGTCCACAAACAAAATAAAAAGTTTGCATATGACAGCTTTCTGCTGCTTGGGCAATCCTCTGGGTTGAGTGTGGGGGTCCCCATAGCCTCCCCCCTCATGTTCTTGGGTGTCTGGGTGAGGAGGCTATGGAATTTGGGGAGGAGGGAGGGCGGTTATACAGGGGCTGCAGCAGTAATCTGTGGTCTTGCTGCCTTTCCCGCATTAGATCCACCATACAGCGGAGCATGTCAGTTTGCTCCCCCATGAGCCTGACCATAGTGTCCTACCTGCTCTCATCAGGTGTCCCTCCTCTCTTCGAGTTCTTGTAATGCTTTATGGGACTCCGCAATTGTTTGCCTCCACACATTCATCTGGGCCCTATCAGTGCAGGAGGACTGCATGAGCTCAGCGAACATGTCGGCCCGAGTTAGTTTTTTCTGCCTTCTAATCTGGACCAGCCTCTGGATGGAGTAGATAGGGGCCGCGTTGAAACATTTGCACCTGCGGGAAGAGAAAAAGGAATAGTAGTATTTTAAAAGATTCATTTCAGAGAACAAAGGGAACACTTTGTTGTGAGTAAGCCGTCACACACGGCCGGGCACAGAATTCAGCTTGCATAGGAGCATATGGGGTTCTGCTTCTTCTACATTCATTTCAATGTTTTCAAACTGCTGGTCCCCCTTTCCCATAGCAAGCAATGCCTGGTGGGTTTGCCATATAAAAGGAGGGCCCGCGGGCAGGGCCGGCTTTAGGTTGATTCAGCCGATTCGGCTGAATTGGGCCCCACGCCAAGAGGGCCCCGCGCTGCAGCTGTCCACCCCGCCCCCAGCTCACTTCCCCCTCTTCCCCTCCCCTGAACGCTCCGCCCCCTCCCCTGCTTCCCGCGAATTCGCGGGAAGTCTGAAAAGAAGCAGGGGCGGGCCGGCAGCACAAGGTAAGCTGGGGTGGTGGGGGCGGGAGAAGGGCTCCGGGGAGGCACGGCCTGTTCCCGCAGGCCCCAGCTGCTCTGGCCCGGCTTGGCTCCAGCCCGGGCCCCGCGGCCCGGCTCCGGCCCGGTCCCCGCGGCTTGGGTCCCCCCCACAGCGCGGCTTGGGTCCCCCTCACGGCGCGGGTCTCCCCGTCCCCCCCCGCTGCGCGGCTCGGGTCCCCCCGCCCCCCCCGCTGCGCGGCTCGGGTCCTCCCGCCCCCCCCCCCGCGGTGCGGCACACCTCAGGTCCCCCCGTCCCGGCGCGGGTCCCCCCGTCCTCCCCCCCGTGGCGCGGCGCGGCTTGGGTCCCCCCGTCCCTGTCCCCCTGCGGCGCGGCTCAGGCCCCCCCGTCCCATCCCCTCCCCGCGGTGCGGCTCGGGTTCCCCCCCCCCCCGCGGCACGGCTCGGGTCCCCCCGTCCCGTCCCCCCGTGGTGCGGC
The DNA here is from genome assembly GCF_011386835.1 of Chrysemys picta bellii. NCBI lineage: Eukaryota > Metazoa > Chordata > Testudines > Emydidae > Chrysemys > Chrysemys picta. The sequence goes on along the minus strand of NC_088802.1, from coordinate 11,613,879 downwards.
TCGGGTCCCCCTGTCCCCCCGCAGCGCGGCTCAGGCTCCCCCGTCCCATCCCCTCCCCGCGGCACGGCTCGGGTCCCCCCCCCGCGGCACGGCTCGGGTTCCCCCGTCCCCCCCGTGGCGCGGCTCGGGTCCCCCTGTCCCCCCGCAGTGCGGCTCGGGCCCCCCCGTCCCATCCCCTCCCCGCGGCGCGGCTCGGGTCCCCCCCCCCCCCCCGTGGCGTGGCGCGGCCCAGTGCAGCTCGGGTCCTGGGGGCGGGGCTTGCAGCAAGCCCCGCCCCCAGGAATCGGGCCCCGCTCTTGCTAAAGCTGGCCCTGCCTGCGGGCTCTCTGGGATTATCGCTTCACACACACCCGCCCCCCCCACCCCGCACCCACTGCGTGGCTCTCATGAGGATCAGAGCAGGGATGAGCCCTTTACACTAAACGCGAATAACCCAGCACGGATGGGTTCTCCCCCGCCCCCCACTATGTGGATCCGATCAGGCTCTCGCTCACCAGAAGTACCTTCTCCAGGGTCATGGTCCGTGAGCCCACCTTGAGAGTGGGGGAGGCTATTGGCTCCAGCATTAAGAATAGTTTCTGGTTAGGGGGAAAAACAGATTCCCCACTTGCTGCCCGTGCACTGTCCTCCTCCTCCTCCTCTTCCTCCTCACTCCATGCAACTCTCCCCTTGCAGGTGTCCATGGACAGTGGTGGAATAGTGGTGGAGTCACCCCCTATAATTGCGTGCAGCTCACGTTAGAAGTGGAATGTATGGGGCTGTGACCCAGAGCACCCATTCGCTTCTCTGGCTTTTTGGTATGCTTGCCTGAGCTCCTTGATTTTTGTACAACATTGCTCTGTGTCCCTGGAGTAGCCTTTTTCCGTCATGGACCTGGAGAGTTTAGCGTACGTATTTGCGTTCCTTTTTTTGGAACGTAGTTCTCCTTAACAGACTCATCTCTCCAACATGTGATGAGATCCAGTACCTTCCGTTCAGATCACACTGGAGCTCACCTGCAAATCGGGGACTGCGTGATCTCCTGTGATGGTGGACTCTGCATGGTTGCCTGTGATGGTGGACTGTGCTGATGGTCACTTGTGCTGATGGTGACCAAACAGGAAATTAAATTCAAAAGTTCCCAGGGCTTTTCCTGCCCACCTGGCTAGTGCATCAGAGTTGAGAGTGTTGCCCAGAGCAGTCACAAGGGAGCATTCTGGAATAGCTCCCGGAGGCCAATAATGTCAAATTGCATCCACAATACCTTTAACCTGGGATTGCAATCTCGATTTAAGCGCTACTCTACTTGCCGAGGTGGAGTACAGAAATTGGATTAAAGAGCCCTTTAAATTGAAAAGACCAGTTTGGTCATGTGGACGGAATCATTTATTTTTTAATTAAACTCGGCTATTTCCGAAATAAGAGACTAGTGTAGACCAGGCCCCAAAGATCCCAGCAGCCATGGCCTCAGCGACTTCTGTATGGGAAATCCAAGAGGAAACCAAATGTCCCCTCTGTCTGGAATATCTGACAGACCCAGTGACCATAGACTGTGGGCACAACTTCTGCCGAGGCTGCATCACTCAGTACTGTGAGACATGGACAGAGGGGGACTATGACCCTTTGTGCAGCCCTGCCTTCAGAGCCCGAATCCAGAAAGAGGCTCTCTGGAATAACTATCAGCTAGAAAATATAGTGGAAAAAATCAAACAACTGCATTTCAAAGATGGAAAAGAGAATCTGTGTGAGTGACACAGCAAAGCCCGGGATCTGTTCTGTGACGAGGACGAGGAAGTCGTGTGTGTGGTTTGTGAGAGATTCCCAAAGCACAGATCTCACCCGCTGCTTCTCATGAAGGAGGCTGCCCAGAAATACAAGGTAGGACACATTCTGGATCCAGGTTAATTCAATTCTTCCCCTTTCAGACTCAGTCACTCAGAGCCACAGAATCTCCCAGTTTCCCACCTAAATCCCTGCCCTGCAGGTTCCTTCTTCTGGGCAGGTGCAGGGAGCCCTGGCCACTGATGGCACCCAGCCTATCAACCCCGCATTGTTCATTAGGGAGAGGTGGGCACTAGATCTCTGTGTGAGGCACTTTCCACGCACACAGGATTGAAGCAAGATGCAGGGAGGCACTGCCAGCAGGGCATTCACATGAATCATGAACAAATCAGCCCCCACTCTGCTGAATGGCTCTCCCACTTTTCCCTACAGCCCGGTGCCTTGCCACTCCTCTTCCCCCTAAGGCCCCACCCAGGTTGGAAGCTGGAGCCCATCCTGGGTAAGCCCAGGGAGCCGGGGCACCTGAGGGGAGCTGCAGACTCTCTACCTTCCCTGGGCAAGTGGAGGGTTCATGGCTCCCCACAGGGTACCAGCACGGCTCTTATCCAGCTTGGCCCGGGCAGCGGTTTGGACTTGGGGGCTGAAAAGCCGAGGCCAGGCCATGGTAAGAACTGCGTGAGCAGCTGTGGGGAGCCACAGACCCTCCACTTGCCCAGGGCAGGGAGCCTGGGGGGCAGGGACATGGGCTAGGGGCTTCCCTTAGGTCCCCCAGGCAGATGGAGGGACTTGGGCTCCCCAACTCATCTCCAGCTTCTGGGATGGCCGGGTACAGGGCCTTTGGGGAAGAGGCAGGAAGGGCAGGGCCACAGAGGGGGCAGGGCCTCATAGCACCTCCAATTTTAGGAAGAATCTTTCACCCCTGATGGAACATATCTACAGGAGTGGGTTTAAGCACTGGTACTATGGGTTCTTCCCTAGGGACCTGTCAAGGCTGCTTCCCCACTCTGAACTTTAGGGTACAAATGTGGGGGCCGGCATGAAAACTTCTAAGCTTAACTACCAGCTTAGATCTGGTCCACTGCCACCATTCCCAAAGCTTATTCCCTTCCCTGGGAAGCCTTGAGAAACTCTTCACTAATTCCCTGGTGAATACAGATCCAAACCCCTTGGATCTTAAAACAAGGAGAAATTAGCCATCCCCCTTCCTTCCTCCCACCAACTCCTGGTGGATCAAGATTCAACCCCCTGGGATCTAAAAACAAGGAAAAATCAATCAGGTTCTTAAAAAGAAGGCTTTTAATTAAAGAAAAAGGTAAAAATCATCTCTGTAAAATCAGGATGGAAAATAACTTTACAGGGTAATCAAACTTAAAGAACTCAGAGCACCCCCCTCTAGCCTTAGGTTCAAAGTACAGCAAACAGAGATAAACACTCTAGTAAAAGGTACATTTACAAGTTGAGAAAACAAAGATAAAAACTAACACGCCTTGCCTGGCTGTTTACTTACAAGTTTGAAATATGAGAGACTTGTTCAGAAAGATTTGGAGAACCTGGATTGATGTCTGGTCCCTCTCAGTCTCAAGAGCGAACGACTTCCCAAACAAAGAGCACAAACAAAAGCCTTCCCCCCACCCCCGAGATTTGAAAGTATCTTGTCCTCTTATTGGTCCTTTGGGTCAGGTGTCAGCCAGGTTACCTGAGCTTCTTAACCCTTTAGAGGTAAAAGGATTTTGGAGTCTCTGGCCAGGAGGGATTTTATAATACTGTACACAGGAGAGCTGTTACCCTTCCCTTTATAGTTATGACAGGGCCCAACTCTGGAATCACGTGATTAAAACAGAACTTCTGGTTTCATAATAAAAAAATTCAGCAACCAAAAGTAACTGTCTAGCCCAAAGGATTGAAAAGAAAAGTATGAATGTGTTATAGCTTTCAAGCCTAACTGATATAGTGCCGTGTGCCTGAGTCTGCAGAGAGCCTGAGCCAATAGCTCTGAGAAGAGGTAACTGCACCACGGATCTCAATAGGGTGTTCACTTTAAGAACTACTGCTCTGGGGTCCTCAGCCGCCTCTCCCCATGTGGTGGGGAAAGGGCTCAGCTGGCAGTGTGCCACTCTACTGTATCCTCCCTCCCTGCACGACCTGCAGGGACAGTGCTACTGCCAGTGGAAGTGATACATTCTTGCTGCTTGGTGTCCCCACCACATGCTTCTCAAGAAATCTGGGGGGCACGTGACCCCGCATGCCTCCATCACACGTCGCTTCTTTAGCCTTGGGTAGGCCTGGAGCAGTGGGGGTGATGTGTGCAGAAGGTGGGGAAGAAGGCAGTGGGCCCAGCTCACCATCCCAAGAAAATAAACATGACACACAAATCTGTGCTGGCAGCTTACATGTACTGAGGTTCCTGCCCCAAACATCTTACAGGCTATAAAGATGAGGAGAGACACATTCCCCCTCCCCACCAAACAAGCATTTCTGGGCATCATTTATTTTCTTTTCAAACAGTCTTAGCACCTTCTGTATTTTCTGCTGTCCTCAGATGGCATTTACCCAAAATAAATAACAGCCCTTTGACAGAGGCACTGGGTTATAGCCCTGGGGGAGCGGCTGGGGGAGGGAGGAGATTTACCTGCTCACAGACAATTTTAACAGTTCTAAAGCTTCAACTTTTTGCATCTCAGTGTCTAGTGGCATTAAATAGTTCTGGTCTGACCAAAATATTGTCTGATCCCCCCATAATTTCCCACAACTGTGAAAATTTAAATTGGAATGAAATGCTTAAAACCCAGATTGTTGTGCAACTGTGAAAGTTTAAATCAATAAATATAAAAATTGCTTAAAATAAACATTGTCTTTCAAAATTATATATTATAAAAAAAAATTCTGCCAAGTCTGACTATCACTCCAGACACAGCTCCTGCTCCTCCAGGCTCATCCTCACAGGGGGATGCCTCAGTGACCCTCCCCACCAGCGCAGGGGCAGATTGCAGAGTGATACATTTTTTCACTAAAGCCTGTGGGGGGGGGGGGGGGGGGCTGTGAAATTGGTTGGGTCCTTCCTGCTCAGCAAACAGAGTGAGTCAGTTCCAGGAAGGGAAACACCCAGTTGCTTCTGCAGGTGGGGCATAGTGTGAACTCAGGACATTGAAACTTCCCCTGTTACTGTGTCCAGAGGGAGCCATGGCTGCAGAGAACCCTGTGGAAAGTCTCCAGGAGGAAGCTACATGTCCCGTCTGTCTGAAGTATTTCACAGAACCTGTCAGTCTGGAGTGTGGGCATAATTTCTGCCGAGTCTGCATCAGCCAGTGCTGGGAGGGATCCGATACAGCCGCCTCCTGCCCTCAGTGCAGAGAAATTGTACAACAGAGAAACCTCGGCACAACAAGCAGCTGGCAAACATGGTAAAAATTGCCAATCAGCTGAGTTTCCAGGCAGGAGAGAACAGGGTGTGTGGCGAACACCAGGAGGCTCCAAAAGTTCTGTGAAGAGCATTAAATTAAATTAATGGAGATATCCCATCTCCTAGAACTGGAAGGGATCTTGAAAGGTCATCAAGTCCAGCCCCCTGCCTTCACTAGCAGGACCAAGTACTGATTTTGCCCCAGATCCCTAAGTGGCCCGCTCAAGGATTGAACTCACAATACTGGGTTTAGCAGGCCAATGCTCAAACCACTGAGCTATCCTTCCCCCCCACTTGAGCCATCCGGTTTGCCATCTGTCCTGGGCTCAAAGAGCTCACACGGTTCCCATAGAGGGGGCTGCCCAGGAGTACAAGGTAGGGAATTCCTGTCAAGTTTAATGGGTAATAACTTTGGATTTTAATTACAGATTAATTTCAGTGAAAGTTCCCTGGCACAGGCATGATGCATCAATCAGCTCTGTAAACCCTTCATGGTATGGGAGATGCTATCACAAAATAACTGATTTCACAGAGTGGCACCAGAGGCAAGTCTTTAATGATACCTGATGTGGGAAAATGTCCTCAGATTCTGATGGACAATCTTCCTCATATAAAGAATTCTACCAATCCCAAAGGAGCAGACACATCACCCACCAAGTTAATGATACTTCAGTTCTTACCCAAATACCCGCTTACAGCCAATTCTTGTTAATGAAACTACGATTTATTAAAAGAAGAAGACAAGACAGTATTGGCAAAAAGGTCATTAGACACACAAATGCGAATAGAGTCCTTAGGTCAGTTTCACCATAGAGATGGCACGTTAGAATTGAAAAGAGTCCTTTTCAGAATCATTTCATCACGCTCTAGTCCAATATCCAAATGCTCAATATCAGGGTAGTCCAGAGGGGACTGGAGATCTCAATCTTATGACTCAAACTCCCCCGAATAAAACTTAAAAAGATCGGAGATAAAAGGATCAGGTCCCAAGAGTTTATATAGACATTTTTGCAGCCTCTCGACAGCAGACAGTCCTTGGGTGAACAATAGGTTTTGGAAGTAACCTCCTATTTCCCAAACATCAAAGGTAATAAAACTACATGGATTAACATAAGGTAATTATCCATAAAGCCAGTCATAGACAATTTACCACAAACTTTAAGTATATATTTATATTCACATACACACAATGACATTATTACACTCAAGTTTCATCTAAATGTTAATATTTCCTTTTGACTTCTGAATTAACAAAATACAGTCCTAGACGGGAACCCTTTGGTTACACTGTTAATCTATAACAAGACATACGTAAACATAGACTACTTTAATTACTATCTTCTAGGGCTGTCAAGTGATTAAAAAATTAATTGTGATTAATTGCGCTGCTAAACAATAATAGAATGCCATTTATTTAAATATTTTGGATGTTTTATACATTTTCAAATATATTGATTTCAATTGCAACACAGAATACACTCCCTGCATCTGATGAAGTGGGTTATAGCCCATGAAAGCTTATGCCCAAATAAATTTGTTAGTCTCTAAGGTGCCACAAGGACTCCTCGTTGTTTTTACAGAATACAAAGTATACAGTGAGCACTTTATATTTTTTATTACAGATACTTGCACTGTAAAAAACATTGTAAAACATATTTTTCAATTCACCAACTGCAAGTACTGTAGTGCAATCTCTTTATCATGAAAGTTGAACTTACAAATGTAGCATTATGTACAAAAAAAATAACTGCAATGAAAAATAAAACAATGTAAAACTTTAGAGTCTACAACTCCACTCAGTCCTACTTCTAGTTCAGCCAATCATTCAGAAAAACAAGTTTGGTTACAATTTGCAGGAGATAATGCTGCCCGCTTCTTGTTCACAATGTCACCTGAACGTGAGAACAGGTATTCACGTGGCATTATTGCAGCCGGCATCGCAAGATATTTATGTGCCAGATGCGCTAAAGTGTCATATGTCCCTTCCTGCTTCAACCACCATTCCAGAGGACACCCCTCCATGCTAATGACAGGTTCTAATCGATAATGATCCAAAGCAGAGTGGGCCGACACGTGCTCATTTTCATCAACTTCGTCTGATGCCAACAGCAGGTTGATTTCTATTTTGGTGGTTTGGGTTCTGTAGTTTCCCAATCAGCATGTTTCTCTTTTAAGACTTCTGTAAGCATGCTCCACACCTCATCCCTCTCGGATTTTGGAAGATACTTCAGATTCTTAAACCTTGGGGCCAAATGCTGTAGCTATCTTTAGAAATCTCAGATAGTTTCTTTCTTTGCATTTTGTCAATTCTGCAGTGAAAGTGTCCCCTCATATGCCAGGTCATTATCCGTGACTTCTATATTCTGAAATGTTTGGCAGAATGTGTGTAAAACAGAAAAGGGGACATACAATTCTCCTCCAAGGAATTCAGTCACAAATTTAATTAATGCATTATTTTTTTGTAAATGAGCATTGTCAGCATGGAAGCATGTCCACTGGAATGGTGGCCGAAGCATGAAAGGACATAGGGATGTTTAACATATCTCGCACATAAATATCTGCACTGCCAGCTACAAATGTGCCATGCAAACTCCTCCTCGCACTTTCAGGCGGCATCATAAATTAGAAGCAGGCAGCATTATCTCTTGTAAATGTAAACACACTTTTTTGTCTTAGCAAGTAGCAGAAAAAGAAGCAGCATTGAGTTGACTTCTCGGCTATAAAGTGTTTAATTGCTTTATTTTTGCGTGCACTTTGTGACGAAGTTGTGTCCTTGACTCCGTGGGTCCTGCGTTTCCTGGTGGATTTTGCTAGCTCAGAGGCTCACTGTGACCCTCCACATACCCCTTCTCTCTCTAGAGGCAAGGGTCACAGCTTACTGAGCCATTTTCATCATAAGCCAACAATGGAGGTGAGGAGAAGCAACCCTCCCTCGCACAGTCTCTGTCGTCTCCCAGTCTCAGTGATTAATCAGGGAGGGGAGTGGGGAGATGTCACGGAGTGTGGGGGGACACAAGGCCCTGCACCCCTGGCTTCCTGCAATTCACCATGACTCTCAGCCAGCCAGTAAAGCAGAAGGTTTATTTACACGACAGGAACACAGTCCAAGACAGGTCTTGCAGGCACAGACAACAGGACCCCCCCAATTAGGTCCATCTTGGGGTCCCAGGGGCACCACAGCCCCATCGGGGGGGGCAGAGCCCCATCTGGGCTCCCTCCATTACCAGCCAGCTCCTGAAACTCTCTCTCCCCCAGCGTCTCCTCCCCCAGCCTTTGTTCAGTTTCCCAGGCAAAGGTGTCACCTGGCCTCTAACCCCTTCCTGGGTTCTCATGTTACATGCTCAGGTATCCTCCCTCAAGGCCAGTCTCCCATCCCCCAATGCAGACCATCCTAGCCACACTCCCCTGCCTTCCCAGGCCAACACTGCCCACTCAGTATTCGAAGGCCACATTAAGAACAGTCCCAGTTCGTCACAGGAGCCCAGACCCATCCTCTACTCCCGGCTCCAGCCCAGGGACCCTAAAATTAGCAGCTATAGTAGCTGACTTTTTGGAAATAGGACATGTACTATTCCCTGGGCCACTTCCCCACAGCAGCCCCCACTCAATATCTCCTTCACAGTTACCTCGGGGCCTCCTTCCTTGCAACTGATATGGATTCATACTGCTTCATTCCTCCAACAGCACAGCTCCCTCCTATAGCTCCTGACACCCACACCTCACTGACTAACTGAGAGGCTTTTAACGAGTTCCAGCCAGTCCTTGATTGGCTTCAGGTGTCCCAATCAATCTAGCTAACTCCACTGCCTTCTAGAAGGATCTTAATTGGCCCCCGGTGTCTTGATTAACCAGGAGCAACTGCCATTTGGTTACCATGGTACCAGGGATTTGTTTAGCCTTGGGCTAACATACCTGTTCCTCACTACTTTACTGTAGCCATCTGGCCTTGCCCCATCACAACTTATATACAAAAATTAATCTACGTTTCTGATTTACACTTTCCTGATGAAGAGATTGCACTACAGTACTTCTACGAGGTGAAAGTGAAAAATACTATTTTTGTTTTTCATGTTTACAGTACAAATATTTGTAATAAAAAAAATAAAGTGAGCACTGTACACTTTCTAAACTTCGTTGTGATAGAAATCAATGTATATATGAACATAGAAAAACATCCAAAAACATTTAACAAATATCAATTGGTATTCTATTATTTAACAATGTGATTCATTGAGATTAATTTTAATACTCAGGATTGATTTTTTTTTAGTTAATTGCAATTAATCAACAGCACTGTTGTCTTCTTCCAAGTTTTTAACAATACCAGGTTACATTTCAAATTTCTAGTCTATATAACTTGTAATGGACCCAAATACCATTTACACACTTTTCTAACATGTCTCTAAAGGTTGAATCTGGGTCAATTAGCCTGCAAGGTTCTTAACTCTTTCAGGCCAGGTGCCACAGAAGTTTACATCGTGTGTGAATTCTCCAATGTTTAATAAGGTGTGATCTCTGAGTACTTTTGCCACAGTCCAGTACTAATGGAGTCTTGGTCTTGTGTAGATTCTCTGACGTAAAACAAGGACTGATCAGTTTCTGAAATGTTTCCCACTGTCCAAGCACTTATGGGGTCTCTCTCCAAAGTGGATTGCCAGATGTTTAACAATGTCTGACCTCCGTATAAAATTCTCTCCACAGGCTAAGCAGTTATGGGGTGTCTCCATGGGAGGATTCTCTGATGTAAAACAAGGGATGACATCTATTTGAAATCTTTATCCATAGTCTAAATACTATGTGTGTTTTGCCTGATGTTTAGAAGGACTGATCTCTTTCTAAAAACTTTCCCAGAATCCAGGCACTTATGATCTCCCTCTTGTATGGATTGCCTGATATTTGACAAGGGTTGAACTCTGCATGAATCTTTTTCCACAGTCTGAGCACTGATGGGGTTTCTCTCCTGTGTGGACTACTTGATGTCTAACAAGGACTGATTGCCATATGAAACTTTTCCCACAGTCCAAGCACTTGTGGAGTCTCTCTCCTCTATGGATTGCTCGATGATTCACAAGGTCTGACCTATGTATGAATCTCTTCCCACAGTCTAAGCACTTGTGGGGTCTCTCTCCTGGGTGGATTGCCTGATGATAAGCAAGGTCTGACCTATGTATGAAACTTTTTCCATAGTCTATACACTTATGGGATCTCTCTCCTGTGTGGACTGGCTGATGTTTGACAAGGGTTGACCTCCGTATGAAACTTTTTCCACAGTCCAAGCACTTATGGAGGCTCTCTCCTGTGTGGCTTATCTGATGTGTAGTCAGTGCTGACTCCCAATTCATACAGTTCCTGCCCTTAAGGCATTGATAGGGTTTCTGTCCCATGTGTTTTTTCCCTATGGTTATTAAGATCTGAGTGGTTATTGAACCTTTTCCCATGGTCCAACCATTAAAGGGGTTTCTCTCCAGAATGGATTGTATGAAGCGAAACATGCTGTGGTCTCAGAAGAATCCTTTCCTATAACCGAGGCATTCAAAGCATTTGTCTTCCTTCAGGATTGTGTTTGCCTCCTGCTTAGACCTTGGCTCCCCCTCCTCCGATTTGCCCCCTTTTAACTCCTGTAAAAAGCATTCGGCACAATCTTACGGTTAGTAAGGGCAGAGTGAAGGGCAGTGGTTTCAGCAGATGTTACTGTGCATGCTCACTTCACCATAAGTAGCACATTCCTACAGGGAGCAATTGTCTGTATTGCATCTGCGGGAGTGTTAATTAATCCACCCCAATGGGTGATAGCAGCTATGTCATGGGAGAAGCTCCAAAAAAAAAAAAAAAAAAGCCAATTGACTCTCCTTCAGCAGGAGGCAGGCAAATGGGAAATGCCAGCCAGAGGGGATTTCCCTTGCAGATAAGGTTTCCAAGTCTCCTGGACCAGATGCCATTGCCGCAAACAGCGTCTGGTGCAGGAGAGTTGGCAACCCTACTGGCAGATGAAAATTTTTTCCCACAGACCCTAGAAGAGGCTGAAAAGCTGAAGAATGATCAGCTCTGGTCTGAGCATGGGCAGCAGGTATAGCAGGGCGGGGGAAGGGAGGCTAAGCAATGGTGGTTGAAGCATGAAGGGACAGAGGAATCTTTAGCGCATCTGGCATGTAAATATCTTGTGACTCCGGCTGCAACAGTGTCATAAGATTGCCTCTTCTCACTTGCAGCATTATCGCCTGCAAATGGAAACAAACTTCTCTGTCTTAGCGAATGGCAGAAAAAGAAGTAGCACAGGGTGGATTTCTTGGCTCTAAAGTTTTTAATTGCTTTATTTTTGAGTGCACTTATCTAACAAATCTATATTTCTAAGTTACACATTCATGACAAAGAGATTGCACTACAGTACTTGTATGAGGTGAATTGAAAAATAGGATTTTTGCTTTTCATGTTTACAGAACAAATATTTGTAATAAAAATAACAACGTGAGCACTGTACACTTTCCATTTTGTTGTGATAGAACTCAATAGATATGAACATGTAGAAAAACATCCAAAAACATTTAACAAATTTCAAATGCTATTCTATTATTCAACAATGTGATCCTTTGAGATTAATTTTTCTACCCACAATTAATTTTTTGAGTTAATCACAATTAATGAACAGCACTATCTTCTTCCAAGTTTTTAACAATACCAGGTTACATTTCAAAGTTCTAGTCTCTATTATTTGAATTGGCCCCAAATACCATTTACACCCTTTTCTAACATGTCTCTAAAGGCTGAATCTGGATCAATTATCCTGCAAGGTTCTTATCTCTTTGGGGACAGGTTGCAGGGCTGAAGAATGAAATCACCCTTTAAATAAATTACACCTACCAATATGGCTCGGCATACTTGCAATGAAATTACAGTAATGAAACCACCTTTTATTATTAATAAAATTGTATTTTTATAAATGAAACAGTCTTAACCACCTTTGGACAAATTGTGTGTTAGTAGCTTATGAAGAATTGCCTTGGAAAAATCAGTTATTGTAACTCTTTTCTTTTTAGTTACAATCCCCATCTTAAACCACTGATATATTGTAACTAAAGCAACTCCATATTGTAACTGAAAATCTGATTCAAGTTAGATGTGTGTGTGTTTCATTTAAAAATGTGAATGTGGGTGTGTGATGGGATCAGTCCCTGAGGCCAGCTCATTTCAAAGACCAGCTGCCAGCACCACCCTGATGGCGGAAGAACAATATGGGCGAAACTTGCAAAAGAACCCACCCAAGAGAAAGAAAAACAAAAGCCCAATCAAGAAAAAGATAAAAGTCGCACTTGCCATTAACTGATGACTCATGGTCATACAGTATCCGGGGCAGTGGGACAGGACAGGATCTATGGACAGAAACATATAGAAAGATGGGTCCACGATCATCCTCCAGGAGCATCGGTGCACACCATGTACAGGACCCGGCTACCCCCCTAGTGACTAGACCACCTGGCCAGTGGACTAGTATGAGCAATTGAGGCTGGTAATTATATTTCATCTGTAGAACTCTCTCTCTCTCTCTCTCTCTCTCTCTCTGTGGTGAACAATCTTATCTAGGAATAGAAACTGAATTACTTATCTTTTACTCCTATTAAGAATTCTCTGTGTTCACAGCAAAAGTGGCATATTCTCTTCTCCCTCAAACAAGATTCTGCTAGTTCTAGAGATGCAACAAGGTGTCACAGAAGTTGAGATTGTCTGTGAATTCTCCAGTATTTAATGAAGTGTGATCTCAGTGTGCAACTTTTGCCACAGCCCAAGTACTTATGGAGTCTTGCTCTTGTGTGGATTTTCTCATGTAAAACAAGGACTGATCGATTTATGAAATGGTTCCCACAGTCTAAGCACTTATGGGGTTGCTCTCCAGTGTGGATTGCCAGATGTTTAACAATGTTTGACCTCCATATAAAACTAAGGCTAAGCAGTTATGGGGTGTCTCCCCTGGGTAGATTCTCCGCTGTAAAACAAGGGCTAAAGTCTATTTTAAAGGTTTTTTACATAGTTTAAGCAGTACCTCTCTTTTGCCTGATGTTTAGAAGGCCTAATCTGTTTCTGAAAGTTTTCCCAGAGTCCAAGCACTTATGGTCTCCCTCTTCTATGGATTGCCTGATGTTTAAGAAAGGATGACCTCTGTATGAAACTTTTCCCACAGTCTGAGCACTGATAGGGTCTCTCTCCTGTATGGATCCTCTGATGATCTACAAAATTTGATCTGTCTCTGAAACGTTTTCCACAGTCCAAACACTTATGCACTTTCTCTCCAGTGTGGATTGCCTGATGAATATGAAGGGTTGAGCTCCGTATGAAACTTTTCCCACAGTCTAAGCACTTGTGGGGTCTCTCTCCGGTGTGGATTTTCTGATGTGAAACAAGGGCTGAACTCTGTATGAAACTTTTTCCACAGATCAAGCACTTATAAGGCCTCTCTCCTGTGTGGATTCTCTGATGTGAAAGAAGGTCGGACCTCCGTAAGAAACTTTTCGCACAGTCCAAACACTTATGGGGTCTCTCTCCTGTGTGGATTGCCTGATGTATAAGAAGGTTTGATCTCCGTACAAAACTTTTTTCACAGTCTAAGCACTTATGGGGTCTCTCTCCAGTGTGGATTGCCTGATGTTTAACAAGGTCTGACTTCCGTATGAAACTTTTCCCACAGATTAAGCACGTATGGAGTCTCTCTCCGGTATGGACTGCCTGATGAATAAGAAGGGTTGATCTCCGTATGAAACTTTTCCCACAGTCTAAGCACTTATGAGGTCTTTCTCCACTGTGGATTGCCTGATGAATAAGAAGGGTTGATCTCTGTATGAAAGTTTTTTCACAGTCTAAGCACTGATGGGGTCTCTCTCCTCTGTGGATTGCCTGATGTTTACGAAGGTTTGACCTCTGTATGAAACTTTTTCCACAGTCTAAGCACTTGTGGGGTCTGTCTCCAGTATGTATTTTCCGGTGTGCCATAAGATTTGATCTTTGTGTGAAACTTTTCCCACAGTCCAAACACTGATGGGATTTCTCTCCTGTGTGGATGGCCTGATGTTTAAGAAGGGTTGACCTGTGTCTGAAACTTTTTCCACAGTCTAAGCACTTATGGGGTCTCTCTCCAGTGTGGATTACCTGATGTTTGACAAGGGCTGACCGCTGTATGAAACTTTTTCCACAGTCTAAGCACTTGTGGGGTCTGTCTCCAGTGTGTATTCTCTGATGTGCCATAAGATTTGATCTTTGTGTGAAACTTTTTCCACAGTCTAAGCACTTATGGGATTTCTCTCCTGTGTGGATTATCTGATGTTTAGCAAGGCCTGAACTCTCTATGAAACTTTTTCCACAGTCTAAGCATTTATGAGGTCTCTCTCCTGTGTGCTGTCTCTGATGAAAAACAAGGCCTGATCTCCATATGAAACTTTTCCCACAGATTAAGCACTTATGGGATCTCTCTCCAGTGTGGATTGCCTGATGATTAAGTAGGGTTGATCTCCGTATGAAACATTTCCCACAGTCTAAGCACTTGTGAGGTTTCTCTCCAGTGTGGATTGCCTGATGTTGGACAAGGGCTGACCTCTGTATGAAACTTTTTCCACAGTCTAAGCACTTATGGGGTCTCTCTCTAGTGTGGATTGCCTGAAGCGTAACACTCTCCGGTCTCAGAACAAATCCTTTCCCATAACCGAGGTCTTCATAAGGTTTGTCTTCCTTGGGGGTTGTCTGCTGGGCTGTGGGATCCCTTGAGTGGTTTCCCAGCAGCCTCTCTGACCTCTGCCAATTTCCCCAGGCATCTCCCTGTTCCAAGAACTGGTAAAAATTCCCTTCAGTACTTCCAACAAAGGTCCCCTGTGATTCCCCATGCCCAGGAACTTCCTTTTGTTGATTACCCTCCTTCTTCTCACTCACGCTCTCATCACCTGCTGGGAGAGAGAGACAATCCAGAGAGGAGTAATTGTGCTGGGGAGAAATTAAGAAGAATAGATCCGAGGGAAAACCAACATAATAAAGCTGCACAGACAGAGCAATTGGATTCTGCCTCCACTTCCCAACCAAACTTTCATAGAGAAGGAACATTGGGAAGGCAACTCCTTCAGGTAACAGGACACGTGGGAAGCAATGTCAGTGGTATCTGCTGCCTGCAGCCCTGCCCTGGGTGAGACAAGGAAGGAACTGAGGGCACTTACTGATACCTCATTTTTGGGATTCTCAATATTTTCCTTCATTCCCCAGATGGTTTCTGTGTCAGTCCTCACCTGTGTGGGCGCCTCTCGGGATCTCTCTTTCCTCACAGGCCTGGAGATCGGGCACCCACGGCTCTTCCCCTTGTTCCAGCCGGGTGATCAGGTCAGGTTTGGGAAGGGGAAATCCTGTGCAGGGAGTGAAATCAGACCAGATCAGGATGTGTGGAGGACTGAGAGAGCGTTTGTCAGAAAGGACATTCCGTGAGTGGAACCTGTCCCTGTGCTGTGCTGGGGAATGTGGAATCTAAGAGGACAGAAACATGGTCACTGAGCCCCCTCGGGGGAGGCAGACATCTGGGGAGGTGAGGGGAATTATGATTCACACCCACTCTAGTGTTAAACCCCTGCCTATTTCTAAACCTGCGGATCCCAGAGCCCTCCACATTGCTTGATCTATTCCCAAGTAGGAGGGAGAAGAGGGATTATGTGTGCGACCGAGAAACAACACAGACAAGACAATACACGGCTTCTCCACCTTGCAAGCTACTGGGGATCAGGTGGGAATGATTTAATATATGCCTTAGCAGGGGAGGGATAGCTCAGTGGTTTGAGCATTGGCCTGCTAAATCCAGGGTTGTGAGTTCAATTCTTGAGGGGGCCGTTTAGGGATATGGGGCAAAAATCTGTTGCATGATTTAGTTGGGGATTGGTCCTCCTTTGAGCAGGGGGGTTGGACTAGATGATCTCCTGAGGTCTCTTCCAACCCTGAAATTCTATGATTAGGTTTTGACACCCTGGTCTCATTGGGGAGTAATGAGGGTAGAACGTGGCTGGTGTCAGACATGCAAACGACTCCCACCCCCTAGCGTCCAATAACCACGGGGCCAGGAATCCCTTACCCAGCGAGATCACCATCTCGTAATTCTCCTGCATGACGTCCCTGTAGAGGGCTCTCTGAGCGGGGTCGAGCAGAGCTCCCTGCCTCTCGGTGAAATACACAGCCACCTCCTCGAAGGTCACCGGCACCTGAGACAACAAGAGTCCCCCACTCAGCACCTGCTGCCCCAGCCCCAATCCCGCTAGTTAAGGGGGAGGGCAGAAGAGCCACCCTCACTCTGCTCAGACCAGTCAGGAGAAGCTGAGAGCTCCTTGTCCCCACAGCAGACGCAGCAGGGCAGGGTCTTCTCATTTCCCACATGCCTGCCAGCCACAGGCTGATATGCGAAGGAGAGCTCTGCGCCAGGCACAGGAATCCCAACAGCTTCCCTTTGTATTTCACAGCAGCATATGGCCAGTGGGTCAGGCTACAACATTGGGCGTCTGGTCAGTTTTCCCAGCCCTTCCCAGAGGGGTGTTTCCTGGTTCAGAAATGGGGGAATGTTTCCTCACCACCAATGGGCCTGTTCAGAAAATCAGGCCCAGGTTGATCACGTTCCAGCAGGTTTATTGCATCCCATCCCACCCTGGGTGTTTAACCCCTCTACAATACCCCTCCCCCACACCAAAAGCTCCTACCTGAGCTGGCTCCATCACAGCCATTTTCCTTCCCTGTCTCCTGGAAGAAGGGCCCATCTGGAGCGAAATGTGGACACGATTCCTCAGCCTGTCAGAGGAGCAGGGAGATTGGGCAGTTTTCATAAGGGGCGGGAGTCCATGTCACTCCCCAATTCCCCCCAGGCTCTCTCCCTGCAGACAGACGCTATGATTCTATGACTCTGCCATGCTGGGAAGAAACCCAGTTAGTTCATTACCTCCCCAGCCAGGCTCCCCCTCCCCCATTAGAACAAATCCCACCAAGTCCCTTCTAAACCTCCCCAGAATAGCATCTCTGAGCCAAACACTGGAAAAAGAGCAGAACCAAAGGAGTCACTTTAGGGCACTGCCTCACATAGGGTGACCAGACAGCAAGTATGAAAAATCGGGATGGGGGCTGGGGGGTAATAGGAGCCTATATAAGAAAAAGACCCAAAAATTGGGACATTTGGTCACCCTAGCCCCACAGTGTATTGTAACCCCTCTAGCTCTCCCCCGTCTCCCTCAGTCCTGCGGAGCTCAGCAGAGTGAGCAACTGGCTTTTCCTCTCTCAGCTCCTCCCCTTGTTCCCAGGAGAGCTGACTGGGGGGGGGGGGGGGGGGGGGGAGTGTGTGTGCAGGGAATGGATCTGGGCAGGGCTGGGAGCTGGGAACCTCCCTCCCCACTTCTTGCTCCTGCTGATATTCAAGTCTCTCCGCTCTCCCCTTTTATCTTCTTCCCTCGCCCTGGGAGAACGGGCGACTGCCCCATTGTCGTGGGCCTTTGCTCCCATCAGGCAGCTCAGCCAGTGACACTGGTAACGGGGGTTGAACCCGGCTGTGTCACTGAGGGCAGCAGCTCTGGGACTCACAGACACAGGGAGCCCCTCCCCTTGTAGGCCAAACTCACCAGCTGGTCCCTGAAAGAGTTCCCTGCCCTTTCCCAGGTCTCTCCATCACCTGGAGGCTCAGGAGCTGGTATGGTTAGAGTGGTTCCAGCCACTGGAGAAAGTGCCCCTCGGCTGGTCTCAGAGGGGTGTGATGAAGCAGGAATGTTCTTAATATTTTCTCTGAATACCAAGTGTGTGTCTCAGTTTCCCCATGTGTTACTCAAGTATTGAATGGTGGGATACAGATGTGTGATCATTGCGGAGACCTCTAGAGGGCAGGTGTGACTGCAGAGTGGCTGCCTGGGCATAGAGGAGGGGTGGGCAAACTGCGGCCCACTCGTCCTGTCCAACTCCTGAGCTCACAGGGGAGGCTTCCCCAGCCCCTCCCCCACTTTCTGCAGCCATGCCAACACACGGGCAGCACTCTGGGGGGCAGGGCTGCACAGCAGTGAGTCTTGCTCCGGTCGCTGTTCTGAGCAGTGTAGTAAGGGGGCCGGGGCCAGAGCCAGGGGGTTGGGTAAGGGGCAGGGAGTCCCAGGGGGCAGTCAGGGGACAGGAATCAGGGGGTGGTTGGATGGGGTGGAGGTTCTGGGGTGGTGAGCAGGGGATGGGAAATGGGAGGGGGGGTTGATGGGGCATGGGAATCCCCAGGTTCAGTCAGGGAGCGGGGGTGTGGATAGGGGTCAGGGCAGTCAGGGGACAGGGAGCTGGGGGGTTTGGATGGGAGGTGGGGTCTTGGAGTGGTTGGCTAGGGGCGGGGGTCTCTGGAGGGAGTGGTCAGAGGACAAGGAGTAGGGGGGGTTGGACGGGTCAGGGATTCTGAGGGGGGCAGTCAGGGGGCGGGAAGTGGGAAAGGGTCAGATAGGTGGCAGGGCCAGGCTGTTTGGGGAGGCACAGTTTTCCCTACCCGGCCCTCCATACAATTTTGATCCCTGATGTGGCCCTCAGGCCAAAAAGTTTGCCCACCACTGGCATAGATAATAGTCAAAATTCTGTATCCTGACAAGCAATGGCCGGTCCTCTGCTAGGAGCCAGCTGAAGGTGTGGGAGAACAAAGAGAGGGGGAAGACCTGTTTTCCTGGGAAGGAGAGAAAGCATGGAGGAGGGGCAGCTGGGCGTCACTGGGGATGGGGGGGCTGGAAGCAGGTCAGTCTCCTGGTTTGGGACTCAGTGGGGAGAGTCCAGGACTTGGGACTCTGGATTTCCCCCCTCCATGGAGTTTGCTGAATGCTCCTGATTTCTGTGCTAACAAGCTCTGTTCTATGCTGTGTTCCCAGCGACCAATAAACCCGTCTGTTTTCCAAGCTGGCTGAGAGTCACAGCTGACTGCAGAGGTGGGGTGCACGGCCCCTGTGAGGAGCGTCTCAGGCTTCTCCTTAGGCTGCCCCCGGGGATCAGGCTGGGCCGTGTGCCCTCCCCGGGCTCTGGGGCTGAGGAGGCTGGGGCCACGCGCTCAGTGGGTGGGGGGCTATTAGGAGTGCTCAGGGGCTGGAACTCGTCTCCCCCAGTGCTAGATTCACCCCCGACTGGCTGTACCCCATTCTTATCCCTGGCTCCTCATCCCAGGCAGGGGGGCTAAATCAATCTGTACAGTGGGGGGCACTGAGAGCTATTGAACCAAACTGTAAACCCTGGATAGGATGGAAACCCCTTCAAGCCATGATTGTGCCCCTGGGACCCGCTCCTTCCCCGGCCCCCAGCTGGGGCCCCCACCCTGCATTCAGTTTGGCACCTGCCCACCTTCTGCCCCTCCCTATTTGTCCCTCTCAGATCTCCCTGAGCTTCAACCTCCGTCTGCA
The DNA here is from genome assembly GCF_011386835.1 of Chrysemys picta bellii. Lineage (NCBI taxonomy): Eukaryota > Metazoa > Chordata > Testudines > Emydidae > Chrysemys > Chrysemys picta. Next base: position 11,594,334 of record NC_088802.1, on the reverse strand, counting down.
CCAGCACGGGCATGGAAACAAAGCACCAGATGGGGGGAGAGGGGCGGATGGGTAGTAACGTGATCCTGCCCCCGCCCCGCACACACCGGGAGCTGGCGGCAGCTTTCCTGGGCCCAGAGCAGGAATCGCAGCCAGCTCCGCTGGGAGCAGCCTGGGGCCAAACCTCCCCCTGCAGCCCGGGGGGGGCGGGTCTCTCTTACCTTCCCTCCGAGCGGGCCCCCCTGGGGCCGGGGCCGGGCCGGGAAGGGGCCTGGCCGGGCTGGGGGCTCTGCCCTGGGAGAGGCTCCTGGGGAGCAGCGGGAAGGGCCCTGCTGGAGATTCCCCTCTCCCGGCTGCAGCCCGGGCTCCGGGCTCCCAGCACCAGCCGCCGGGGCTCGGGGATCTCGCCTGGAGCCAGAGTCACCGCAGCGGCTGCGAGTCACTTCCTGCTGCCGGGCCTGAGCCCAGCGATCGCTCCCCCCAGAGCCGCCTCCCAGCTGCTCCTGGGTCCTAGCGATCAACCCATCGCCTGCAGCATCTCTGTGTCCGGCTCCTGTTCCACTCACAGGCTCTCAGGACAGAAGGGAGGGACCGTCTTCCATCTAGCGAGGGGAATGGGTGACACATTTTTATAAAATATTTAATGAACTTTAGGGGAAACCAGTAAACATGCGCAGAAGTAAGCAGGTAAATGGTGCCGTTATTGGGGGGAACTTTCCTGACTTAAACACCCACCGGTGGAATAAAAAAACAGACGGATTTGAGTCCTTGCTCCCTTCACCCAGAGACTGGCTCACCTTGAGGGCTCCCCTTCCACTCTCCTGTGTGACAAAGTCCTTATAACCCCGACAAGGCTGGGCCCAGGCTTCCTGAGGGGCTCGTCCCCCAACCTGGTTGTGACCACTCAGGACACGGGCTAGAGCGTCCCCACTCCAGGTACTTTCTCTGCTCTGGACGCTTCCCTGACCTCTTCCCTGACCATTGTCTATAGTTCAGAACAAATGCAATTTACTAAACAGCAGCTAATAAAAGCAATCAGGGAACAATGGGAAAGGCAAAAGGAAAACACTTTGCCCCACTCTGTGGGCACTGGGGAAGCACAAACAGCGTCTCTGGAATGCCAGGGCAGTTCACAGGCTGTCCCTCCCACATCCCAGGCCTCCTGCCAGGCCCTGATTGTGCTGCAGGGATTCTGTGGCTCAGACATGTGCTCTGGTGGCGGCCACACGCCCTCAGGCTCTAGGTGACAGGACCTTTCTTCCCAGTGTCCCTGGAAAGGTGCAAATAAAAAGCCCCCCCCCCCCCCACACACACATTTGGTAATCTTTGTAAGCTGATTGGGGGCACAGGGGGTGGCAGACTTGTGATCTTTGAGCACTTCTGGCTGCTGAACTAGTTCTGTCCCTGCCCCCCCTCAGGGTTCCATGGGGTGCAGGCCATGGACTGGGACACCCCCCTGTGGGGGGGTGAAATGCCAGTATGACGGGGATGACTTCATCAGCTTCCTCGTCCAGCCTCGGGCCCCTTACCCCTGTCTGCGTCCCAACTCCCCCCCTTCCAGAGCCATGGCCCTGCTCCCGGCCCCACCTCAACGGGATGGAGAGGCACAGAGAGGGATGGGGTGGGGGGGCAGTTCACTGGGCCCAGAGCAATTCCAGCCTCTCAACATCCTGGTTAGTCTCAAAGGGACCAAAGTGGGTAAAGTTGCTCTTATGACGATGTCTTTGTATGATCTGCGTCTAGGTTGTGACAAAAGGCAGTAAGTGAAGTTTGAAGGGTGGGAGGGGATGATGAGGTGAAAAGCAAATCACACTTGCAGATTGTGGGTCCTGTGATAGTTGTGAGGCTGCAAGGATTTTGGTTTCATTGCTGGGAGATGCCTGAATGAGAGAGGAAATAGAAGGTTTCAGACCTTTTAATATTAAATATCTGAGTGTGTCTCTGAGTCTCTCTGTCATGATGAAATCACAGCTCTTTGAGTTCAGAGTGGGGATGCTGTTATAAATCTGAAAGCCTGAAATCTCACCCCTCTCTTATCCTTTCCCCCTGCAGACACTCTGCCGTCTGCACTGGAGACAAAAAGAGGGGAACCACTCGGAACACACAGACAGGATGAGACCGCAGCCTCTTTCAAGCCCTGCCCCTCTCAGGGATACTAGCAGAAGAAGACCCAGGGACCTGGGAGTGTGCATTCATCCCAATGTCCAGTAGAAATGCGTAGCTGTCTTACATCAACAGAAGGGGATTTTCCATCAGTGCAATTAATCCACCTCTGGGGGAAGCAGTAGCTAGGGTGATAGAAGAATTCTTCCATTGACCTTGCTGCATCTGCATGGGGGTTAGATCGACCTAACCCCATCACACAGGTAATTTTTCACAGCTCTGAGCCAATTTGGGGCTAACCAGAGAAAGCCAGTTGGGATGGCAGACACCCCCTGAAAGACCACATGAAGGGCTGCTGACATCATCGTTATCACCTGACTCTGCATAGACTGGCCTAGTGACTGGGGGAAGGGTCAGGGAGATGATTATCAGACGGACTGTGTGTGTGTGCACGCGTGTCCGTCTGTCCCCTTCTCCCAGGGTCTGTCTGCAGAGGGAAAGGTTTGCCCAGTACCGAAGGTGCTAAGGCTACGTCTACACTTGCAGCTGTAGGGTGCCTGGAGTTAAACCTGCCCTCAGAGACAGCAGCAGGGAAAGCGCTGCCGTGTGTTCACACTGTCAGTTCCAACTGCAGTGGCGAGGCCACATTTGCAGCGGCTTTCGGAGCAGTGCATTATAGGCAGCTATCCCACAGAGCCCCTCTTCCCATTCTGACGCTGAGGCTGGAGGAGGGGGTCCTGTCCCAATGCCCCATCATGCATTGCTTCGCATTCCAGCAGTCCATTCACTTCCTTCCACATTTGGCACAATCTTTCAACATTTTTTGTACAGCGCACTCTGTCTTGTAATGGATCCTGAACTATTCAGGAATATGCTGATGGGTCTCACTAGCACATCACGAAGGTCAGTTGAGTTATTCCTTAAACTACAAAGTGACAGTGAGGAGTCCGACAAAGAGGTCGACATGCATAATACATATGACACGAGATTGCTTGTGGCATTAATGGGCATGCTGACCACCGTAGAACGCCACTTTTGGGCTTGGGAAACAAGCACCGAGTGGTGGGATCACATCGTCATGCAAGTCTGGGATGAAGAGCAGTGGTTGCAGAACTTTTGGACAAGGAAAGCCAGTTTTGTGGGACTGTGCACTGAGCTCACCCCCACCCTGTGGCGGAAAGACATGAAATTGAGAACTGCCCTGCCAGTGGAGAAGCGGGTGGCAATCGCAATCTGGAAGTTGGCTACTCCAGACAGCTACCGATCGGTCGCTAACCAGTTTGAAGTGGGCAAGTCTACCACTGCAGTTGTGTTGATGCAAGTGTGCAGGGCCATTAATTGCATCCTGCTCAGAAGAACTGTTACTCTGGGCAACGTGTGTGACATTGTGGATGTGTGTGACATTGTGGATGGCTTTGCACAGATGGGTTTCCCTAACTGTGTGTGTGTGGCGGGGGGGATAGAGAGCATAGATAGTCCAATTCTGGCATAAGACCACCTAGCCTTCGAGTACCTTAATCAGAAAGGGTATTTCTCGCTGGTTCTCCAGGCGCTTGTGGATCACTGTGGGGGTTTCATGGACATTAACGCAGGCTGGTCCAGAAAGGTACATGATACACGCATCTTTTGGAACACGGGCCTGTTCAGGAAGCTGTAAGCCGGGCCTTTGTTCCTGAACCATAAGATCACTGTAAGGGAAGTCAAAACACCCATTTTGATCCTTCGAGACCCAGCCTACCCTTTAATGCCATGGCTCATGAAACCATACATGGGGAGCCTTGACAACTGCAAGAAGAGATTCAACAAGAGGTTGAGTCAGTGCAGAATGACTGTGGAGTGTGCTTTTGGCCATTTAAAGGCCCGCTGGTGATGTCTATATGGGAAGCTGGACCTGACCAATGACAGCATCCCTACGGTTGTAGCTGCGTGCTGTACTCCCTATAACATTTGTGAAGGGAAGGGTGAAAGCTTCACTCCAGCATGGACTGCTGAGGTTCAGCGCCTGGAGGCTGAATTTGAACAGCCAGACACCAGGGCTATTAGAGGGACACAGCGCAGGGCCGCAAGGATTAGGGATGCCTTGAGGCAGCAATTAGATGCTGAAATCCAGTAATGTATGGTGCCCTACACCGGAGCCCAGTGGTTCCAATGCTAATAGGTATCTGTGTTTGCTACGTATAATGCACCGACTAGCAGTGCCTGTTGCTTTCTTGGGCTTTTAATTAATGCAAGAAAGAATGTTTCCAAAACCAAAAAAAAAAACCCCAAAACATTTATTGGAGAGACAACAGCTGGAGAAACAAACATGGCATGACACATCTGTACGGTGTGGGAGGAGGGAAGGGCGCGGGGTGCGGAATGGAACAATCACAGATTTGTGTATGTCCTGGGATTGTATGCATCCTTCCTGTTTGTGTGGTGCACTTCTGGTTGGCTAAATTGCATGGGATGGGGGTTGAGTGCAGTGGGTAAGGGTTGGTGTTTGTATGCGTGGACGGTAAAGGTGTTGGATGCAGCTGGCGGAGATATGAAACTGGATGTTGTTGAAAGTGGGTTGGTGGTCACATGGGGGTGCAAGGGAAAGAGTTTTGGGACAAGGGCTGTAGCGGGGGTGGGCGCGGATCTGCTCCCTATGCAGTGCTACAAGTGCCTCTATCGAGTCCGCTTGGCACTCCATGATGCTTAGGAGCTGCTCCATGGTTTGTTGCTGGTGATCCGCATTCTCCTGGCAGACCCTCCTTTTGGTCTCCCGCCACTCCTGTACGTTTTCATTTTTGGTAAGTGACTACTGCATAACTTAATGCAGAAGGTCCTCCTTGCTTCTTCGCGGCCACTTCCTGAGGCTGCAAAGCCGTTTGGCCATTGATAACAGCTGGAATCTCAAGGTTGCAGCTGTAAAGCCAAAATGCAACATTTTACAGAGGCAGCATTGTTAACACTAAACAGAGCAATGAGTCAGCCGGACTTAACCACAAGCGCAACTCACACAATAGCACAAGCTGCCTGTCCCAAGGCAAGGGCACATAACCCACAGGAGCCCCAAAATGGGGAGTAACCAGAGGAGCAGGGGGACTGATTGGTCGAGGGTTGTACTGTCCTCTGGGGTTCTGTTTCTTGGGGAGAGCCAACAGCTGCAGGGGGCCCCTATACTCAACACTGTCCCCACATTTTCCACAGGCTGGGTTCGTCCTGGAAGATTCTTGCTGCTGAGGGTGACCTGGGAAGCAAGGAAGGGTATTCTAGTACAATGCGGCTTCTGCCCTGGCCCTTACGTGGCTTGCCTGTGTGCAGCAATGGTCTCCGCCCCCCCACTCATGGAACAGTGGCGCGGGTATGTTACCCTTACTGGGACAAGGAGCACAGTTGCTCTGCCAAGGAACCTGCACATGCGGATTGCCCAGCTTCTGCAGGAGACCTTCGATGAGATCACTGAGGCTGATTACCACGATGTGAGAGAGCACATCAATGCCCTATTCTGCATCTAGGCATGCACACAGCCCCAAGCCTTCTTTCTGCAACCCTCCTCGCCCCAACAGCCCGCACTGAACAACTCCCTTCTCAAAATAAAAGCCACTTACCGGGAGTCTCCTCTGCTGTTTGCTCTTCCCAAAGCACTGTCTGCTGCGACTTGCTACCTTCTTCTGGGCTTGAAAACAGCTCCTGGCTGCATGCATCAATGGATGCTGTGCTGTCCTCTGGCTCAGGGCCCCGCTCCTCCTCAGCACCCTCTATCCTGCTTTCCTCCTCCTGCCTTCTTGCACTCTGGGCTGGCACAGCCTCTGAAGTGTCCATGGTGCTCTTCAGAGTGGAGGTGGGCTCACCAGCTCTTTCTAGTACCGGCAGCTTGTGGGGGCAGCACCGGAGTGGCGGTTTGCCTCCCCCGCTTTGTGGTAGGCATTCTGCAGCTCCTTCACTTTAACCCTGCACTGCACTGCATCCCGGTCGTGGCCCCTTTCCATCATGGCCCTTGATATCTGCCCCTAGGTATGGTAATTCCTATGGCTGGAGCACAGCTGGGACTGGACAGCTTCCTCCCCCCCAAACACTGCTAAGTCCAGCACCTCAGCCTTCTTCCAGGCTGGTGATCACCTGATGCGTGGTGGCATGGTCATGTGGAAAGATGCGCTGAGAGCCCTCCACGCCTGGATGAGCAAACAGGAAGGGGACTTTCAAAATTCCCAGAGAATTTAAAGGATGGGTCTGACGGTTGGTCACAGGAGGGCAGGCAGTTCAAACTGATGACCAGAGTGGCTAGAACAGGCATTGTGGGACACGTCCCAGAGGCTGATCAGGGTGCAGTAAGAGACCAGGGCATCCACACTGGCACTGCGGCACTCCAGCCTGGGCTCAGAAAACTCTATGCTTCTCGTGGTGGTGGATTACCAATTCTGTCTGGGCCTGACCTTCCCTTTTCTAAAATGGGGGTAAGAGCTCTTCCCCATCTGCAGCAGGGTGAGGCTCAGCACATTGAAGTTTGTGCGGTGCTCAGGTAGTGCCATGATGGGGGTAAGATAGGGGCCTGCAATAGCTACAGACGTGGAGCTGTTTCCTGTTCACGTCAAATTACAAAACATCACATTGGGGTTGTTGCAAACTTTCCTGATTTCACAGAGACTCCTTCACTAGCTGGCATTTCCCTGAACAACAATTGGAATGAAATGCTTAAAACCCAGATTTTTGTGCAACTGTGAAAGTTTAAATCAATAAATATAAAATTTTGACAGATGTATATTTTAAGCATTTTATATACTGTAACGAAGTTCCTCCTCTATCTTGGTGGGTCCTGCGCTTATTGGCGGATTTTCTTGCCTGAGAGATCCACCATGTGGGTTGGGGAATAGCCCAGAGACCTTCACTTCTGGAAGAACCCACAGTCCAGGTCAATTGGGAGATTTGGGGGGAACCTGGGCCCGCCCTCTACTCCGGGTTCCAGCCCAGGGCCCTGTGGATTGCAGCTGTCTATAGTGCCTCCTGTAACAGCTGCATGACAGCTACAACTCCCTGGGCTACTTCCCCATGGCCTCCTCCAAACACCTTCCTTAGTCTCACTACAGGACCTTCCTCCTGGTATCTGATAACGCTTGTGCTCCTCAGTCCTCCAGCAGCACACCCTCTCACTCTCAGCTCCTTGTGCCTCTTGCTCCCAGCTCCTCACACTCACACCACAAACTGAAGTGAGCTCCTTTTTAAAGCCCAGGTGCCCTGATTAGCCTGCCTTAATTGATTCTAGCAGCTTCTTCTTAATTGACTCCAGGTGTCCTAATTAGCCTGCCTGCCTTAACTGGTTCTAGCAGGTTCCTGATTACTCTAGTGCAGCCCTGCTCTGGTCACTCAGGGAACAGAAAACTACTCATCCAGTGACCAGTATATTTGCCCTCTACCAGTCTCCTGTACCCCACTGGTCTGGGTCTGTCACAATATATAAAATATTTAAAAAAATTCCACCAAGTCTGACTATCCTGCCTTAGACACCCAGCTCCTGCTCCTGCAGGCTCATCCTGACAGGGGAATGCCTCTGATTGCAGGACCAGAGCCCTAGTGGTACATTTTTCACTGAATGGTCCAGAGGGAGCCATGGCCGCAGAGAACCCCCTGGAAAGTCTCCAGGAGGAAGCTCCATGTCCCATTTGTCTGCAGTATTTCACAGAAGCTGTCACTCTGCAGTGCAGGCACGTCAGCCAGTGCTGGGAGGGATCCGATACAGCCGTCTCCTGCCCTCAGAAACTGTGCAACAGAGAAACGTCAGGCTGAACATGCAGCTGGGAAACATGGTAGAAATCGCCAATCGGCTGAGTTTCCAGGCAACAAAAGGAGCAGGAGGGGATGGGGTGTGTGGGGAACACCAGGAGGCTCCAAAACTTCTGTGAAGAGGATCAAACTTCGATCTATCTGGTTTGCCATCTGTCCCAGGCTCAAAGAGCTCACAAGGTGGTGCCCATAGAGGAGGCTGCCCAGGAGTACAACGTAGGGAACTGCTGTCACATTTAATGGGTAATAACCTAGCTTTGGATTTTAATTACAGGCTAATTTCACTGAAAGTTGCCTGGCACAGGCATGATGCATCATTTAGCTCTGTAAACCCTTCATGATATGGGAGATGCTGTAATAAAATAACTGCTTTGACAGAGTGACAACATAGGCAAGTCTTTAACGATACCTGATGTGGGAAAATGTCCTCTGAGATTCTGATGGGGATTCCTGAAAATCTTCATCATATAAAGAATTCTACCAATCCCAAAGGAGCAGACAGATTACCCACAACTTAATGAATACTTCAATTCTTACCCAAATACAGTAACTCCTCACTTAACATCCTCTCGTTGTTTCAATCTTGCGTCCCTGCTTAATTACAGAACATGCTCCTTTTTAAGTTGTGCAATGCTTCACTATAACATCTTTTGGCTGCCTGCTTTGTCCACAGCTAGCAGCTCCCTATCCACTTCCCTATGCCCTCCCCCCACAGCGCCTCCCGCCTGCCAGCAGACCCCGTGGATCAGTGCTTTCCCCCTTCTCCTCCCACCTCCTGCCCGCGGCAATCAGCTGGCTTGCAGCGTTCAGGAGGGAGGGGGGGAGGAGTGAGGACTCAGCGTGCAGGCTACCCCTCCCTCCCCAGCCTCCCGAATGCTGCAAACCAGCTGATTGCTGCAGGCAGGAGGCAGGGGAGGGACGGGGGAGGCTGCGCCCTGAGTCCTCGGTCCTCCCCCCACCCTCCTGCCCCCTGAAAGGCACAAGCCAGCTGATTGCCACAGGCAGGAGGGACTGGGGAGGAGTGAGGATGTGGCGTGCAGAGTAAAGGAGGAAGGGGGGATAGAAGAGGTGGGTTAAGGGTGGGGGTTTGGGGGAAGTGGAAGAATGGACGTGCCGAGGGTTGAGCCCCCCGCCTCTGGTGCTTGCAGAGTAGGGGAAGCTGCCACTGCTGCTGTGCAACGTACTTCTCCTAGCCTACAGCACCGTCAGGCTCCATGCCAGCCTCATTGTCTCCAGTGCCAGTGGGCTGTGCCTGAGTGGGGTAAGGCGGGGGCACCTCCCAACTACAGTACTGTACTGTATGGTTAAAAAAAATTCCCTGGAACCTAACACCCCCATTTACATTCATTCTTATGGGGAACTTGGATTCGCTTAACATCATTTCACTTAAAGTCGCATTTTTCAGGAACATAACTACAACATTAAGTGTGGAGTTACTGTACACGCTTACAGCCAATTCTTGTGAACTAAACTATGATTTATTAAAAGAAGAAAAGACAGTATTGGCTAAAAGATCATTAGACATACAAATGCAAATAGAGACCGTAGGTCAGTTTCACCATAGAGATGGTGCATTAGAATTGAAAAGAGTCTGTTTCTAGTCCAATGTCCAAATGTTCAATAACAGGGCAGTCCAGAAAGGACTGGAGATCTCAATCTTATGACTCAAACTACCCCTGAATAAAGCTTCAAAAGATCTGAGATAAAAGGATCAGGTTCCAAGAATTTATATAGACATTTTTGCAGCCTTTTCACAGCAGGCAGTCCTTGGGTGAACAATAGGTTGTTGAAGTAACCTCCTATTTCCCAAACATCACAGGTAATTAAACTACATGGATTAACATAAAGTGATTATCCCTATAGAATCATAGAATATCAGCATTGGAAGGGACCTTAGGAGGTCATCTAGTCCAACCCCCTGCTCAAAGCAGGACTAATCCCCAGCTAAATCATCTCAGACAGGGCTTTGTCAAGCCTGACCTTAAAAACCTCTGAGGACTGAGATTCTACCACCTCCCTAGGTAACTCATTCCAGTGCTTCACCACCCTCCTAGTGAAAAAGTTTTTCCTAATATCCAACCTAAACCTCCCACACTGTAACTTAAGACCATTACTCCCTGTTGTCATCTGCTACTACTGAGAACTGAGAACTACTACTGAGAACAGTCTTGATCCATCCTCTTTGGAACCTCCTGTCAGGTAGTTGAAAGCAGCTACCCAATCCCCTCCCCCCATTCTTCTCTTCTTCAGACTAAATAATCCCAGTTCCCTCAGCCTCTCCTCATAAATCATGTGCTCCATCATTTTCGTTGCCCTCCGCTGGACTCTTTCCAATTTTTCCACATCCTTCTTGTAGTGTGGGGCCAAAACTGGACACAGTTCTCCAGATGAGGCCTCACCAATGCCGAATAGAGGGGAACGATCATGTCCCTCAATCTGCTGGCAATGCTCCTACTTATACAGCCCAAAATACTGTTAGCCTTCTTGGCAACAAGGGCACACTGTTGACTCATATCCAGCTTCTCGTCCACAGTAAACTCTAGGTCCTTTTCTGCAGAACTGCTGACTAGCCACTGGGCAGGGCTGGCTCTAGGCACCAGCGTTCCAAGCATGTGCTTGGGGCAGCACTTTCCAAGGGGCGGCACTCCAGCTCCCCCTTTTCTTTTTCCCTTGGGGCACAAAAAGCCGGGAGCCGGCCCTGAACCAAGATGTTCCCTGTCAGCTGAGGCTTTCAGGCTGAGCTGGAGCTGACGCTGCAGTTCTGGCTGCAGTCGCTAGATGGCGCTCATGGCAGCCGGAGTTGCACAGGCTGGATGGCAGTTCAGGCTGCCCGGCAGTTCAGGCTGCCCGGCCGCTGGAGAGCCGGAGCGTCATCCCCGGAGCTGAGCCCGGCTGTGGCGGCGAGAGGGGCCCGGGAGGCAGGGAGGGAGGAGGGGTCCTGCTGCCACTGCTGCTCTGAGTCTCCCCAGGGCGGCGTGGCGTTTCTCCGCCCGACAGGGCTGGCTTTAGGAAGTGCGGGGCCCAATTCGAACAGTTTTGACGGGGCCCCAGCAGGGATGACTAAAAAAAAAGCCACTTAAAAAGAACCCTTTCATTTCTTCCATGTATTATTTACTTTCCATGACTATATAAATAATAACAAAATTATATATTAATTAGCTGATTTTCACTTTCATATTAGGAAAATAATTCATGTTTTGATAGTTGTATAACTGATTTTCTTCAATAATGTTTATTTTATTAAAATTTATAAAATATTTCCTTACTAATATAAAATTGTGCCCTCCTCCCCCCCCCCCCCAGCGCCTCCCGGCCCACGGAAACAAATTCTGCTTCCCCAGTGCCGCCCCGCCGAAACAGCTGTGGGCCGAAAAGGAAGAAAAGGAATGTTTGGGGGTGGGGGGTGACATAGGGTGACCAGATCACAGCAGTAAAATAGGACCCGACCCCTCCCCGCTCGGCCCCACCATCACACCCCTCTTCACCCCCTAGCCCCCCGCTGGCTTGCTGTGTCCCTCCTAGTCAGTCGCCCACCCACCACTTGCCTCCTTTCACCTTCTCCCTCCCCTGCCAGAAACCCCTATGCCCGCCCCTAGAACCCCTGCTGGCTCACTGCTTGCCTCTTTGCCCACCCGCCGCTTGCCCACCCGCTCGCGGCTCGCCCCCCCACCCAAGTATAAAGCCTCATTCAAAGACCCAGGGGGTCACTTTATTACTGCACACAGCAGTCAATCAGTGCAGTTGAAGATAAATCTCTGCATTATACATTTTTGTATAACTTTTATATGACTTTGTATTGAACCTTGGTAATGTTATAGCTGGCCCCTAAGGTAGTATAATTAAGGTAAAAGAAAAATGTCTTTTTGCTAGAAGTAGAATAAGTTCTTCCCCCACTTTGTAATCAATTGACCTTTTGAATGAATGAGGTGTGAATGAGGAAGGTGTGGAAGGCAGGCACTTCCAGACAGCTGCAACCCTTGGAGAGGGGCTGGGAGCCAGCCAAGGAGAGCTTTGCCCAGGGCTGAGTGGGACAGAGTTTGGGTGCAGGCTCCGGGCTGGGGCACGGTGTGGGGTGCAGGATGGGTGGAGGGGTGCAGGCTCTGGGAGGGAGTGCGGAGGGGTGGGTTCAAGCTCTGGGACAGAGTTTGGGGGCCGGAGAGGGGGTGGTGGGTGCTGGGGGGGAGGGGACTGCCATCACATGTGGCTTCCTTCCTCCCCTGCTGCCCCTCACCATAGCCTCGGTGGGGGATGGGGCTGCCCCTTGCCCAGTGTTTGCAGGAGTGGTGGCTAGGGGGAAACCCAGTCAAACTCTGGTTTTACTCTTTCATTGATGGGTCACTTTAACCCCTTACAAGCCCCTTCCCGCCTCTCAACCCCCTTTTCTACTGGGCTTGTTTGATCTTTTCGGTGGAGCCAGATGAAAACCACAAACCCCAGCGAGAGCAACACGCTGGAAGACTAGACTGAACCCACCACCCACCCAGTCTAGTCCATCCCAGAGCCCAGGACTGAGGGCAAATGTCCGTCCCCTCCCCCCGGGCCACCTGCTTCTACTCTTGGCCTCTCCCAGCGCCGCCAGCGATTCTGTGTGGCTGCATTGGGTGGGATTTCAACCAGACCCCCCCCCCCCCCGCTAAATTCACCCGTTTTGCGACCACTCTGCACCTTCCTTCCTTGCCCTAGAGCTGCTGGATGGCTAGAAGGCTGATCTGGGCGTTTGATTGATCTGGAATATTATCGTGCCCCCCCCCCAAAAAAAAACTTAATGTCCACACAGCTTTGGGGGGGGGGGGCTATTCCTCCCCCCCAAAGCCGGTCTATTTTATTGTTGCAGGGCAAAGGAAGGAGCCAGAGTTTAATGGAAATATTCAGCCCCTACAGCGGTCTTGCAGCAGGGGAAGCAGAGTTGATGGGAAGGGAACTGGTTTGGATAGGAGCCCCCATCCCCCTCCTTTGCAAAATAATTTGGGGAAGGAAATCAGATCACTCTGTGCCTCGGTTTCCCCTCTCTGGGGGGGGGGGAGATAAAAGTCTCAGCCTGACGTGTTGCAGACCTTTCGCATTCTCCCCTCTTGATGTATTTGATTTCCTCCTCCAAACCCCCCTCTCTCTCTCACCTGGAATTCACAGCACTAAGTACTAGCTCGGGGCTTTCTTCCTGGGTTTATTGGGTTTGATCCCGAGTTTAGTTTTGAAACAGACACAGGCACAAACTCACCCTCAAACAGCAACACCACCAAAAACCACAAAACCAACCCAATATTACACACCTAGGGGGAATCACGGGGTCAAACACTCACCGACTGAAGCCCCAGCAGCTGCTCAGGTGAGTGAGGTCCACACTGCCGAGATTCCTGTCTCCCAGTGGACAGGAAGCCCCCTCAGCGTCTCCTCCAGGTGAGTGCTGGGGGGAAGGGAGGGGAAGGCTGCAAAGCACATGTGCCTTCTCCCCCGTCCCCCCCACCCCCCCTGCAACAGCCCCGGCTGCCGCTGCCTCAGTTCTCGCCCTCTGCCGGCCAGCGCAGCGTCTCTGGTTTCCTAGCAGCAAGAGCTGCTGCTTCCCAGAGAGCCACAGAGATTTGCTTCAGGCAGGGACACACTGCCCAATTGCGTGGGGCCGAGGAGAGTGAGGTCCACTGCAGGAAACCCCCTCGGCGTCTCCTCCAGGTGAGTGCTGGGGGGAGGGGAGGGGAAGGCTGCAAAGCACATGTGCCTTCTCCCCCCTCCCGACCTGCAACAGCCGCTGCCTCAGCTCTAGCCCTCTGCCGGCCAGCACAGCGTCTCTGGTTTCCTAGCAGCAACAGCTGCTACTTCCGGGAGAGCTTTGTTTCAGGCAGAGACGCTGCAGCGGGGCCCTCTCAGGCGCGGGGCCCAATTCGGGGAAATCGGCCAAATCGGCCTAAAGCCGGCCCTGCCGCCCGAGGGGTCTGTGCAGGCGCCGCCGGGCTGGGCAGGGGGTGCGGATCCCGGCTCGCGCGCTGACAGGGCGAGTGGCTGGGCAGCCCGAGCTGCCAGGGAGCTGCCACCGCCCCCTCCTGCCCGCGGACCCAGCCCGCCGCGCACCTCCCCCGCCTCAGCCCCGCGCTGCCTGCCCTGGGCGGGGAGAGACAGAGCCCGGCTCCGAGCGGGGCAGCGGGGGATACTGCCCTGCCGGGGGACCCCCGCGGCTCAGGCACCTGGGGGTCAGTGTCCGTCCTCTTGGCTCTGCCTGCAGGGGGCTGGGGAAGCAGCTGTCAGAACCTGCCCCTCTCAGCCCTTGCACCCCCCATCCCACTCGCAGCCCCTCCACTTGTACCTCATCCATCGCTCCTTCACTGCACCCCTTCCCCTTGTACTCTCCTTTCACCCGCATCTCTCCCCTTGTACCCTCCCCCAGCCCTCTCCTCCCGCACCTCCCCCCTTCCCCGCACCTCTTCTCCTGCAATCCTCCTGATATCCCCTCTCCTCCTCCACCTTCCTCTGCGAGTACATCACATTCTGCCTCTCTGCCAGTGTAGAGCCCCCAAACGCCCCCACGCCCGCTCCTCTGCCTGAACCCTCTTTACGAGCTCCCCATCGCTTTCTGGGTACAAGGTTTGAGGGTTAGTCCCTATGCCTTCCATGTGCATTTGGAGCACTAAAGATGGGGTTGTGGGGCCGAGATTTATACTAAAGTGAAATAAAAATAGGAGAAACAGTTTGATCCCCACTGCAAGTGTAAATGGGGATTGCTGTAGTGAACAAGGAGGTCATGTTTGGGGGGGAGCTCAGGGCTGGGACAGCAGGGAATGCGGGAGGGGCAAGAGAGAGCCCAGGGCTGGGGCGTCAGGGGGTGCGGGTGGGGGAGAAGAGCCCAGGGCTGGGGTGGGGGGAAGCCAATTTTTTTTTGCTTGGGGCGGCAAAAAACCTAGAGCCGGCCCTGCCACTGGGTCCGTACTCTGTAGCAGTGCCTGGGATTCTTCCTTCCTAAGTGCAGCACTCTGCACTTGTCCTTGTTGAGCCTCATCAGATTTCTTTTGGCCCAATCCTCTAATTTGTCTAGGTCCCTCTGTATCCTATCCCTACCCTCCAGCGTATCTACCACTCCTCCCAGTTTAGTGTCATCTGAAAACTTGCTGAGGGTGCAGTCCACATCATCCTCCAGATCATTAATGAAGATATTGAACAAAACTGGCCCCAGGACCGACCCTTGGGGCACTCCGCTTGATACCAGCTGCCAACTAGACGTGGAGCCATTGATCACAGCTTTCTATCCACCTTATAGGCCATTCATCCAGCCCATACTACCTTAACTTGCTGGCAAGAATACTGTGGGAGACCGTATCAAAAGCTTTGCTAAAGTCAAGTCCACTGCTTTACCCTCATCCACAGAGCCAGTTATCTCATCGTAGAAAGCTATTAGGTTAGTCAGGCATAACTTGCCCTTGGTGAATCCATGCTGACTGTTCCTGATCATCTTCCTCTCCTTGAAGTGCTTCAAAATTGATTCCTTGAGGACCTGCTCCATGATTTGTCCAGGGACTGAGGTGAGGCTGACTGGCCTGTATTTCTCCAGATCTTCCTCCTTCCTTTTTTAAAGATGGGCACTACATTTGCCTTTTTCCAGTCATCCGGGACTTTGCCCGATCGCCATGAGTTTTCAAAAATAATGGCTAATGGCTCTGCAATCTCATCTGACAACTCCTTTAGCACCCTCAGATGCAGTGCATCCGGCCCCTAGGCTTGTGCTCATCCAGCTTTTCTAAATAGTCCTGAACCACTTCTTTCTCCACAGAGGGCTGCTCACCTCCTCCCCATACTGTACTGCCCAGTGCAGTAGTCTGGGAGCTGACATTGTTTGTGAAGACAGAGGCGAAAAAAGCATTGAGTACATTAGCTTTTTCCACATCCTGTCACTAGGTTGCCTCCCTCATTCAGTAAGGGGCCCACATTTTCCCTGACCACCTTCTTGTTGCTAACATACCCATAAAACCCTTCTTGTTACTCTTAACTTCCGTTTCTAGCTGCAACTCCAAGTGTGATTTGGCCTTCCTGATTTCACTCCTGCATGCCTAATTTTATACTCCTCCCTGGTCATTTGTCCAATCTTCCACTTCTTGTAAGCTTTTTTTTGTGTTTAAGATCAGCAAGGATTTCACTGTTAAGCCAAGCTGGTCGCCTGCCACATTTACTATTCTTCCTACAAATCGTGATGGTTTGTTCCTGCAATCTCAGTAAGGATTTAAAATACAGCCAGTTCATAGCAGTTCATAGGCAGTTTACCGCAAACTTTAAATAGAGGGAGATATACAATGACGTTATTATACCCAAGTTTCATCTAAATGTTAATATTTCCTTTTGACTTCTGAAATAACAAAATACAATCCTAGACAGAAACCTTTTGGTTACACTGTTCATCTATAACAAGATACAGGTAAACAGAGACTACTATAATTAGTATCTTTGAGGGCTGTCAAGTGATTAAAAAAGGTAATCGTGATCAATCGCAGTTTTAAAAATAATAGAATACCATTTATTTAAATATTTTGGATGTTTTATACATTTTCAAATATATTGATTTCAATTGCAACACAGAATACACTCCATGCATCTGGTGAAGTAGGTTATAGCCCACGAAAGCTTATGCCCAAATAAATTTGTTAATCTCTAAGATGCCAGAAGGACTCCTTGTTGTTTTTACAGAATACGAAGTGTACAGTGAGCACGTTATATTTTTTGAGTACAGATACTTGCTCTGTAAAAAACAAAACAAATAGTATTTTTCAATTCACCAACTGCAAGTACTGTAGTGCAATCTCTTTATCATGAAAGTTGAACTTACAAATGTAGTATTACGTACAAAAAATACCTGCGTAGAAAAATAAAACAATATAAAACTTTAGAGCCCACAACTCCACTCAGTCCTACTTCTTGTACAGCCAATCACTCAGAAAAACAAGTGTGGTTACAATTTGCAGGAGATAATGCTGCCCGCTTCTTGTTTACAATGTCACCTGAACGTGAGAACAGGCATTCGCGTGGCATTATTGCAGCCGGCATCGCAAGATATTTATGTGTCAGATGTGCTAAAGAGTCATGTGTCCCTTCCTGCTTCAACCACCGTTCCAGAGGACATGCATCCATGCTAATGACAGGTTCTAATCGATAACGATCCAAAGCAGAGCAGACCAACACATGTTCATTTTCATCGACAGAGTCAGATGCGACCAGCAGAGGGTTGATTTTCTATTTTGGTGGTTCAGGTTCTGTAGTTTTCCAATCAGTGTGTTGCTCTTTTAAGACTTCTGAAAGCATGCTCCACACCTCATCCCTCTCAGATTTTGGAAGGTACTTCAGATTCTTAAACCGTGGGCTGAATGCTGTAGCTACTGTGGAGGAAAAATAGTCTAAGGCCTAAACTTTGGTCAAGTGAACTGTATGTAGGGTCAGGTGAACTGTATGTGTGGCCCGGAGGAAGAAGAAGAAAGGGGGGGGGAGAGTAAAGGGGGGGAGTAAAAGGAGAAGGGTAGACAAATCTTAAAAGCAGAACTAACTGTAGACATTATAAAAGTAGAATTAACCTTTGTAACAGACTATGATTGATAGATGTCAGGCGACAGAGCAAGAAACCACAAAGGGGCCAACTGTGAAAAACAGGAAAGCTTGCTAAGCTATATTCCCTTTTTGGGGGAATGTATTCCAAATATGGGAATAATGTTGATAAGAAAGTATGCATTACTTAATTGTGGTTTTATGCTATATAAGCTATTTGAAAATCTGTAGTCGGGGGGATTGCTAGTTCACTGGTACCTCCCGTGCATGCATGAAAATAAAAAGGCCTCCGGCGATACTGATCCAAACACAACGCGTGGTTGTTTTTCCACAACACTACCTTTAGAAATCTCAGATTGTTACTTTCTTTGCGTTTTGTCAAATCTGCAGTGAAAGTGTCCTTAAAATGAACATGTGCTAGGTCATTCTCTGTGACTTCTATATAATGAAATATTTGGCAGAATGTGTGTAAAACAGAACAGGGGACATACAATTCTCCTCCAAGGAGTTCAGTCACAAATTTAATTAATGCATTTTTTTTAAATGAGCATTGTCAGCATGGAAGCATGTCTACTGGAATGGTGGCCGAAGTATGAAGGGACATAGGCATGTTTAGCATATCTGGCACATAAATACCTGCACTGCCAGCTACAAACGTGCCATGAGAACACCGTCTCACACTTTCTGGTGACATCATAAATTAGAAGCAGGCAGCATTCTCCCCTGTAAATGTGAACAAACCTGTTTGTCTTAATGATCAGCAGAAAACGAACAGTAGACATCTAGGTTCTAAAGTTTTTAATTGCTTTATTTTTGAGTGCACTGATATAATTAAAATAATCTGTTTTTAAGTTACACTTTCCTGATAAAGAGATTGCACTACAGTACTTGTATGAGGTGAATTGAAATATACTATTTTTGTTTTGAATGTTTACAGTACAAATATTTGTAACAAAAATAATATAAAGTGTGCACTGAACACTTTCTATTCTTTGCTGTGATAGAAATCAATAGATATGGAAACATTGAAAAACCATCTGAAAACACTAAACAAATTCCAAAATCTATTCTATTGTTTAACTATGTGATTCATCAAGACTAATATTTTTAACCACAATCAATTTTTTGAGTTAATCATGCAAGTTAATTGCAATTAATCAACAGCACTACTATCTTCTTTCAATTACTTAACAATACCAGGTTACATTTCAAAGTTCTAGTCTCTATTTCTTGGAATGGTCCCAAATACCTTTTACACACTTTTCAAACACTTATGTCTCCCTCTTGTATGGATTGCTTGATGTTTAACAAGGTCAGACCTCCGTATGAAACTTTTTCCACAGTATAAGCACTGATGGGGTCTCTCTCCAGTGTGGATTTTTTGATGTACAAGAAGGTTTGACCTCCGTACAAAACTTTTTCCACAGTCTAAGCACTTATGGGGTCTCTCTCCAGTGTGGATTTCCTCATGTTTAACAAGGTCTGACCTCCGTATGAAACCTGTCCCACAGATTAAGCACTTATGGGGTCTCTCTCCAGTATGGATTGCCTGATGAATAAGAAGGGCTGATCTCTGTATAAAACTTTTCCCACAGTCTAAGCACTTGTGGGGTCTCTCTCCAGTGTGGATTGCCTGATGAATAAGAAGGGTTGATTTCTGTATAAAACTTTTTTCACAGATTAAGCACTTATGCGGTCTCTCTCCAGTGTGGATTGCCTGATGTTTGACAAGGGCGGACCTCTGTATGAAACTTTTCCCACAGTCTAAGCACTTATGGGGTCTGTCTCCGGTGTGTATTCTCTGATGTTCCATAAGATTTGATCTTTGTGTGAAACTTTTCCCACAGTCCAAACACTTATGGGATTTCTCTCCTGTATGAATTATCTGATGTTTAGCAAGGCCTGACCTCTCTACGAAATGTTTCCCACACTCTAAGCACTTATGCGGTCTCTCTCCTGTGTGTTTTCTCTGATGACGAAGTAGGGTTGACCTCTGTAGGAAACATTTCCCACAATCTAAACATTTGTGGGGTCTCACTCCAGTGTGGATTGCCTGATGTTGGACAAGGGCTGACCTCTGTATGAAACTTTTTCCACAATCTAAACATTTATGGGGTCTCTCTCCAGTGTGGATTGCCTGATGACTCAGTAGGGCTGACCTCCATACGAAACTTTTCCCACAGATTAAGCATTTATGGGGTCTCTCTCCAGTGTGGATTGCCTGATGTGTAATCAATGTTGACTTCCAATTCAAACAATTCCTGCCGTCAAGGCACTGAGTGGGTTTCTCTCCTGTGTGGCTTCTCCCATGGTTATTAAGATCTGAGCGGTTATTGAAGCTTTCCCCACGGTCCGAGCATTGAAGTGATTTCTCTCCAGTATGAATTGTCTGAGGTGAAACAAACTGTGGTCTCAGAATGAATCCCTTTCCATAACCGAGGCATTCATAGCGTTTGTCTTCCTTAGGGGTTGTGTGATGGGCTGTGGGATCCCAGTATCCTTTCCCACAGGTAATAGATTCATCCATCTGCTCCCTTGAGTGGTTTCTCAGCAGCCTCTGTGACCTCTGCCAATTTCCCCAGACTTCTCCCTGTTCCAAGCACTGGGAAAAATTCCCTTCAGCTCTTCCCAAAAAGGTCCCCTGTGATTCCCTGTGTCCAGGAACTTCCTGCTGTTGATTCCCCTCCTTGTTCTCACTCACTCTCTCGTCACCTGCTGGGAGAGAGAGAGAATCCACACAGAAGTCATTGTGCTGGGGAGAGATTAAGAGGAATAGCAGCAAGGGAAAACCCAACCTACTAAAGCTGCACAGACAGAGCAATTGGATTCTGCCTCCACTTCCCACCCAAACGTTCACAGAGAAGGAAAGTAGGGAAGGAAACTCCTGCAGCTAACAGGACATATGGGAAGCGTTGTCAGTGATATCTGCTGCCTGCAACCATGTCTAGGTGAGAAGAGGAAGGAACTAAAGGCATTTACTGATACCTCATTTTTGAGATTCTCAACTTTTTCCTTCCTTCACCAGATGGCTTGTGTTAGTCCTCACCTGTCCGGTCGCCTCTTGGGATCTCTCTTCCCTCACAGGACTGGAGATCGGGCACCCACAGCTCTTCCCCTCGTTCCAGCCGGCTGATCAGGTCAGGTTTGGGAAGGGGAAATCCTGTGTATGGAGTGAAATCAGACCAGATAAGGATGCGTGGAGGATTGCGAAAGCCTCTGTCAGAAAGGACATTCCGTGAGCGGAACCTGTCCCTGTGCTGGCGAATGTGGAATCTAAGAGGACGGGAACGTGGTCACTGAGCCCCCTCGAGGGGAGCAGACATCTGGGGAGGTGAGGGGAATTGTGGTGCATACTGAGCTCTAGTGTTAAACCCCTGCCTATTTCTAAAGCTGTGGAGCCCAGAGCCCTCCACATGGCTGGAGGTGTTACCAAGGAGGAGGGAGAAGAGGGATCCTGTGTGAGACTGTGAAACAACACAGACAGGACAATACATGACTTCTCCCCTTGGAAGCTAGGGGTGTTGGGTGGGGATGATTTAGTATGTGCCTTAGGTTTTGACACCCTGGTCTCATTGCAGTGTCAGTCACACAGATTCCCCCCCCCCCCTGCTTCCAATAAGCCAGGGGCCAGGAATCCCTTACCCAGCGAGGTCACCGTCTTGTAATTCTCCTGCATGACGTCCCTGTAGAGGGCTCTCTGAGCGGGGTCCAGCAGAGTCCCCTGCCCCTGGGTGAAATACACAGCCACCT
This sequence comes from Chrysemys picta bellii, assembly GCF_011386835.1. Taxonomy (NCBI): domain Eukaryota; kingdom Metazoa; phylum Chordata; order Testudines; family Emydidae; genus Chrysemys; species Chrysemys picta. The sequence goes on along the minus strand of NC_088802.1, from coordinate 11,573,244 downwards.
CCTCGAAAGTCACCGGCATCTGAAACAACAAGAGTCCCCCACTCAGCACCTGCTGCCCCAGCCACAATCCCATTAGTCACAGGGGAGGAGGACCAAAGAAGCAGAATCCTCCCCACACCCTGCTCAGAGCTGCCAGGAGGCTTCAGGGGGTGGGAGAAGGTGAGAGCTCCTTGTCCCCCCCAGCAGATGGAGCACATTTACCACATGCCTGCCCGCCACAGGCTGATACGGGAAGCTGAGCTCTGAGCTGAGGACAAGAACAGGAATACCAACAGCTTCCCTTTGTATTTCACAGCAGCCTCTGGCCAGTGGGGTCAGGCTCCAGCACTGCGAGTTTGGTCAGTTTTCCAGCCCTGCCCAGGGTTCAGAAATGGGGGAATGTTTCCCCCCCCGCAACACGCCTATTCAGAAAATCAGGCCCAGGTTGATCATATTCTAGCAGGTTCATCACACCCAGTCCCACACTGGGTGTTTAACCCCTCTACAATACCCCTCCCCACCACCAAAAGCTCCTACCTGAGCTGGCTCCATCACAGCCATTTCCTTTCCGTGTCTCCTGGAAGATGGGATGATCTGGAGTGAAACGTGGACGTGATTCCTCAGCCTGTTGGGGCGAGAGGGGCGATGGGGGAGGTTACAGAAGGGGCTGGAATCCATATCATTCCCCAATTCCCCCAGGCTCTCTCCCTGCAGAGAGACACTTTGGTTCTATGACTGCCATGCTGGGAAGAAACCCAGTTAGTTCATTACATCGCTGTCCAGGCTCCCTATGCCCCCATTAGAACAAACCCTACCAAGGCCCTTCTAAACCTCTTCAGAACAGTATCTCTGAGCCAAACACTGGAAAAAGAGCAGAATCAAAGGAGTCACTTTAGGGCACTGCCCCACAGTGTATTGTAACCAGTCCTGCGGTGCTCAGCAGTATCAGCAACTGGCTTTTCCTCTCTCAGCTCCTCCCCTTGTTCCCAGGAGAGCTGACTGTGTGTGTGTGTGTGTGTGTGTGTGTGTGTGCGCACAGGGAATGGATCTGGGCAGGGCTGGGAGCTGGGAACCTCCCTCCCCACTTCTTGCTCCTGCTGCCCTTCAAGTCTCTCCGCTCTCCCCTTTTATCTTCTTCCCTCACCCTGGGAGAACGGGCGACTGCCCCATTGTCGTGGGCCTTTGCTCCCATCAGGCAGCTCAGCCAGTGACACTGGTAACGGGGGTTGAACCCGGCTGTGTCACTGAGGGCAGCAGCTCTGGGACTCCCAGACACAGGGAGCCCCTCCCCTTGTAGGCCAAACTCACCAGCCAGTCCCTGAAAGGGGCCCTATGGGCAGAGTCATTTGCCTGCCCAGCTCCAGCCCTTTCCCCAGGTCTCTCCATCACCTGGGAGCTCAGGCTGAGGGGCTGGTATGGTCAGAGTGGTTCCAGCCACTGGAGAAAGTGCCCCTGGGCTGGTCTCAGAGGGGTGTGATGAAGCAGGAATTTTCTTAATATTTTCTCTGAATACTATGTGTGTGCCTCAGTTTCCCCATGTGTTACTCAAGTATTGAACTGGTGGGATACAGGTGTGTGATCATTGCAGAGACCTCTAGAGGGCAGGTGTGACTGCAGAGTGGCTGCCTGGGCATAGAGGAAGGGTAGGCAAACTGCAGCCCCCGTCTTGTCCCACTCCTGAGCTCACAGGGGAGGCTTCCCTGGCCCCTCCCCCACTTTCCTTCTTAGCCACGCCAACACACAGGGGCAGCGCTCTGGGGGGCAGAGCTGCACGGCAGCTAGTCTGGCTCTGGTCACTGCTCTGAGCAGCGTAGTAAGGGGGCTGGGGCCAGAGCCACGGGGTTGGGTAAAGGGCAGGAAGTCCCAGGGTGCAGTCAGGGGACAGGAATCAAGGGGTGGTTGGATGGGGCAGAGGTTCTGGGGTGGTCATCAGGGGATGGGGAACGGGGGGGATTTGATGGGATGTGGTAACCCCAAGGCTCTGTTAGGGAGTGGGGGTGTGGATAGGGGTTCGGGCAGTCAGGGGATGGGGAGGTTGGATAGGAGGTGGGGAGGGGTCTCTGGAAGGGGCAGTCAATGGACAAGGAGCAGGGAGGGTGTAGATGGGGGTGGAGTCTTGAGGGGGTGGTTAGGGGAAGGGGGTCTCTGGAGAGTGCGGTCAGGGGACAAGGAGCAGGGGGTTGGATGGGTTAGGGATTCTGAGGGGGGCAGTAAGTGGGAAGAGGTCAGATAGGTGGCAGGGCCAGGCTGTTTGGGGAGGCACAGTTTTCCCTACCCGGCCCTCCATACAATTTTGATCCCCGATGTGGCCCTCGGGCCAAAAAGTTTGCCCACCCTTGGCATAGAGAATGGTCAGAATTCTGTATCCTGACAAGCGATGGCCATCCGGAGCTGAAGGTGTGGGAGAACAAAGAGAGGGGGAGGCCAGGTGACCTGTTTTCCTGGGAAAGAGAGAAAGCACAGAGGAGGGGCAGCCAGACGTCACTGGGGATGGGGGGCTGGAAGCAGGTCAGTCTCCTGGTTTGGGACTCAGTGGAGAGAGTCCAGGACTCGGGACTCTGGATTCCCCCCCAGATGGAATTTGCTGAAGGCTCCTGATTTCTGTGCTAACAAGCTCTGTTCTATGCTGTGTTCCCAGTGACCAATAAACCCGTCTGTTTTCCAAGCTGGCTGAGAGTCACAGCTGACTGCGGAGGTGGGGTGCACGGCCCATGTGGGGGAGCGTCTCAGGCTTCTCCTTAGGCTGCCCCAGGGACTCAGGCTGGGGCCGTGTGCCCTCCCTGGGCTTTGGGGATGGGGGAGGCTGGGGCCACACGCTCAGCGGGTGGGGCGATATTGGGAGTGCTCAGGGGCTGGGGTCCTATGCCTATGGGGGGGCAGGAACTTGCCTCCCCCAGCCCTAGAATCACCCCCCCCCCCCCCCCGCAGGCTGTACCCTGCTCTTATCAGCAGCTCCTAGTCCCAGGCAGGGGGGGTGAAACAACATATACATTGTGGGGGCGCTGAGAGCCATTGAACCAAACTTTAAACCCTGAATAGGATAGAAACCCCTTCAAGCCAGGGGGCGCAGCAGGGCCCCACCAGCCTAGATCCAACGCCTGTGTTGCCCACCCCCGGCCCTGATTGTGCCCCTGGGACCCTCTCCTTCGCAAGCCCCGAGCTGGGGACCCCAGCCTGCATTCAGTTTTGCGCCGGCCAACCGTCTGCCCCCCCCCCTCTACCCCCTTCCTCCCCCCTCTACCCCCCTCAGCTGCAGCGTCCGTCCGCAGTCCGCACTAGGGCGGCCAGGGGCAAGGAAACAAAGCAGGTCATGGGAGGGGATCCTGCCCCTGCCCTCGCCCCGCACACACCGGGAGCTGGCGGCAGCTTTCCCGGGCCCAGGGCGGGAATCGCAGCCAGCTCCGCTGGGAGCAGCCTGGGGCCAAACCTCCCCCTGCAGCCCGGGGGTGACGGGGGGCGGGTCTCTCTCACCTTCCCTCCGAGCGGGGTCCCCTGGGGCAGGGGCCGGGCCGGGAAGGGGCCTGGCCGGGCTGGGGGCTCTGCCCTGGGAGAGGCTCCTGGGGAGCAGCGGGAAGGGCCCTGCTGGAGATTCCCCTCTCCCGGCTGCAGCCAGGGCTCCGGGCTCCCAGCACCAGCCGCCGGAGCTCGGGGATCTCGCCAGGAGCCTGGAGCCAGAGTCCCCGCAGCGGCTGCGAGTCACTTCCTGCTGCCGGGCCTGAGCCCAGCGATCGCTCCCCCAGAGCCGCCTCCCAGCTGCTCCTGGGTCCTAGCGATCAACCCAGCGCGCTGCAGCATCTCTGTGTCCGGCTCCTGTTCCACTCTCAGGAGAAAAGGGAGGGACCGTCTTCCATCTAGCGGGGGGAATGGGAGACACATTTTTTCTAAAATACTTAATGAACTTTAGAGGAAACCAGTAAGCAATGGGAAAGGCAGAAGGAAAACCCTTTGCCCCACTCTGTGGGCAGTGGGGAAGCACAAACAGCGTCTGTGGGATGCCAGGGCAGTTCACAGTCTGTCCCTTGCACCCAGTCCCAGGCCTCCTGCCCAGGCCTGGCTGTGCTGCAGGGATTCTGTGGCTCAGACACGTGATCTGGCGGTGGCCACACGCCGTCAGGCTCTAGGTGACAGGACCTTTCTTCCCAGTGTCCCCAAAAAGGTGCAAATCCAGAGGACAAATAAAAAGTCCCACTGTACGGAGAGACTTTGGCAAACCAGTAAAGTGCCTAAAACCACTATGGCTTATTGTTAAAAAGCAACCTAGTCAGCAAGCTGTAAATTGGCCAGTCAGCAAATTCAGCTTGACCAAGGCAGGAGGGGTTTTCGGGGTGCCACGGAAGGGACAGTTTGACCCCGCGTCCTTCCTGATAAGAATTGTGTTGAAGTTGCTGATACATGCATTTTAAAAGAGCAGGAATGTCTATTGGGGTCTCGGAGCTCCAGACTCTGGAAAAACCCACACCTGGTTAATCAATAATCTGAAGGAACCTCTTGCTTGAAACTGCTTACTTAACAAGTTTTCTTTAAGGGACATGTCATTGTACTACTAATGTGTAAATAAGGGGGAAAACCTTGAGATAGGTGGGACTCATTTGGGGCCTGGTCTCTCCCTCTGGATGCATCTTGTGTTCCCCACTGGCAGACAGGCTGTCACTGTGCCACTCGAGAACCACACTCAGCTTCGGTAATTATTAGGGTGACCAGACAGCAAGTGTGAAAAATCGGGACAGTGGGTGGGGGGTAATAGAAGCGTATATAAGATAAAGACACAAAAAACGGGACTGTCCCTATAAAATCGGGACATCTGGTCACCCTAGTAATTATCGAAGGTTGGGGGTGTTTTACTAACCTGTTGCCGACGTGTGTAAGTGCTTGAGACTAGTAAAGTTTAGCTTGAAGTGAAAGCACTGTTGAGTTGTCCTGTCTGTGCCAGCCATCTATCGGTCGGACGGCCGTGTCTCCCCTGATTTATTTCCTGACACCTCCTCGCACAGACTAAAAGTTACCAAGAGCTTTGGGTTGAAAGAACCCCGGGTAACACTCCCACTTGGTAATCTCTGTAACTGATTTGGGGGGGGGCGGCAGCCTCGTGATCTTTCAGCACTTCTGGCTGCTGACCTAGTTCTGTCCCTGCCTCCCCCCACAGGGTTCCACAGGGTGCAGGCCATGGACTGGGACACCTCCGGGGGGCGGGGGAAATGCCAGTATGATAGGGATGACTTCATCAGCTTCCACGTCCAACCTCAGGCCCCTTACCCTGTCTGCATCCTGACTCCCCCCATCCTGGAGTCATGGCCCTGCTCCCGGCCCCACCTCAATGGGATGGGGAGGCACAGAGAGGGATAAGGGGGGGCACTACACCCCTACTGTAAAAATCATTCCACTTGTCCCAGAGCAATTCCAGCCTCTCTGTCTGTGCTTTGCCGGGCTAAACCAGTCATGGTGGCAGTCAGGATGCTGGGCAGATGCCCGTGTTGTGAACTCCTTAATGTGTAACCAGTAGAATTTTAATAGCTGAAACGGTTACTTTTTACATGCTATTTTCATCCCTAGTCTGGACACCTGCCTTGTAGCTTCAGAGCCCTTAGACGGAACCCTCCACCAACCCCAAAGCTTCCCTGACTATTTGCAGTAAAAGAATTCCCCTCTGGCTCCTGGGTGGGGCAGCCCCTCCCTCTCTCTTGGCCAATGGGTGGGGAGCTGCCATTGTATCTCTCCCTCTCCTTCTCCCTGACCCCCACTCTCTTTCCTTCCCTCCCCCTGCCAGGCTGCTCTTGCTCTCACAGCCTCCCCTCCCCATGTTCCCCCTTTCCTCTGCAGAGACCCCCCACTCAGAGTTTCCCTCTATTGCAGCCCTGTTCCCATCTGGCCCCTAAGTCTTCCCTGATTCCCCTGCATCGCCCCATCCCCCCTTCAGCCATTCCCTGCCTCCTGCATCTGCCCCGACCATCCCTCATCCTCCTCCTTATTTACACCCTCTTCAGCCCTCTCTCAGCTCCTCTCCTCTTCCTCTGTCCCCCCAGGTGTGGCTGTCCCAACCCCCAGCGCAGCGTGGGTTGGCTTCCCCCTGTTTTGCACACAGTGGGAGCTGGCAGGTGTCACACAGGAAACTATTCCCTGTAGGAATGTGCTACCTCCACCAGTTGCTGATCTGTAACAGGTTTGTAAGGAACTGCTATTCTAAAAAACTTCTCTCTGATGTAGCAAATGACTACAGATAGCAGTTTGTCCCCTGCACTCTTTTATTGTCCCCTTCACTCGTGGCAGGACTAAGTATTATCTAGACCATTCCTGGCAGGTGTTTGTCAGCTACATGACCCCCCAATCAGTCAATTTTTGCCCCCTGCTCAGACCCTGGCGGCCCCCTCCTCCAATTTGCCCCCTTTGCCCCTTTTTAACCCATGTAAAAAGCACTCAGCACAATCTTATGCTTAGTAAGGGCAGGATGAAGGGCAGTGGCTTCAGGAGATGTTACTGAGCATGCTAAGGGTACGTCCATACTTACCTCCGGGTCCGGTGGCAAGCAATCGATCTTCTGGGATCGATCCCGGAAGTGCTCGCTCTTGACGCCGGTACTCCTGCTCCATGAGAGGAGTACGCGGAGTCGACAGGGGAGCCTGCCTGCCGCGTGCGGACCCGCGGTAAGTTCGAACTAAGATAGTTCGACTTCAGCTACGTGAATAACGTAGCTGAAGTTGTGTATCTTAGTTCGAAGTGGGGGGTTAGTGTGGACCAGGCCTCAGTTAACCATAAGTAGCACATTCCTACAGGGAGCAGTTTTCTGTACTGCACCATCCGGAGAGTTAATTAATCCGCCCCAATGGGCGATAACAGCTATGTCTGTGGGAGAAGCTCAAAAAATAAATAAATGCCAATTGACTCTTCAGCAGGAGGCAGACAAATGGGAAGTGCCAGCCAGAGGAGATTTCCCTGGCAGATAAGATTTCCAACTCTCCAGGGCCAGGCGCCATTGCCACAAATGGTGTCAGGTCCAGGAGAGTTGGCAAGCCTAGTGTCAGATGAAAAATTTTCCCCATAGACCCTAGAAGAGTCTGGAAAGCTGAAGAATGATCAGCTGTGGTCTGAGCATGGGCAGCAGGTACAGCAGGCCGGGGGAAGGGAGGTTAAGCAATGGTGGTTTAATCATGAAGGGACAGAGGAATCTTTAGCGCATCTGGCATATAAATATCTTGTGACTCTGGCTGCAACAGTCTCATAAGATTGCCTCTTCTCACTTGCAGCATTACCTCCTGCAATGGAAACAAACTTGCTTGTCTAAGCCAGGGGTGGGCAAACTTTTTGGCCTGAGGGCCACATTGGGGTTGTGAAACTGTATGGAGGGCCAGGTAGAGAAGGCTGTGCCTCCCCAAACAGCCTGGCCCCCACCCCCTATCCACCCTGTCCTACTTCCTGACCCCTGACTGCCCCCCTCAGAACATTCTACCCATCCAACCCCCCCTGCTCCTTGTCCCCTAACTGCCCTGATCCCTATCCACACCCCTGCCCCCTGACAGGCCCACTGGGACTCCCACACCTATTCAACTGTTCCCTGTCCCCTGACCCATATCCACACCCCCACTCCTAAGTGCCCCCCCAGAGCCCACCCCCATCCACCTTCCCTGCTCCATCTCCCCGACTGCCCCATCCAACTGCCTCCTGCTCCCTGTCCCCTGACTGCCCCCTGGGACCTCCTGCCCCTTATCCAACTCCTTCCTGGCTCCCCACCCCATTACCATGGTGCTCAGCACGTCAGGAGCTCACAGCCCCGCTGGAGCCAGCCACGTCGCTCAACGCTGCCCGGCAGGAGCGTTGGTCCAATGCACTGGCGGCGCGGCGAGCTGAGGCTGCGGGGCAGGGGGAACAGCGGGGGAGGGACCGGGGTCTAGCCTCCCCAGGCAGGAGCTCAGGGGCTGGGCAGGACGGATCCGCAGGCCAGATGTGGCCCGGGGCTGTAGTTTGCCCACCTCTGGTCTAAGAAATTGGCTGAACAAGAAGTAGCACTGAGTGGCCTTCTAGGCTCTAAAATTGTACATTGTTTTATTTTGAATGCAGGTGTTTTTTACATAATTCTACGTTTGTAAGTTACACTTTCCTGATAAAGAGATTGCACTACAGTACTTGTATGAGGTGAATTGAAAAATAATATTTCTTTTTGGGGGGGGTTACAGTGCAAATACTTGTAATAAAAAATAAAGTGAGCATTGTACACTTTGCATTCTATGTTGTAACTGAAATCAATATATTTGAAAATGTAGACAACATCCAAAAATATTTAGAGAAATGCTATTTTATCATTGTTTAACAGTGCAAATAATCACATGATTCATCAGGATTAATTTTTTTTTAATCTCTTGAAATCCCTAATTCCAACTGATTTCTTTGATAAAATTATATGGTAAAAAAGAGAAAGGCAGCGATTTTTCATTAATAGTAGCTGCGACACTTTTGTATTTTTCTGTCGGATTTTGGAAGCAAGTTATTTTTAAGTGAGCCAAGTAGGCAAGACAGATCAGACTCCTGAAAGCGGTGAAGTGGTGAGGAAAGGCTGAGAGCCACTGGCATATAGGACCAATAGAAAGAGCATACCAGAGAACAGACAATCAGGGGGGAACTTCAGCGGTTTTCTGGACTATAACTGGGGGACAAGAACAGCACCTGTGACACTTCAGGCAGTGGCGTACCCAGGTGGAGGGAAAAGGGGAAGCAATAAAAAAAAAAAGGCATCATCCGCTGTGGCGCTTTTACTCACCCGGTGGCGGGCCCTTCACTTGCTCTGGGTGTCTTCGGCGGCACTGAAGTGCCTGCCGCCGAAGTGCCACCGAAGACCCGGAGCGTCGCTGGGTGAGTAAAATAAAAGCACCGCAACGGGTGGTGCCTTTTTTTTTCTCCCGCTTCCCCAGATGAGTACAAAGGCACCAATAAATTGACAAGGCGCCATTTGTGCTCAGTGAAGGAGCGGCCGCTCCCCCGCTCTCCCCCAGCTACGCTACTGACTTCAGGTCGCAAACAGGAGCCTACGTTTTGCATTCATGAAAAGGGAGATCCTAGTGATGGTGGCTGGTGACCCTGGGAGAATGCTTCAGCCATGGGTTTTACTTGTTAAACTCTGCCTATCTGAATCCTGTTATACCTGGTGTTTGATGTGTAACCTGTTGATCTTATTGCTTCGCTCACTATTTCTTCAATCTTAGCTAATAAACTCTTGTTTGTTTTCACTAAAAATATATCTCAGTGCTGTGATGTTATATTGGTGCTGATCCTCAGCTGAATCAAACCAGCTGGTATTATCCCTTTAGGGATGGCTTACCTGGGCACTTCTGAGTATCTGGTTGAGAGGGGTCTGGACACTACAGAAAGACCCGTCAGAGGAGTGGCACCTAGTGTTAATCTGCAAGGCAAAGTAAGGACTGGCAGAGCCCGGATGTGTTCATATGGGGAGGTAAAAGGCTGGATGCGGGGCCGGCCCTCAACATTTTGGCACCTGAAGCAGGGAGCTCAAATGACACCCTCATGCCCCCTCGCTTGGGCCAAAGCTTTGAAATGTCTCAATTCTGCCTTCTTCCTGTTCTACCAATCACAACCAATTACAAGAGTGTCATCACAAACTCTCCTGATTTCATCTGGATACTTTCAATACCTGTTTTTCTTAAAGCCCCAACTCTTGGAATCATATGAATACTGTGACAAAGTTCCTTCTCTTCCTTGGTGGGTCCTGCACTTATTGGTGGATTTGCTCGCCTCACAGATTCACCCTGTGGGTCAGGAAACAGCCCAGAGACCTTCCCCTCTGGTAGAAACCACAGTCCAAGTCAATTCCTCCTGTGTTTGATCAGGAGTTGGGAGGTTGGGGGGAACCCGGGCCCGCCCTCTACTCCGGGTTCCAGCCCAGGGCCCTGTGGACTGCAGCTGTCTAGAGTGCTTCCTGGTACGGTTGCACAACAGCTACAACTCCCTGGGCTACTTCCCCATGGCCTACTCCCAACACTTTCTACATCCTCACCACCGGACCTTCCTCCTGATATCTGATAATGCTTGTACTTCTCATTCCTCCAGCACTATGCCTACTCACTCTCAGCTTTTTGCACGCCTCTTGCTCCCAGTTCCTCCCTCACATGCACTTCCTCTCCTCTGGCTCCCCCTTTGGCCTGACTGGAGTGAGCCCTTTTATAGCATCAGAGGAGGCTTAATTAGAGTAAGGTGCTTAACAGCCTCACCTGACTCTTAGCAGGTTAATTGGAGTCAGGTGTTGTCATTAGCCTGGAACAACCCCTGCTCTGGTCAGTCAGGGAACAGATGCCTGCTTCTCCAGTGGCCAGTAGATCTCCCTTCAACTCCTCTGCTGTAGAAGGAAGGAGGAAGAGGGTTGCTGTTCCTGCTGGACACTGGGCCCTTACTGCTGCTGTTGCTGTTGTTCCTGCTCCGGCTGCTCCCCTGGCTGGGCTAGACACCTCCACCGACCACCTTTCTCTTCCTGGCTGCTTGCTGGCTGGCTAGTGGATCCCCCCCACCTTCGGTTGCTGCTGTCACTCCAACTACGGCCTCTTGGGGATGGGGGGGCTGCTGGCTCGCTCCCCAGAGGAGGGGAGTGAGGGACCCCAGCTCCAGCCTTTATTGCTGAGGACACCATCACAACCACCACCATCAGAGCGGGGTCCCTCCTGCCTGGCCACCAGACCACCACCACCTGGAGCTGCTGGAGCTGTTGTGTTCACTGCTGGGGAGCTGCTGGAACCCTGAGGCTTTGGCTACACTTGCGAGTTACAGCACTGTAAAGGCTCCCCCAGTGCTATAACTCACTCCCTGTCCACACTGGCAAGGCATTTGCAGCGCTGTATCTCCATGGTTGCAGCGCTGCATGTACTCCACATCCCCGAGAGGAATAGCGAGTATTGCGCTGCCGCTGCAACGCTGCGGCGCCAGTGTGGCTGCCCAATGCACTGTGACTGGCCTCCAGAATTATTCGACAGTATCCCACAATGCCTGTTCTAGCCACTCTGCTCATCAGTTCAAACTCTAATGCCCTGGCCTCAGGTAACCAACCATGTGACCCACCCTTTACATTCCCCGGGGAATTTTAAAAATCCCCTTCCTCAGCCCGGCGTGGCATGGAGTGCTATCAACTAATCTTTCCAGGTGACCATGCCTCCATGTGCCAAGCGAGCCCCAGCATGGCGCAATGGCGAGTTGCTGGACCTCATCAGTGTTTGGGGGGAGGAAGCTGTCCAGTCCCAGCTGCGCTCCAGCCGTAGGAATTATGATACCTTCGGGAAGGTATCAAAGGACATGATGGAAAGGGGCCATGACCGGGACGCCCTGCAGTGCAGGATTAAAGTGAAGGAGCTGCAGAGTGCCTATCGCAAAGCCCGCAATGCAAACGGCCGCTCGGGTGCTCCCCCCATGACCTGCCAATTCTACAAAGAGCTGGATGTGATACTTGGGGTTAACCCCACCTAAACTCCGAGCACCTCCATGGACACTTCAGAGCCGGTGGGGGGAGGAGGAGGAGGAGGAAAACGGGAGTGATGGTGGTGTGCCGGATGGAGACACCCCAGAATCCCTGGAGCTATGCAGCCAGGAGCTCTTCTCGAGCCAGGAGGAAGGTAGCCAGTCGCAGCGGCCGGTACTTGGTGGAGGACAAACAGAAGAGCAGGTTCCCGGTAAGCGGGTTTTTTTCCGGGAAGGAATTTCTTCCGTGCGGGCTCTTTGGGAGAGGAGGGTTAGGCATGCATGCCTAGATGCAGAATAGTGCATTGATGTGGTTTATCACATCGCGGTAATCGGCCTCGGTAATCTCCTCAAATGTCTCATCCAGAACATGTGCAATGCATTTGTGCAGGTTTATCGGGAGAGCCACAGTGGTCCTTGTCCCAGCCAGGCTAACGTCTCCATGCCACTATGCCGCGAGGGGCGGGAGGACCATTGCTGCACACAGGCAAGCTGCATATGGGCCAGGGCGGAAGCCGCATCGCAGTAGAAGACCCTCCCTTGCTTCCCAGGTCACCCTCAGCAGCGAGATATCGTCCAGGACGAACTCCTGTGGAAAATGGTGGGACAGTGTTCAGTCTAGGTGCCCCCTGAAGCTGTTGGCTCTCCCCAAGGCACAGAAACCTAGAGGACAGTGCAGCCCTGAAACAATCAGTCCCCCTTACTCACCATTTTGAGGTTCCTGTGGGATATGTCTGCTCTGTTTTGGACGGGAAAATTATGCTATTGTGTAGACCGTGTGTGTTTTCTACTCCTTAAGTGCAGGGGGAATCACTACTCTGTCTGGTATAAACAATGCTGCCTCTGTTAAATGTTGCATTTTGCCTATACAGCTGCATCAACCTTGAAACCTCAGCCGACTGCTGACTGCTTTTCAAGCCCAGCTTCCACCGGTGAAAGAAGGGAATATTTCACTGAGTGGAAGCTGTTAACATCAGTGACGTTTAAATCACATGAACTGAAGACCAGTCTGTGAGAGTGCTGCCTTCAGATTGCAGGAGAGGAAGCTACGAGCTGAGGTTGTTACTGGTTTGTTTAATAGAATTTATTATTACTTCTATTTGCATCACAATACCCCTGACAGACCACACATGAGATCTGAGCACGGCACAAAACCCAGCCAGGGGCAATCCCTGCCTTGAGCAGGTTACAGTCTAACTAGGGTGGGAGGGAAACTGAGGCACAGAGAGGGGCAGTTACTTACCCAGGACAGATGGAACTAGAACCCAAAACTCCCAAGACTCACTCTACTGTCCTAAGCATTACACCATGCTGCCACCTCAACATCAACCTCCGTGAAGACGTGTGTCCATTAGGAGGGAGAGATGCCTTGGTAAAGGTCCCAGGCCCAGCAGGGAGAGGAGGTTTCCCATTGAGAATCTGAACTCCTGTGCTGCTCCATGAAGGGTTAAACTGGGCCCTGGTCTACACTACGAGCTTAGGTCGAATTTAGCAGCGTGAGATCGATTTAACCCTGCAGCCGTCCACACGATGAAGCCATTTTTGTCGACTTAAAGGGCTCTTAAAATCGATTTCTGTACTCTTCCCCGATGAGGGGATTAGCGCTGAAATCGACATCGCCAAGTCGAATTTGTGGTAGTGTGGACGCAATTTGACGGTATTGGCCTCCAGGAGCTATCCCAGAGTGCTCCATTGTGACCGCTCTGGACAGCACTTTGAACTCAGATGCACTAGCCAGGTACACAGGAAAAGCCCCAGGAACTTTTGAATTTCATTTCCTGTTTGGCCAGCGTGGTGAACTCAGCAGCACTGGTGACTATGCAGTCCCCACAGAATGTTTCTACTTTCCCCCTATCCTCTCCATCCCTGAGGTTATTGCAGATTAGAAGGCGAAAAAAACGCACTCATGATGACATGTTTTCTGAGCTCATGCAGTCCTCCTGCACTGATAGGGCACAGTGTAATGCATGGAGGCATTCAGTGGAAGAGGTGAGGAAAGAATTGCTGTCTTTACTTAATGGCAAAAGTATCATGCCTCGCTAGAGATCCTGCCCAAGCCAGGTCGCTGTGTCAGCCTTGGGCTGGGGCATGACCGCTTTGTGAGCAGGAAGGCCATAGATATAGACATTGCATTAGGTAGCTTCTGTAGCTAGAGAAAACATTCCTGTGCATTCGGCAAGGTTTGTGGCAAAAAAAGAGAAGTCCCGTAGTTTAGTAGTTATAACATTCACCTAACACATGAAAGCCCCATAATGTAGTGGTTGTCATGTTCACCTAACACACGAAATGTTCCTGGTTTGAAACAGGTCACTGTTCCTTTTTCTGACTCCCCTCCTGCATTTTTAGTCTTAGAACAGACCACGCTGTGAAATTTTACTTTGAATTATATCAATTATGAGTTAAATAATATGGAAGCTCTCTCTAAATTATAGTCCCGGGTTCCTTAGCCTTTCAGCTGCTCTGATACATTAATATTTTTGTTAGGGGTGGGGGAAATTTTTCATGAACCTTTTATAGGGACTAATGCTATCTAGGACTCTGAAATAATCTTAACGTGGCCCATTCTGGATTTGTCATTCCACAAGTTAAACTGTTCCTTACTACTGTCTAGGCTTCATAGCCATGGGAGCAAGGGATAGGCTGGGGTAGGTGAGACCGTGCAGTGCTGCTGGCTGGGAGAGCAGCCTGAGGCAGAAGCCTCCAGCTCACATGATATTCCAGGCAGGACTGAATCTCCATGAGATGAAACTTAAAGAAGAGAATGACCTGGAGTCACTCCGATTCGGTGCTCTAAGAGGAGGATAGCCATGTCTGTCCAGGCACCCCTGAATGACCTCACTGAGGTCTGCCAGTTGAGCAGGGCTGAGCGAGACCCCAGCTGGCAGGAGCTGGTGGACAGAGCCCCAGACTGGCAGTGGGCTGAGCCGCTCACCCTGCTGCCAGTCTGGGGCTCCGTCCGGCGGCCCCGCTCAGCCCACTGCCTGCCTGGGGTTCCGATCATCCAGGCAGGCAGTGGGCTGAGTGGGTCTGGTGGATGGGACCCCGGAAAAAAGGCGTGAAATGATGGTCTGCAATTGCTTTCATGAGGGGGGGGGGGGGGCTGACAACATGTACCCAGAAGCACCCATGACAAAGTTTTTGCCCCATCAGGCATTGGGAGCTCAACCCAGAATTCCAATGGGTGGTGGAGACTGCGGGAACTGTGGGATAACTACCACAGTGCAAAGCTCCGAAAGTCGATGCTAGCCTCCGTACTGTGGGCGCACTCCGCCGACTTAATGGTCTTAAGTGGGGGGACACACACAATCGACTGTATCAAATCGATTTCTAAAAAATCGACTTATATTAAATCGACCTAATTTCATAGTGTAGACATGCTGCCGGCCTGCACTAGAGGAGATCACTGGGCTAAACACTGTGTGGGACCCCGAGCACCTAGAGTCCGCACACAAAAGGGCTCCAGACAGCTCAGGTCCATGCCAAGTACCAGGGGGATTACACTGGACTGTAGCCAAACTAACCCCAGGCTGGAGCTGACCGGTGCCAGTCTGACCTGTTCTGTTGTGTACGTGGGCAAGGACCAGCCAGAGTGGTTCCGTTAGTCCCACCAGGCAGCCTTTTGAAATCTCCCAGTGAGAGAGCTGCAGGGCATGTGCACCAGAGATGTGTAGCCTCCACAGCTGCAGGTGGAGTCAGTGGGCGCTGCAGGAGACCAGCCCCTCTGAGAACCAGGCCCCAGGTGCCTAAAGGTCGGCACCCAAAATCTAGAACTTAAATTAAAGGCCAATTGTTACACGTGGATCCAGCCCATCACTGTGCTCGGGTCCTGTATGCAGCTAGTCTGGGCACATGGGCAGCAGGGAAAGAGAAAGCTCCTCCCCCATGGTGAGGGATCCCTCCAGCCTAGGTGCCTCTTGTGCCTTCTCCACAGCTGCAGGCACAAGGCGTGTTCCTGAGAGGGCTGGGAATGGGGTGGGGGGGTGAGGGCGGGTGGAAGAGGGAGGGGGCTGGATGAGGGTCAGAGGGACGTGGGCAGCGTAAAGCTGGGCCTCGGACACTCTTCACAGTGGCCAAGACACACAGGGCCCATTGTCATCGGGATGTAACTCTGGCTGCTTCAGAACTTCCTCAGCCTGTGCCAAGGTCTGCACCGGCCCCTGCAGCCACTGAACAGCAGAGTCACAAATGGCAGGAGGGGACGGGGTGTGTGGGGAACACCAAGACTCTCTGAAACTTCTGTGAAGAGCCTCAAACTTTGATCTGTCTGGTTTGCCATCTGTCCCAGGCTCACAGAGCTCACAGGGTGGTTCCCATAGAGGAGGCTGCCCAGGAGTACAAGGTAGGGAATTGCTGTCAAGTTTAATGGGTAATAACTTTGGATTTTAATTACAGGCTAATTTCACTGAAAGTTGCCTGGCACAGGCATGATGCATCATTCAGCTCTGTAAACCCTTCATGGTACGGGAGATGCTGTGTCATAACCATACAGCTAAGCGTAGCCTAGAATTCCTCCTTACCTGTAAGGCAGGGGTCAGCAACCTTTCAGAAGAGCTGTGCCGAGTCTTCATTTATTCACTCTGATATAAGGTTTCGAGTGCCAGTAATACACTTTAACATTTTTAGAAGGTCTCTTTCTATAAGTCTATAATACATAACTACACTATTGTTGTATGTAAAGTAAATAAGGTTTTTAAAATGTTTAAGAAGCTTCATTTAAAATTAAATTAAAATGCAGAGTCCCCCGGACCGGTGGCCAGGACCCGGGCAGTGTGAGTGCCACTGAAAATCAGCTCGCGTGCCGCCTTTGGCATGCGTGCCATAGGTTGCCTACCCCTGCTGTAAGGGGTTAAGAAGCTCAAATAACCTGGTTGGCACCTGACCAAAAGGACCAATGGGGAAAGAAGATACTTTCAAATCGGGGGCGCAGGGGGGGAAGGCTTTGTTTGTGCTCTTTGCTCTCCTTTTGGCTGCTTGAAAAGCAGAGAGGTTGTTGTTTTTTTAAAGGACTTTTTTTTTTTTTTTAAAGCTGACAGCAGCTGGAGTTTTTTTTTCTCTGCCTGAGGGCAGGGCAGTTAACTTCCTGAAAGGGAAAATTCACAAGCTAAAACAAAAGATAATCTAACACGCCTTGCCTGGCTTTACTTACTATTTTTGTCATTCTAGATGCTTATTTCCAGAGGCAGGGTTTTAAGAGATTTTTTTTTTCTGCCTGGTCCCTCTCTGGCTCCAAGAGAGAACATGAACAAAGAGCACAAACAAAGCCTTCCTCCCCCCACCCACCAAAAAAAATTCCAAGCATCTTCTTTCCCCATTGGTCCTTTTGGTCAGATGCCAACAAGGTTATTTGAGCTTCTTAAGCCCTTACAGGTAAGGAGGAATTCTAGGCTACCCTTAGCTGTATGGTTATGACATGCAGTAACAAAATAAATGATTTGACAGAGTGGCAACAGCAGCAAGTCTTTAAAGATACCTGATGTGGGAAAATATCCTCTGAGATTCTGATGGGGATTCCTGAAAATCTTCATCATATAACGAATTCTACCAATCCCAAAGGATCAGACACATCACCCACGAAGTTAATAAATACTTCAGTTCTTACCCAAATACCCGCTTACAGCCAATTCTTGTTAACGAAACTACGCTTTATTAAAAGAAGAAAAGACAGTATTGGCAAAAGATCATTAGACATACAAACGCGAATAGAGTCCTTAGGTCAGTTTCACCATAGAGATGGCACGTTAGAATTGAAGAGAGTCCTTTTCAGAATCATTTAATCACATTCTAGTCCAACGTCCAAATGTTCAACATCAGGGCAGTCCCGAGGGGAGTGGAGATCTCAGTTGTACAACTCAAACTTGCCCTGAATAAAGCTTAAGAAGATTGGCGATAAAAGGATCAGGTCCCAAGAATTTAGCCTCTCGACAGCAGGCAGTCCTTGGGGGAATGATAGGTTTTGGAAGTAACCTCCTATTTCCAAACCTCAAAGGTAAACAAACTACATGGATTAACATAAGGTAATTATCCATAAAGCCGTTCATAGACAGTTTAGCACAAACTTTAAAGATATATATATATATACATAATGATATTATTACACCCAAGTTTAATCTAAATGTTAATATTTCCTTTTGACTTCTGAATTAACAAAATACAGTCCTAGACGGGAACCCTTTGGTTACACGGTTTATCTATATCTTCTTATAGATTAACATAGACTACTACAATTACTATGTTCTAGGGCTGTCAAGCGAATAAAAAATTTAATCCTTATTAATCGCACTGCTAAACAATAATAGAATGTCATTTATTTAAATATTTTGGATGTTTTCTACATTTTCAAATATATTGATTTCAACTGCAACACAGAATACACTCCATGCATCTGATGAAGTGGGTTATAGCCCACATAACCTTATGCCCAAATAAATTTGTTAGTCTCTAAGATGCCATAGGGACTCCTCGTTGTTTTTACAGAATATAAAGTGTACAGTGAGCACTTTATATTTTTATTACAAATACTTGCACTGTAAAAAACAAAAGAAATAGTGTTTTTCAATTCACCAACTGCAAGTACTGTAGTGCAATCTCTTTATCATGAAAGTTGAACTTACAAATGTAGAATTTATGTACAAAAAATAACTGCATTGAAAAATAAAACAATGTAAAACTTTAGAGCCTAAGACTCCACTCAGTCCTACTTCTCGTACAGCCAATCACTCAGAAAAACAAGTTTGGTTACAATTTGCAGGAGATAATGCTGCCCGCTTCTTGTTTACAATGTCACCTGAACGTGAGAACAGGTATTCACGTGGCATTATTGCAGCCGGCATCACAAGATATTTATGTGCCAGATGCGCTAAAGAGTCATATGTCCCTTCCTGCTTCAACCACCATTCCAGAGGACATACATCCATGCTAAAGATGGGTTCTAATCGATAATGATCCATACCAGACCGGACTGACGTGTTCATTTTCATCAACTCAGTCAGATGCCACTAGCAGAAGGTTGATTTTCTATTTTGGTGGTTCGGGTTCTGTAGTTTCCCAATCAGCATGTCTCTCTTTTAAGACTTCTGAAAGCATGCTCCACACCTCGTCCCATTCTTATTTTGGAAGGTACTTCAGATCCCTAAACACTGGGCAGAGTGCTGTAGCTATCTTTAGAAATCTCACATTGTTACTTTCTTTATATTTTGTCAAATCTGCAGTGAAAGTGTCCTTAAAATGAACATGTGGTAGGTCATTCTCCGTGACTTCTATATTATGAAATATTTGGCAGCATGTGTGTAAAACAGAACAGGGGACATACAATTCTCCTCCAAGGAGTTCAGTCACAAAAGTATCTAATGAATTATTTTTTTTAAATGAGCATTGTCAGCATGGAAGCATGTCCACTGGAATGGTGGCCGAAGCATGAAGGGACATAGGCATGTTTAGCTTCTCGGCTCTCCAAGCGCTGGTCAAGTGTAGTTAGTCTCTTGGTCTATCCAAGGCCGTGATCAAGTGTCTTGATGTTTTTGGTCTTTTGGCCTTGAGATGAAAATCTTGTCTTTGTTTCTGGGACCTTGAAGTGAAAAAATTATCTAAATTATATCTTGCACATCAATACCTTGCATTGCCAGCTACAAACGTGCCATGGGAACACCTTCTCACACTTTCATGTGACATCATAAATTAGAAGTAGGCAGCATTGTTTCCCATAAATGTAAACAAACTTCTTTGTCTTAGCGATTGGCAGAAAAAGAAGTAGCACTGAATGGACTTCTAGACTCAAGTTCTTAATTGTTTTATTTTTAATGCACTTATACAATTAAAATAATCTCTGTTTCTAAATTACACTTTTCTGATAAAGAGATTGCACTACAGTACTCCTATGAGGTGAATTGAAAAATATTTTTTTTTGTTTCGAATGTTTACAGTACAAAAATTTGTAATAAAAATAATATAAAGTGAGCACTGTACTCTCTCTTCTTTGTTGTGAGAGAAATCATTATATATGAAAATGCAGAAAAACATCCAAAAACATTTAACAAATTTCAATTGCTAGTCTATTTTTACAATCTGATTCATCGAGTTTAATTTTTCTAACCACGATGAATTTCGTGAGTTAATCACATGAGTTAACTGCAATTAATGAACAACACTACTATTTTCTTCCAATTTCTTAACAATACCAGGTTACATTTCAAAGTTCTAGTCTGTATTACTTGGAATGGCCACAAATACCATTTACACACTTTTCTAACATCTCTATAAAGGTTGAAGCTGGGTCAATTAGCCTGCAAGGTTCTTAACGCTTTCGGGCCTGATGTTTAACAAGGTCTGACCTCTGTATGAAACTTTCCCCACAGTCTAAGCCCTATGGGGTCTCTCTCCAGTGTGGATTACTTGATGTTTAACAAGGTCAAAATTTTGTATGAAACTTCTCCCACAGATTAAGCACTTATGGAGTCTCTCTCCAATGTGGACTGCTTGATGTAAAACAAGGTTTGACCTCCGTATGAAACTTTTCCCTCAGTCTAAGCAGTGGCGTAGCCAGGTTCTAACATCAGGGGAAGCGAACACATAAAAAAAAGGCACCACCTGACATATCAAATTACTGATTACATACTTTTAAATTCGTTATACATATTTATTTTGTACTTAAAAACACAAGAATGATATTGTTTTACAAGTACATGTGTTATTTTGCATTTAAAATATAAAAAGTTTTACAGTAGGACATCTATTTATATTGTATATAAAATCAAAACATAATAAAAACACGTGTTATTTACTTATTTTATATTTCAAAAGATAAGATCAAAACAATATGATCATCTATGAAGCAACTACAACAGCCTCTTTCGTCTAAGCTTCATTCTAGCAAAGTTATCTATTACTTTATTATAATCTACTTCAGTAGCTAGCTGTCTTTCAATGGAGAGCAAAGCTAACCTAGACAATCTATCTTCACCCATTGTAGAGCGCAGATAGGACTTTATAAGTTTGAGTCGGCGAAACGGTCGTTCCGCAACTGCGCTACTTATTGGCAAGGTCAGAAAAATGTGGTACAATCTCGAAAGGTTAGGATAAATGCAACACATATCATTGGCGATCATGAATTTCAGTACACTGTTGATGGTGGGTCTCTCGTCGACACTTGACTTTAGCCTATCGCTAGTGCTCATTATCTCTTTGTACATGTCTTTAAATGAAAGAAACTCTTCCACGATTTTGGTTTGACTGTCGATCACATCTGAGTACATGTCTGCCAAAAATTCTAATTTCTTCACATTATCCGCGTTGTCAAAATGCTTTGGATCTAAACCACTAAATTTGGCAGCCACATTTTTAAAATGCTCGAATCTTTTACTTGTGCTATTTATAACAGAATCTAAGGACACTAAGTAGGATTCAACTATGAATTTCTCCCGGGCATCAAATATTCCTTCTTCATCCTTTGCAATTTCCTCGTGGAATCTTTTTCTCTTACGTATTCTGTGCTGCTTATATTCCGTAGTAATATCACATTTTCGAGCCAACTCGGTTGCTTCCTTCTCAATCTGTTTGAATTCAGATTCAAATTCACTTCGAATGTTTTTCATATCATTTTCAAAAATCTGAATCAAATGAGAAGCTGTTACCAGATCTAGACTACTTTTCTGTAAATAGGTGGATAGATGGAAAGCCTTCTTTAGCACTTTACTCCAGAATATAAGAAGAACTAAGAATTCATAAGTATCGAGTGTTGTCAGAATACCCTTTGCCTCAGCGAGCTGTTTAGGAGTGCAGTTTTTTATCTCACCATCCACAATTCTTTGCAGGGCAGTTACTAGTGCTGGTAAATTTTGCAAGACTGCCTCTACTGCTGACTTTCTAGACGCCCATCTGGTATCACAAGATTTCTTCAGAGTTAATGCGAAAGATTCAATAAGATTGCATTGTTCCTTGTTTAGTATTGAAAAACAAGGTAAACTGCCAGAAAAAAAAGTATAGAGACTTTCTAGAGTTCCAAAAAACAACCGAGTTTGAATATTGGAGCTTAATGCATCAATCAGAATTAAATTAAAATGATGTGCACAGCAGTGCATAAAGAGTGCATTTGGAGCAATTTCCCGTATCCTAGTTTGGAGACTTGCTATTTCGCCCGACATGGTGCTTGCTCCATCGTAAGACTGACCGTAACACAGAGTAATTGACAGCCCCAAGTTCTTGATTGCTGAAAGAAGAATGTTGAAAACATCTTCAGCACCTGCTCCAGGTAATTCACTGAATTGTATAAATCGTTCCACTGCATCACCGTTTACTGTTACATATCGTAAGGATAAAGAAAATTGATCAGTTCTGCTGATATCAATAGTAGAGTCAACAATTATGGCAAAGTACTTAGCTACTTTGATTTCAGCTACTATCTTTGATAGAAGCTCGGCTGATAAGGACTGTATCAGATCATTTTGTATGTCAGGACTGAGATATGTTGCATTTCGAGCACTCAATAATAAATGTTGTTTCAGTAATGTATCATTTTTACCCAACAGCTTAATAAGTTCCAAAAAATTGCCTTCATTTGTACTTGGGGAACCTAAACCTCGATACTCGCGATGACTGCGGAATGCCAATCCCTGAATTCCCAAAAAGAGAACTGCGTCTATAATACGTCCTAAAATCATCCTATTTTTTTCTATCTCTTTCCTTTCTGCCATTAGACCAGCCAAGGCTGTTCTATCGTTGAACAATCGGAATTTGGTAAGGAAAAGTTCTTTCTCTGCTTTTTTGTGACTTTCACTTTTTTCATGTTTTTCAATTTTCTGCTTACCTTTAGCAAAATTCTTGCAACCAGTTTTTGGATCACTCCAAGCATTCGACCGATTTGCAAAAAGCCAACAAGCAAAACAAATCATAGTGTTTGCTCTTGGTGAGTAAACCAGCCAGTGCCGGTCGATAGTAGAAACACTTTTTACTTGTTTTTGTTTGTACCAATTGGCACTGAAATGACGTCTAGCTTCATCTTTTGGAAAACTGTCAAAATTATCTTTAAGTCCTGGCTGACAAGGGCCTAACTCAAGCAGAGCACGTACTAGATCAGGTGTTACAGGTGTGTCACAAAACAAGTGTGGATCTGTTGGGTATTCCCTATGTGTGTCAATGATAGCATGGAGTCTTACAATGTCATTCTTGTCCTCTGCAGGATAGTCTGCTGAAGTAATTAGGTCTTCTGAGGACTCCACTTCCACTACCTGTGCAGCCGCAGCAGCCCGGATGCTGTAATCAGCTCCTAGGTTGAAGGTAGGTACTAGCAAGTCTTCAGACAGTTTTATCTCTGGTGAAGTCACATCAGCCGGGGCCCCGTCTCCAGCTCCTTGGCTGAAGGTAGGTAGCAAGTGTTCAGAATGTTCCGCCTCTGGTGCAAAAGACGTTGTGGGCGTGTCGAAGGAAAAGTAGGCCTCCAACCTCACATATTTTGACGATTCTTTTACTCGATTTGCATCTTCCTTCATCTTCTTTCTGTCCCACCCGGATAGTTTCTTCTTCTTAGTGCGCTTATCCATCCCTTATCAGAAACAAATAAAATAAATATGATCAATATACGATTTTTAAATAAATTACATTTTAAAAACAAACTCTCCACACGGCAGCCAGGTCAATTTCACAGCTCTGTGAATTTGATGCCCGTCGAATTTGGTCAGCAAAGTGTTAAATGATTTGTTGAAAAGGTGCCACATAATTCAAAACTAGAGGAGAAGCTAAAACAATCCGCACACTAAGAAGTAATCAAACAGACTGAACTATTTGAAATCATCCAAAAGATTCAGCATTTGTTTACACCGCAGGAAACAATTATTATGAGTATGCATGCTTGTGTGGGTGCCTGGGTGAGTGACTGTACATGTCAACCGATAAAAAAAGTGCCAACAAAAAGGCGAAGACAAAATGTTTAAACAAATGTGGGCCCCTTGGCTCTTGCAAGGGATTCACATGTTACAAGACCAACTAGTGCAGTAGTGGTAAGTGTTACAAGTGTACAGACGACGTTTCTACCGCATCTGATTATGTGATGGAAGCTTGTCCCGAAGAAAAGGACACGGCTCAAAAATTATTTGGATGTACCCGTGTCGGAATGCGCTCTTTCGTCGGCGTTCTTTTGTGGGTGCTTTTTTCTCCTGCGTTATTTTGTTGCTCAGCCACAGGCACTAACTTTCCTTGGCACCAGTGGGAGCTCGCGCCCCCACCCAGCCCTGACCCAACTCCGCCCCTCCCTGCCCCTATTGTACCCCTCCCCAAATACCCGCCCCCTGCCCTGCCTCTTCCCCAGCATGCTGTGTTCCCCCTCCTCCCTCCCCGGCTTGCCGCAAAAATCAGCTGTTTCGCGGCGCAAGCGCTGGGGAGCCGGGGGAGAAGCAGAACGTGGCGGCGCGCTCAGGGGAGGGGGTGGAGCGGAGGCAGAGGGGAGCTGGGCCGGAGGGTGCGGACCGGGGAGCTGCCGGTGGATGCTCAGCACCCACCAATTTTTCCCCGTGGGTGCTCCAGAGCCGGAGCAGCCACAGAGTCGGCGCCTAAGGTGCCACTTTTGGAGAATGTGCTGAGTGGGAGCAGCCTCTGCCCCTGCTCACCCCATAGCTACGCTACCGCGTCTAAGCACTTATAGTGTCTCTCTCCCGTGTGGACTGCCTGATGATTAACAAGGTCTGACCTCTGTCTGAAACTTTCCCCACAGTCTAAGCACTTATGGGGTCTCTGCCCAGTGTGGATTTCCTGATGTAAAACAATGTGTGACCTCCATATGAAACTTTTTCCACAGTCCAAACACTTATGAGGTCTTCCACAAAGGTCCCCTGTGATTCCCCGTGCCCAGGAACTTCCTGCTGTTGATTCCTCTCCTCCTTCTCACTCACTCTCCCATCACCTGCTTGGACAGAGACACCATCCTGACAGGAGTCATTGGAAGAGGAGTAGCACCGAGGGAAAACCAACATACTAAAGCTGCACAGACGGAGCAATTGGATTTTGCCTCCACATCCCACCCAAACTTTCACAGAGAAGGAACGTTGGGAAGGAAAGACCTGCAGGTAAGAGGACACGTGGGAAGCGATGTCAGTGATATCTGCTGACTGTAACCCTGCCCTGGGTGAGATGAGGAAGAACTGAGGGCAGTTACTGATATCACATTTCTGGGATTCTCAACTTTTTCCTTCATTCCCCAGATGGTTTGTGTGTCAGTCCTCACCTGTGTGTGTGCCTCTTGGGACCTCTCTTTCCTCACAGCCCTGGAGATCGGGCACCCACGGCTCTTCCCCTCGTTCCAGCCGGCTGATCAGGTCAGGTTTGGGAAGGGGAAATCCTGTGCAGGGAGTGAAATCAGAGCAGATCAGGGTGCATGGAGGATTGAGAGAGCGTCTGTCAGAAAGGACATTCCATGAGTGGAACCTGTCCCTGTGCTGTGCTGGGGAATGTGGAATCTAAGAGGACAGAAACATGGTCACTGAGCCCCCTCGGGGGAGGCAGACGTCTGGGGAGGTGGGGGGAATTATGATTCACACCCAGCTCTAGTGTTAAACCCCTGCCTATTTCTAAACCTGCGGAGCCCAGAGCTCTCCATATGCCTGGAGCTATTCCCAAGGAGGAGGGAGAAGAGGGATTCTGTGTGTGACAGAGAAACAACACAGACAGGACAATACACGGCTTTTCCACCTTGCAAGCTAGGGAGGTCCGGTGGGGATGATTTAGTATGTGCCTTAGGTTTTGACACCCTGGTCTCGTTAGGGAGTGATGAGGGAAGAACCTGACCGGTGTCAAACATGCAGACCCCCCCAGCTTCCAATAACCAAGGGGCCAGGAATCTCTTACCCAGCGAGGTCACCATCTCGTAGTTCTCCCGCATGACGTCACTGTAGAGGGCTCTCTGAGCGGGGTCCAGCAGAGCCCCCTGCCCCTGGGTGAAATACACAGCCACCTCCTCGAAGGTCACCGGCTCCTGAAACAACAAGAATCCCCAATTCAGCACCTGCTGCCCCAGCCACAATCACACTAGTTACAGGGGAGGAGGGACAGAAAAGCAGAATCCTCCCCCCCACCGTGCTCAGAGCAGCCAGGAGGCTCCAGGGGGTGGGCAGAAGGTGAGAGCTCCTTGGACCCCGCAGCAGACCGGCAGGGTCTTCTCATTTCTCAGATGCCTCCCAGCCACAGGCTGATACGGGAAGCAGAGCTCTGAGCCTGGGACAGGGACAGGAATCCCAAAAGCTTCAGAAATGGAGGAATGTTTCCCCTCCCACCACTACCAAGGGGCCCGTTCAGAAAATCAGGCCCAGGTTGATCATGTTCTAGCAGGTTTATCACACCTCGTCCCACCCTGTGTGTTTAATCCCTCTACAATACCCCTCCCCCACCACCAAGAGCTCCCTAAAAATCCCCTACCTGAGCTGGCTCCATCACAGCCATTTCCCTGCCCTGTCTCCTGGAAGAAGGACTGATCTGGAGCGAAACGTGGACACGATTCCTCAGCCTGTCAGAGGAGCAGAATTATTGGGCAGGTTTCATAAGGGCCTGGAGTCCATGTCACTCCCCGATTCCCCCCAGGCTCTCTCCCTGCAGACAGACACTATGATTCTATGACTCTGCCATGATGGGAAGAAACCCAGTTAGTTCATTCCCATCCTGGCCAGGACCCCACCCCCCCATTAGAACTAAACCCACCAAGTCCCTTCTAAACCTCCCCAGAACAGCATCTCTGAGCCAAACACTGGAAAAAGAGCAGAATCAAAGGAGTCACTTTAGGGCACTGCCCCACAGTGTATTGTAACCCCTCTAGCTCTCCCCTGTCTCCCTCAGTCCTGCGGTGCTCAGCAGAGTGAGCAACTGGCTTTTCCTCTCTCAGCTCCTCCCCTTGTTCCCAGGAGAGCTGACTGCCCCGGGGGTGCAGGGAATGGATCTGGGCAGGGCTGGGAGCTGGGAACCTCCCTCCCCACTTCTTGCTCCTGCTGCCCTTCAAGTCTCTCCGCTCTCCCTTTTTATCTTCTTCCCTCGCCCTAGAGAACGGGCGACTGCCTCATTGTTGTGGGCCTTTGCTCTCATCAGGCAGCTCTGACACTGGTAACGGGGGTTGAACCCAGCTCTGTCACTGAAGGCAGCAGCTCTGGGGCTCACAGACACAGGGAGCCCCCTCCCCTTGTAGGCCAAACTCACCAGCTGGTCCCTGAAAGGGGCCCTTTGTGCAGAGTCATTTGCCTGCCCAGCTCCAGCCCTTTCACCAGGTCTCTTCATCACCTGGAGGCTCAGGCTCAGGGACTGGTATGGTTAGAGTGGTTCCAGCCACTGGAGAAAGTGCCCCTAGGCTGGTCTCAGAGGGGTGTGATGAAGCGGGAATGTTCTTAATGTTTTCTCTGAATACTGTGTGTGTGCCTCAGTTTCCCCATGTGTTACTCAAGTTTCAATCTGGTGGGATACAGGTGTGTGATTATTGCAGAGACCTCTAGAGGGCAGGTGTGACTGCAGAGTATCTGCCTGGGCATAAAGAATGGCCAAAATTCTGTATCCTGGCAAGCGATGGCCAGAGCCAGTCCTCTGCAAGGAGCCAACCAGCTGAAGGTGTGGGAGAACAAAGAGAGGGGGAAACCAGGTGACCTGTTTTCCTGGAAAGAGAGAAAGCACAGAGGCAGCTGGGCGTCACTGAGGAAGGCAGGTCTGGAAGCGGGTCAGTCTCCTGCTTTGGGACTCAGTGAGGAGAGTCCAGGACTCGGGACTTTGGATTCCTCCCCCCGAGATGGTCTTTGCTGAATGCTCCTGATTTCTGTACTAACAAGCTCTGTTCTATGCTGTGTTCCCAGTGACCAATAAACCCGTCTGTTTTCCAAGCTGGCTGAGAGTCACAGCTGACTGTGGAGGTGGGGTGCAGGGCCCCTGTGAGGAGCGTCTCAGGCTTCTCCTTCGGCTGCCCCCGGGGTGAGGATGGGGCCGTGCATCCTCCCTGGGCTCCAGGACCAGGGAGGCTGGGGCCACAGGCTCAGTGGGTTGGAGGGATGTTGGGGGTTCTCAGGGGTTGGGGGTCCTGCCCCTACAGTGGAGGGTCTTGCCTTTCTCAGCCCTACGTTCACCCCCCACCTGCTGTACTCCGTTCTTATTCCTGGCTCCTAGTCCCAGACAGGGGGGGCTGAAACAATCTGTACAGTGGGGGGCACTGAGAGCCATTGAACCAAACTGTAAACCCTGGACAAGATGGAAAACCCTTCAAGCTAGTGGGTGTGTCAGGGCCCCACCAGCCTAGATCCAGCGCCTGTGCTGCCCCCCGGCCCTGATTGTGCCCCTGGGCCCCTCTCCTTCCCCGGACCCCAGATAGGGCCCCCCATCCTGCATTCAGTTTGGCCCCTGACCACCTTCTGTCCCACCCATTTACCCCCCCTCAGATCTCCCTGAGCTGCAGCCTCCATCCGCACCAGCGCGGCCAGGGGCAGCGAAACAAAGCAGCTGATGGGGGCGAGGGGGATGGGTGGTAACGTGATCCCCCCCCGCCCCGCCCCGCCCCGCACACACCGGGAGCTGGCGGCAACTTTCCCGGGCCCTGGGCAAGGACTCGCAGCCAGCTCCGCTGGGAGCAGCCCGGGGGTGACGGGGGGGGGGCGGGTCTCTCTCACCTTCCCTCCGAGCGGGGACCCCTGGGGCAGGGGCCGGGCCGGGAAGGGCCCTGGCCGGGCTGGGGGCTCTGCCCTGGGAGAGGCTCCTGGGGAGCAGCGGGAAGGGCCCTGCTGGAGATTCCCCTCTCCCGGCTGCAGCCCGGGCTCCGGGCTCCCAGCACCAGCCGCCGGGGCTCGGGGATCTCGCCAGGAGCCTGGAGCCAGAGTCACCGCAGCGGCTGCGAGTCACTTCCTGCTGCCGGGCCTGAGCCCAGCGATCGCTCCCCCAGAGCCGCCTCCCAGCTGCTCCTGGGTCCTAGCGATCAACCCACCGCTCTGCAGTATCTCTGTGTCCCGCTCCTAGTTCAGAAGGGCCCATCGTGAGCATCTAGCCCAGGGGTTCTCACGACCAAATTTTTGGTTGCTTCAAACTGGGGCCAGCAACTCTCGCTGGTGGCCGCTCTGACACTTTTTCCAAAAATACTTAATGAACTTTGGGGGAAACCAGTAAACATGCACAGAGGTAAGCGGGGAAATGGTCCCACTATTGGGAGGAATCTTTCCTGATTTAAACACCCCCGGGTGGAATCGAATAGCAGAAGGATCTGAGTCCTCGCTCCCTTCACCCAGAGCCTGCCTCATCTTGAGGGCTCCCCTTCCACTCTCCTGTGTGGCAAAGTCCTTATAACCCCGACAAGGCTGGGCCCAGGCTTCCTGAGGGGCTCGCCCCCCCCACCCTGGTTGTGACCACTCAGGACCCAGGCTAGAGCGTCCCCACTCTGGGTACTTTCTCCGCTCTGGACGCTTCCCTGACCTCTTCCCTGGCCATTGTCTATAGTTCAGAACAAATGAATTTACTAAACAGCAATTAATTTAAAAAAATCAGGACACAATCCGAAAGGCAAAACTCTTAGCTCCACTCTGCAGGGCTGGATTAACTTTTTGTGGGCCCAATGCCTAACCTGTTTGTGGGTCCCCACGGGGCAAGGTGCAGGGGGTGGGATGGTCAGTCTCCAGAGTAAAGGGCGGGCGGGGCGCAATGAGGCACAGCAGGTCAGGAGCGGCCCTGCTCTGTACAGCCCAGCAGAGGGCGCTGTTTACAAACCAGCCCAGCGCTGTGCTGCCAGCGTGCCCCTTCCCCTCCTGGGCAGGCCTGCACCACACCACCCCCTGCCCAAAGCCCCACTGTTATGCCCAGCGCCCCCTCGCCCAGAGATCTCCCCTACTGGTCTTCCACCCCAACTGCACAGCACCCTGCACTCCACGCCGCTCGCCCAGCACCCCCCGCCCATGGGTCTCCCCACTGCCCACCTCCTTCCTCACACTCCCACCATCACAGCTGCACACACCCCATATTCCTGAGGGGATTCTGCACCAATTAAAAATTCTGCACACAATATTTTAAAATTCTGAAAATTTTATTTGTCAATAAATAAATGTGGAGGCTCCAACATGGCAGTGGGGAACACAGGCCACTGGTTGCATGGAGGTGGGAGATCACCCTGCAGCCTCCCTCCACCCCACCCCACCCGAGGACAGGGATGCCTCAGTGAGGCTGCACCAGACCCTGACACAGTGCAAGGGTCAGGCCTGCCCCAGAATCACCCTGGGGCCCTGCCTCCTGTGCCAGGCACAACAGGTGTGGGTGAGCAGGCTCAGTCTGGCAGCAGGATCCAAGTACAGAGGGACTTAGTGTGAGGAGATCCAGCTGGGGGTAAGAGAGTTCTCTGTGGGGCAATCTGGGTGCGGGGGGCTCAGTGGGAGATCTGGATGCACAGAAGCTCATTGGGGGGTGCCAGGTGCAGGGGCAATGGGACTCTGCAGGGGATCCAGGTGAAGGTGTTTGGGGCTCAGCGTGGGGGCCTACATACAGGGGAGGTGGGGTTCATTTGGATGGGGGTCCAGGTGCAGGTGGTTGGGGCTTAGTGGGGAGGGTGTCTGGGAGTCTCATTGGGGTGATACAGATGCAGGGGAGGCAGGGCTTGTCAGGGTGAGGGTTCGATGGGCCTGCTTCACAGGGGAGCCCCAGCGACTGCCAAGTGGATGCCGCATGCTGGACTCCAGCTTCCCCCTGCCCCCACTTCTCCTATCACCTTCTCTTCCCTATCCCATACCCCTTCCCCACCTCACCATCTCCTCCTCACCCCACCCCCTTCCTTCCCTCCTGCCCCCCCCTTCCTCTTTTAGCAAGTAGAGCCATTCTCCTCCCCAGCTGCTCCTCGCTCTTCCTCTGCCCCTTGCACATCTCCCCTGCTCTCCCCAGGTGTGTCCATCTCTCCCTGCATGGCTGAGAGCCCTGCTGCTGGAGCAGGCTGACAGCTGGCAGGGATGCTACAGAAACAGTGGCACGAACTCTGTTCTGAATATCAGCAACTCCTCAGTGTCCAACTCTGCAATCGGCTCTCCGGGTGGAGGGGAGTCGGCTGAGCACCTGTGTACAGATCTCGCTCCAGAGCCACTCCAGCCCCAGTCTGCCAGATCCCAAAACTCCAGTTTTATCAAAATCAAAATGTTTTGCAGAAGCATGTAAATTTTGGTGACATGTTTACCATTTCGGTTCCTGTTGCCAACATGGTACCATGTCATATTTCATAAAAGGTGACCAGCTGTCATGGAGTGTGTGGGAGTCAGGGCCCTAGGGTTACCATACGTCCGGATTTTCCTGGACATGTCCGGCTTTTTGGGCTCCAAATCCCCGTCAGGAGGGAAATCCCAAAAAGCCAGACATGTCCGGGAAAATCGGGACATGCGGGGCCGGCGGTGCTGGGCCGGGGGCTGGGGGCCGGGGGCCGGGCCGGTGGTGCCGAGCCGGGGGCCGGGGCTGCTGAGCCGAGGGCTGGGCCAGGGACCGGCAGTCCTGGGCGGGCCGGGGGCTGGCCTGGGGCCGGCACCCCAGGGCCCGAGCCGACCCAGGCTGGAGACGCCGGGGGGGCCAGACTGGGCCGCGCCTCCTCCCCCCAAACCCTGCTTACCTGCTTCAGGCTTCCCACGAATCAAATGTTCGCGGGAAGCAGGGGAGGGGGCGGAGTTGGGGCGGGGACTTTGGGGAAGGGGTGGAGTTGGGGTGTGGGCGGGGCCGGGCCCTGTGGAGTGTCCTCCTTTTGGACACTCAAAATATGGTAACCCTACAGGGCCCTGCACCCCCCCACTTCCTGCGATTCACCGTGACTTTCAGCCAGCCAGTAAAACAGAAGGTTTATTAGATGACAGAAACACAGTCTCAAGTAGGGCTTGTAGGTACAACCAGGACCCCTCAGCCAGGTCCCTCTGGGGGGCAAGGATCTTAGACCCCAGACTTGGGGTTCCCTGCCTCTTCCCAGCCAGTCCCAAACTGAAACCAAAAAACCCTCCAGCAGGCTCTTTCCCTTTGGTGGGGGGACACAGTCAGGGATCGGGGGGGCACCGAACCCCTACTCTAAAAAATGTCCACTGGGTCCAGAGCAATTCCAGCATCTCCCCCTGTGCTTTGCTGGGCTAAACCAGTCATGGTGGCAACCGGGATGCTGGGCGGGGGAGAGAGCCGGGATCCTGGGCTGGGGCCTGTGTTGTGAATTCCTTTAATGTTTAACCAATACATGAAACAGTTACTTCTTTAAAATGCTATTTACATCCCTAGTCTGGACACCTGCTTTGTAGCTTCTGAGCCCTTAGGCAGAAACCTCCCCATACCCCCAAAGCTTCAGTGATATTTGAGGTAAAGAATTCCACTCTGGCTGCTGGGTGAGGCAGCCCCCACACTCCTTCCCCATAGGGTGGGGGAGCTGCACTTTTATCTCTCCCTCTCCTTCTCCCTGACCCCCACCCTTTTTCCGTCTCTCCCCCTTCCAGTCTTCTCTTGCTCTCACAGCCTCCCTCCAGTCTCTCCCCTGACATCCCTCTTTTACCTCACAGTGACCCATCCCGCCCCCCCCCCCCCCCCACTGTCAGTTTCCTTCTATTGCAGCTCTGTTCCCATCTGGCCCATAAGTCTTCTCTATTCCCCTGCATTGCCCCATCCCCCCTTCAGCACCCTGCCCTGTCCACTGCATCCTCCTCCTGCCCCTGCCCCATCCCTCATCCCCCCCTCATCTACACCCCCTTCCCCACTTCAGCCCTCTTTCAGCTCCCCCTAGTTGTGGGTGTCCCTGCCCGCAGCACAGTGTGGGTTGGCTTCCCTCTGCTCTGCACACAGTGGGAGCTGGCAGATGTGTATAGGAAACCGTTCCTTGTAGGTATTTGTTACCTGCACCAGTTGCAGATATGTAAATGGTTTATAAGAAATGGCTATTGTAAAAAAACTGCTCTCTGATGTAGCAAATGACTACAGATAGACCATTCCTGGCAGGTGTTTGTCACCTGCATAACCCACTGAACAGTCAATTTTTTCCCTCTGCTCAGACCCTAGAAGCCACCCACCTCCTCCTCCTCCACTTAGGGCAGGGTGAAGGGTGGTGGCACATTCCTACATGGAGCAGTTTTGTGTACTGCACCTGCAGGAGAGTTAATTAATCCACCCCAATGGACGATAGCAGCTATGTCTGTGGGAGAAGCTAAAAAAAAATGCCAATTGACTCTCCTTTGGCAGGAGGCAGGTATGACGGGTTAGAACACAGAAACCCCCTTGGAGGCTGCCAACTCATGTGCCAAGGTTACTTCTGCCCCGCTTGCCCTGCCAGCTTGGAACTCCAACACCCTGTCTTGTTGAGCCAGACACACCAGCCTGCTCCAACATAGACCCAGGGTCTGAACCAGTGCCCCAAACTGCAGACTTAACTGAAAGCAACTTAAGAAGTGTTCCTGTCTTTAATACTCAGATGCCAAACTCCCAATGGGGTCCAAACCCCAAATAAATCCATTTTACCCTTTATAAAGGTTATACAGGTTAAACTCATAAATTGTTCACCCTCTATAACACTGATAGAGAGATATGCACAGCTGTTTGCCCCCCCCCCCCCAAGTATTAATACATACTCTGGGTTAATTAACAAGTAAAAAGTGATTTTATTAAATACAGAAAGTAGGATTTAAGTGGTTCCAAGTAGTAGCAGACAAAGTGAATTACCAAGCAAAATCAAACAAAACACTCATGTCTAACTTAATACAGTAAGAAAGTGATTACAGATAAAATCTCACCCTCAGATGTTTCAATAAGCTTCTATCACACACTGGACGCCTTCCTAGTCTGGGCACAATCCTTTCCCCTGGTACAGCCCGTATTCCAGCTCAGGTGGTAGCTAGGGGATTTCTCATGATTGCAGCCCCATTTGTTCTGTTCCACCCACTTACTGGTATATATCTTTTGCATAAGGCAGGAATCCTTTGTCCCTCTGGGTTCCCACCCCTCCTTCTCAATGGAAAAACACCAGGTTAAAGATGGATTCCAGTTTAGGTGACATGATCACATGTCATTGTAAGACCCCAAGTCTTCATTCCTCCCAGCCTGACTCACAGGAAGGCCTGCCTGCAAACAAAGCCATTCACAGTCAATTGTCCTGGCTGATGGTAGCCATCAAGATGCCAAACCACCATTAATGGCCCACACTTGGCATAATTACAATAGGCCCTCAGAGTTATAGTTCATATTTCTAGTTTCAGATATTAGAGTGATACATTTATACAAATAGGGTGACTACACTCAGAAGATTATAAACTGTGTCATTATACCTTACAAGAGACCTTTTGCATGAAGCATATTTTAGTTACATTATAGTCACACTCATCAGCATACTTTCATAAAATCATATAGAGTGCAACGTCACAGCAGGAAAATGGAAAATGCCAGCCACAGGGGATTTCTCTGGCAGATAAGATTTCCCGATAAAGAGATTGCACTACAGTACTTGTATGAGGTGAATTGAAAAATACTATTTTTGTTTTGTAATCACTGTACACTTTCTATTCTTGTTGTGATAGAAATCAATATATATGAAAACGTAGAATAGCATCCAAAAACATTTAACAAATTTCAATTGGTATTCTATTATTTAACAATGTGATCATTGAGATTAATTTTAATACACACCATTATGATTTTCAGTTAATTGCAATTAATCCACTACACTACTATTGTCTTCCAAGTTTTTAACAATACAAGTTCACATTTCAAAGTTCTAGTCTATATAACTTGGAATGGCCACAAATACCATTTACATATTTTTTGAACATGTCTTTAAAAGTTGAATCTGGGTCAAATAGTCTGCAGGGTTCTTAACTCTTTCTGGCCAGGTGTCACACAAGTTTAGATCGTGTGTGAATTCTCCAATGTTTAATGAGGTCTGATCACTGTCTGAAACATTTGTTACAGTCCAGTAGTTATGGAGTCTTGCTCTTGTGTGGATTCTCTGATGAAAAACAAGGACTGATCAGTTTCTGAAATGTTTCCCACAGTCTAAGCACTTATGGGGTCTCTTTCCAATGTGGATTGCTGGATGTTTAACAATGTTTGACCTCCATATAAAACTCTTTCCACAGGCTAAGCAGTTACGGGGTCTCTCCCCTGGGTGGATTCTCTGATGTAAATCACGGGCTGACATCTATTTGAAATGTTTTTCCATAGTCTAAGCACTATGTTTGTTTTGCCTGATGTTTAGAAGGGCTGATCTGATTCTGAAAACTTTCCCAGAGTCCAAGCACTTATGGTCTTCCCCTTGAATGGATTGCCTGATGTTTAAAAAGGGTTGAACTCTGCATGAATCTTTTTCCACAGTCTAAGCACTGATGGGGTCTCTCTCCTGTGTGGACTACTTTATGTCTAACAAGGGCTGACTGCCGTATGAAACTTTTCCCACAGTCTAAGCACTTATGGGGTCTCTCTCCTGTATGGATTGCCTGATGATTAAGAAGGGTTGATCTCCTTATGAAACTCTTCCCACAGTCTAAGCACTTGTGGGGTCTCTCTCCTGTGTGGATTACCTGATGTTTAACAAGGTCCGACCTCTGTATGAAACTTTTCCCACAGTCCAAGCACTTATGGGGTCTCTCTCCTGTATGGATTCTCTGATGTGTTTTAAGATTTGATCTCTGTGTGAAACTTTTTCCACAGTCCAAGCACGTATGGGGTCTCTCTCCTGTATGGATTGCCTGATGTTTTACAAGGTCTGACCCCTGTATGAAACTTTTTCTACAGTCTAAGCACGTATGGGGTCTCTCTCCTGTATGGATTGCCTGATGTTTTACAAGGTCAGACCTGTGTATGAAACTTTTTCCACAGTCTAAGCATTTATGGGATCTCTCTCCTGTGTGGACTGCTTGATGTTTCACAAGGGCTGACTTCCATATAAATTTTTTTCCACAGTCTAAGCACTTATGGGATCTCTCGCCTGTGTGGATCTTCTGATGTGTTATAAGATTTGACCTCTGTATGAAACTTTTCCCACAGTCTAAGCACTTATGGGATCTCTCACCTGTGTGGATCTTCTGATGTGTTATAAGATTTGACCTCTGTATGAAACTTTTTCCACAGTCTAAGCACTTATGGGATCTCTCTCCTGTGTGAATTGTCTGATGATTAGCAAGGCCTGACTTCCATACAAAACTTTTTCCACAGTCTAAGCACTTATGGGATCTCTCTCCTGTGTGGATTGCCTGATGTTTCACAAGGTTTGACCTCTGTATGAAATTTTTTCCACAGTCTAAGCACTTATGAGGTCTCTCGCCAGTGTGGATTGCCTGATGTTTTACAAGGGATGACCTCCGTATAAAACTTTTCCCACAGTCCAAGCACTTATGTGGTCTCTCTCCTGTGTGGATTGCCTGATGTTTAACAAGATCTGACCTCTGTATGAAACTTTTTCCACAGTCTAAGCACTTATGGGGTCTCTCTCCTGTGTGGATTGCCTGATGATTAGCAAGCCCTGACTTCCATATAAAACTTTCCCCACAATCTAAACACTTATGGGGTCTCTCTCCAGTGTGGACTGTCTGATGTTTGACAAGGGCCGACCTCCGTATAAAACTTTTCCCACAGTCCAAGCACTTATGAGGTCTCTCTCCAGTGTGAATAGCCTGATGTTTACCAAGGTCTGACCTGTGTACGAAACTTTTTCCACAATGTGAGCACTTATGGGGTCTCTCTCCTGTGTGGATCCACTGATGTTGTTTAAGATTTGATCTGTGTGTGAAACTTTTCCCACAGTCCAAGCACTTATGGGGTCTCTCTCCTGTGTGGACTGCCTGATGATTAAGTAGGGTTGACCTCTGTACGAAACTTTTTCCACAGTCTAAGCACTTATGGGGTCTCTCTCCTGTGTGGATAGCATGATGTCTGACAACGTCTGACTTCCATATAAAACTTTTCCCACAGTCTAAGCACTTATGGGGTCTCTCTCCTATGTGGCTTATCTGATGTGTAGTCAGTGCTGACTTCCAATTCAAAGAGTTCCTGCCCTTAAGGTATTCACAGAATTTCTGTCCTGTGTGGCTTCTCCCATGGTCCAAGCATTGAAGTGATTTCTCTCCAGTATGAATTGGCTGAGGTGAAACAAACTGTGGTCTCAGAACAAATCCTTTTCCATAACCGAGGCAGTCATAGCGTTTGTCTTCCTTAGGGGTTGTGTGATGGGCTGTGGGATCCCTGTATCCTTTCCCACAGATAATAGATTCATCCATCTGCTCCCTTGAGTGGTTTCTCAGCAGCATCTCTGAGCTCTGCCAATTTCCCCAGGCTTGTCCCTGTTGCAAGCAGTGGGAAATATTCTCTTCAGCTCTTCCCTCAAAGGTCCCCTGTGATTCCTCGTGCCCAGGAACTACCTGCTGTTGATTTCCCTCCTTTTTCTCACTCACTGTCTCATCACCTGCTGGGGGAGAGACAATCCAGAGAGGCGTCATTGTGCCTGGGAGAAAGAAAGAGGAATATCACTGAGGGAAAACCCAACATACTAAAGCTCCAGAGATGGAGCAATTTTATTCTGCCTCCACTTCCCAACCAAAAATTCACAGAGAAGGAACTTTGGGAAGGAAAAACCTGCAGGTAACAGGACATGTGGGAAACGATGTCAGTGATATCTGCTGACTGTAGCCCTGCCCTGGGCAAGATGAGGAAGAACCGAGGGCACTTACTGCTACCATATTTTTGGGATTTTCAACTTTTTCCTTCATTCACCAGACGGTTTTTGTGTCAGTCCTCACCTGTGTGGGCACCTCTTGGGATCTCTCTTTCCTCGCAGGCCTGGAGATCGGGCACCCACGGCTCTTCTCCTCGTTCCAGCCGGGTGATCAGGTCAGGTTTGGGAAGGGGGAATCCTGTGCAGGTGGTGAAATCAGAGCAGATCAGGGTGTGTGGAGGATTGGGAGAGCGTCTGTCAAACTGGAACCTTTCTCTCTGCTGTGCTGGGGGAACATAGAATCCAAGAGGATGGGAACATGGTCACTGAGCTCCCTCGGGGGAGACAGACGTCTGGGGAGGTGTGGGGAATTGTGATGCCCTAACGAGGAGTTCCTAGGATCTGTGCTCTTGGGGGGCCCTGCTGACGCACATCCAGCTCTGGAGTTAAACCCCTGCCTATTTTTAATCCGGCAGAGCCCAGAGCCCTCCCCATGGCTGGAGCTGTTACCAAAGAGGGAGGTGAACAGGGATTCTGTGTGTGAATGAGAAACAACACAGACAGGATAATACATGGCTTCTCCACCTGGAAAGCTAGTGGGGGGTGGGGTGGGAATGATTTTGTATATTACTTAGGTTTTGACACCGTTTTGAGAGTGTACAGAAATAAAAACAACCCAGGAAACTACAGTCCAGTTAGTTTAACTTCTGTGCCAGGGAAGATAATGGAGCAAGTAATTCAGGAAATCATCTGCAAACACTTGGAAGCTGGTAAGTTGATAGAGAATAGCCAGCATGGATTTGTAAAGACAAATCATGTCAAAGCAATCTGATAGCTTTCTTTGATAGGATAATGAGTCTTGTGGATAAGGGAGAAGCGGTGCATGTGGTATACCTAGACTTTAGTAAGGCAATTTATACGGTCTTGCATAATAGCTTTATCAATAAACTAGGTAAATACAACTTAGATGGGGCTACTATAAGGTGGGTACATAACTGGCTGGATAACTGTACTCAGAGAGTAGTTATTAATGGTTCCCAATCCTGCTGGAAAGGTATCACAAGTGGGGTTCTGCATGGATCTGTTTTAGGACGGGCTCTGTTCAATATCTTCATCAACGACTTAGATATTGGCATAGAAAGTACGCTTATCAAGTTTGCAGATGATACCAAACTGGGAGGGATTGCAACTGCTTTGGAGGATAGGGGTCATCATTCAAAAGGATCTGGACAAATTGGAGAAATGGTCTGAGGTAAACAGGATGAAGTTCAATAAAGACAAATGCAAAGTGTTCCACTTAGGAAGGAACAATCAGTTTCACACATACAGAATGGGAAGAGACTGTCTAGGAAGGAGTACGGCAGAAAGGGATCTAGGGGTTATAGTGGACCACAAGCTAAATATGAGTCAACAGTGTGACGCTGTTGCAAAAAAAGCAAACGTGATTCTGGGATGTATTAACAGGTGTGTTGTGAGGAAGACATGAGAAGTCATTCTTCCGCTCTACTCTGCGCTGGTTAGGCCTCAACTGGAGTATTGTGTCCAGTTCTGGGCACTGCATTTCAAGAAAGATGTGGAGAAATTGGAGAGGGTCCAGAGAAGAGCAACAAGAATGATTAAAGGTCTTGAGAACATGACCTATGAAGGAAGGCTGAAAGAACTGGGTTTGTTTAGTTTGGAAAAGAGAAGACTGAGGGGACATGATAGCATTTTTCAGGTATCTAAAAGGGTGTCACAAAAGGAGGGAGAAAACTTGTTCATCTTAGCCTCTAAGGATAGAACAAGAAGCAATGGGCTTAAACTGCAGCAAGGTAGGTTTAGGTTGGACATTAATGAAAAGTTGCTAACTGTCAGGGTGGTTAAACACTGGGATAAATTTCCTAGGGAGGTTGTGGAATCTCCATCTCTGGAGATATTTAAGAGTAGGTTAGATAA
Organism: Chrysemys picta bellii; assembly: GCF_011386835.1. Taxonomy (NCBI): domain Eukaryota; kingdom Metazoa; phylum Chordata; order Testudines; family Emydidae; genus Chrysemys; species Chrysemys picta. Next base: position 11,534,282 of record NC_088802.1, on the reverse strand, counting down.
ATGTGTATCAGGGATGGTCTATACAGTATTTGGTCCTGCCATGCGGGCAGGGGACTGGACTCGATGACCTCTCAAGGTTCCTTCCAGTCCTAGAATCTGTGAAAGTCTATGAAAGTCTCTCTCACATGGCATCTGTGCATTACGGAGCCCATTCCTCTCCAATCTAACTGAGCAGGGAAGAACCTGACCAGTGTCAGACATGCAGACCGCACAGCCAGGGCCGGTTTTAGCAAGAGATGGGCCCCATTCCTGGGGGCGTGGCTTGCCGCAAGCCCCATCCCCAGGAATTGGGCTGCGCTCCGGCTGGAGGTCCAGCCGGGGTCATGAGGCTTGGGTCTGGCCTGGAGCCACTCAGCCGGGCCCGAGACGAATCGAACTCGAGCTGGGCCAGGAGGCCGGACACGGGCCAGGACCCGAGCCGAGTTGCGGGAGCCGGGCCCGGCCCGAGCCAAGGGAGCCGAGCCAAGGGAGCTGGGCCAGAGCCAAGCCGTGGGGGCTGGGACGGAGCGTTCGGCCAGAACCGGGGCCGGCGTCTTGGGAACGGAGCTGCTGGGGCCGGAGGTGCTCGGCCGGTGCCGGACTGGGCCGCGCCATGCCGCGCTTCCCCAGAGCGCTGCTCACATCCCCCTCCCAACCCCTGATTGAGCTTACCAGGTGCTGCCTGCCCGCCCCTGCTTATTTTCAGACTTTCCGCGAACCCCTGATTCACGGGAAGCAGGAGCGGGGGAGGAGCAGGGGGCGGAGCGTTCAGAGGAGGGGAGGAGGGGGAAGTGATCTGGGGGCGGGGTGGAGAGCTGTGGCGCGGGGCCTTCATGGCACGGGGCCCAATTCAGCCGAATCGGCTGAATCGGCCTAAAGCCGGCCCTGTGCACAGCTTCTAAGAACCAAGGGGATGGGAATCCCTTACCCAGCGAGGTCACCGTCTCGTAGTTCTCCTGCATGACGTCCCTGTAGAGAGCTCTCTGAGTGGGGTCCAGCAGAGCCCCCTGCCCCTGGGTGAAATACACCGCCACCTCCTCGAACGTCACCAGCCCCTGAAACAACAAAGGGCCGGAGAAGCTGAATCCCCTCCCCCCCCGCACCCTACTCAGAGCACCCCGGAGGCTTCAGGGGGTAGGGAGAAGGTGGGACTTCCTTGTCCCCCAGAGCAGACGGAGGTGGGCAGGGTCTTCTCATTTCCCACCCACCTGCCAGCCACAGGCTGATATGTGAAGCAGAGCTCTGAGCCGGGGACAGGGAAAGGAACCTCGACAGCTTCCCTTCGTATTTCACAGCAGCCTCTGCCCAGAGGGATGTTTCCTGTGTCAGAAATGGGGGGAAGTTTCCCCTCCCCCCTTCCCTCCTGCCAATGGTCCTTTTCACAAAATCAGGCCCAGGTTGATCATGTTCCAGGAGGTTTATCACATCCTGTCCACTCCCTGCCTGACACTGTGTGTTTCCTGCACCTCCCCGTCTTCAACAAATCCTCCCCACCTCACCCCTGCAGTTCCCTGTAAATCCCTTACCTGAGCTGGCTCCATCACAGCCATTTCCCTTCCCTGTCTTCTGGAAGACGGGACGATCTGGAGCGAAATGTGGACGATTCCTTAGCCTGTTGGGGCAAGAGGGGCAATGGGGGAGGTTATGGAAGGGGCTTGAATCCATAGCCCCCCTGCCCCTGCAGACAGAAGCTCTGGGCTCTGTCGCGCTGGGAAAATCCTCAGTCACTTTACACAGACTCGGCCCTCCCGCCAGCACTGAACACCCTGTGACAGCAGTAGGTCCCTGAAAGGGGCCCTTTGTGCAGAGTCATTTGCCTGCCCAGCTCCAACCCTTTCCCCAGGTCTCTCCATCACCTGCAGGCTGAGGCTCAGACTCAGGGGTTGGTATGGTTAGAGGGGTTCCAGCCATTGGAGAACGTGCCCTTGAGCTGGTCTCAGAGGGGTGTGATGAAGAGGGAATGTTTTTAATATTTTCTCTGAATACTATGTGCGTGCCTCAGTTTCCCCATGTGTTACTCAAGTATTGAACCGGTGGGATACAGGTGTGTGATCATTGCGGAGACCTCTAGAGGGCAGGTGTCACTGCAGAGTGGCTGCCTGGGCACAGAGAATGGCCAAACATTCTCTATTCTGGCCAGCAATGGCTTGAGTCTGTCCTCTGCAAGGAGCCAGCCCCAGATTTTGGAGAACAAAGAGAGAGGCGGAGGCCAGGTGACCTGTTTTCCTGGGAAAGTGAGAAAGCACGGAGGAGGGGCAGCCGGACGTCACTGAGGATGGGGGGCTGAAACCGCGTCAGTCTCTTGTTTTGGGACTCAGCGGGGAGAGCCCAGGGCTGGATCCAGTTTCTGGATTTTCCCCAGGATGGACTTTGCTGAATGGTCCTGTTTTCTGTGCTAACAAGATCTGTTCTATGTTTTCTGTGCTAACAAGGTCCTGCCTCCCCCCACCGCCTGTACCCCATTCTTCTCCCCAGCTCGTAGTCCCAGGCAGCGGGGCTGAAACAATCTGTACCAGATGGGGGGCGTTGAGAGCCATTGAACCAAACTGTAAACCCCGGATAGGATGGAAACCCCTTCAAGCCAGAGGCTGAGGCAGGGCCTCACCAGTGTTGATGCAGCACCTGTGCTTCCCCCCGGCCCTGATTGTGCCCCGGGCCCCGCTCCTTCGCCAGCCCCCAGGTGGGGCCCCCCACCCTGCATTCAGTTTGCCCCCCCCTCAGATCTCCCTGAGCTGCAGCCTTCCTCGCACCAGCGGGGGCAGGGAAACAAAGCAGCAGATGGGGGTTGGGGGATGGGTGGTAACATGATCCTGCCCCGCCCCGCACACACCGGGGGCTGGCGGCAGCTTTCCTGGGCCCAGGGCAGGGAATGGATGCGGGGGTCTCTCTTACCTTCCTCCAAAGGTCTGTGAGTCACTTCCTGCTGCCGGGACTGACCCCAGCGATCGCATCCCCCCAGAGTCGCCTCCCAGCTGCTCCTGGGTCCTAGCGATAAATCCATCACGCCGCAGCATCTCTGTGTCTGGCTCCTGTTCCACTAACAGGCTCTCAGGACAGAAGGGAGGAACCGTCTTCCATCTAGCACGGGAAATGGGTGACACATTTTTATAAAATACTCTAGGTGACAGGACCTTTCTTTCCAGTGTCCCCGGAAAGGTGCAGATGGCCATGTTGTGAACTCCTTAAGGTGTAACCAGAAGAATTTTGATAGTTGAAACGGTTACTTTTTACATGCTATTTTCATCCCTAATCTGGACACCTGCCTTGTAGCTTCAGAGCCCTTAGGCGGATGCCTCCACCAACCCCCAAAGCTTCCCTGACTATTTGCAGTAAAAGAATTCCCCTCTGGCTGCTGGGAGGGAGCGGGTGGATGAGGGACGAGGGATGGAGGGACCTGGGCAGTGTAAACTTGGGCCTCTGACACTCTGCACACTGGGCAAGACACACGGGGCCATTGTCATAGGGATGTAACTCTGGCTGGCTTCAGAACTTCCTCAGCCTGTGCCAAGGTCTGCACCGGCCCCTGCAGCCGCTGAACAGCAGAGTCACAAATGGCAGGAGTGGACGGGGTGTGTGGGGAACACCAAGACTCTCTGAAACTTCTGTGAAAAGGATCAAACTTTGATCTGTCTGGTTCGCCATCTGTCCCGGGCTCACAGAGCTCACACGGTGGTTCCCATAGAGGAGGCTGCCCAGGAGTACAAGGTAGGGAATTCCTGTCAAGTTTAATGGGTAATAACTTTGGATTTTAATTACAGGCTAATTTCACTGAAAGTTACCTGGCACAGGCATGATGCATCATTCAGCTCTCTAAACCCTTCATGGTACGGGAGATGCTGTGTCATAACCATACAGCTAAGGGTAGCCTTGAATTCCTCCTTACCTGAAGAGGTTAAGCAGCTCAAATAACCTGGTTGGCATCTGACCAAAAGGACCAATGGGGAAAGAAGATGCTTGGAAATCTTGGGGGGGGGGGGGAGGGGGAAGGCTTTGTTTGTTCTCTTTGTTCCTGTTCTCTCTTGGAGCCAGAGAGGGACCAGGCAGAAAAAACAACATGTCTTAAAATCCTGCCTATGGAAATAAGCATCTAGAATGACAAAAATAGTAAGAAAAGCCAGGCAAGGCGTGTTAGATTATCTTTTGTTTTAGCTTGTGAATTTTTCCTTTCAGGAAGTTAACTACCCTGCCCTCAGGCAGAGAAAGAAAAACTCCAGCTGCTCTCAGCTTTAAAAAAAAAAAAAAAAAAAAAAGGCCTTTTTTAAAAAAAAACCTCCCTGCTTTTCAAGCAGTGAAAAGGAGAGTGAAAAAATCATTTTAAACCCTCTGTGGTTCTGGTTCAAAATGATCCCACCGCTCTGCCATCATGTCAGGGTTCCCTCTCCACTCTGAACTCTGGGGTACAGAAATGGGGACCCGCATGAAAGCCCCCCTAAGCTTATTTCTACCAGCTTAGGTTAAAAACTTCTCCAAGGCACAAATCCTTTATCCTTGGACGGTGTGATGCCACCACCAAGCGATTTAGACAAAGAATCAGGGAACGGACCACTTGGAATTCCTATTTCCCCCAAATATCCCCCCAGGCCCTACACCCGCTTTCCTGGTGAAGCTTGAGCATAATATCCTCACCAATTGGTTACAAAGTGAGCACAAATCGACCCCCTGGGTCTTAGGACGCTGAAAATCAATCAGGTTCTTAAAAGATTTTTTTTTTTAAATAAAATCTAAAAGAATCACCTCTGTAAAATCAGGATGGAAGATAACTTTACAGGGTAACAAAAGATTCACAAACACAGAAGAACTCCCTCTAGGCTTAGTTTCAAAGTTACAAAACACAGGCATAAACCTCCCTCTAGCAAAGGGAAAATTCACAAGCTAAAACAAAAGATAATCTAACACGCCTTGCCTGGCTTTACTTACTATTTTTGTCATTCTAGATGCTTATTTCCATAAGCAGGGTTTTAAGAGGTTTTTTTTTTTCTGCCTGGTCCCTCTCTGGCTCCAAGACAGAACACAAACAAAGCCTTCCCCTCCCAATTTGAAAGTATCTCCTTTCCCCATTGGTCCTTTTGGTCAGGTGCCAACCAGGTTATTTGAGCTTCTTAACCCCTTACAGATAAGGAGGAATTCTAGACTACCCTTAGCTGTATGGTTATGACATGCTGAAACAAAATAACTGATTTGACAGAGTGGCAACAGAGGCAAGTCTTTAACGATAACTGATGTGGGAAAATGTCCTCTGAGATTCTGATGGGGATTATTGAAAATCTTCATCATATAAAGAATTCTACCAATCCCAAAGAATCAGAAACATCACTCACCAAGTTAATGAATACTTCAGTTCTTACCCAAATACAGTAACTCCTCACTTAAAGTCATCCAGGTTAAGGTTGTTTCGTTGTTACGTTGCTGATCAATTAGGGAACATTCTCGTTTAAAGTTGTGCAATGCTCCCTTCTAACGTTTGGCAGCTGCTTGCTTTGTCTACTGCTTGCAGGAAGAGCAGCCCATTGGAGCGAGCTGGTGTGGGCTTGGAACCAGGGTGGACCGGCAGCCCCCTATCAGCTCCCCTCTCCCCAAAGTTCCCTGTGCAGCAGCTGACTGCAGTTCAGCTGTGTCCCTCCCCGCACTGCCATGTGCTGCTCCTGCCCTCTGCCTTGGAGCTGTTCTCCAAGATGCCTGCTTGCTGTGCCGGGGGGGAGGGAAGGAAGAGGGGGGCTGTCAGGGTATTCCCCTTCCCCCCTGATCCTGCACCCCGCTTAATGCTCATATCTCCCTCCATTCCTGCTGCCTTGCAGAGTGAGAGAGTTAACCCTTGAGGGCTCAGGCAATTGCTAGTTCATCATTTAGCAGTAAGGGAAATATCCCACCCTCTGACTCCTCCACCTCAACCAAGCTTCACAATCATCATCACTGTGTACCAGTATTAAATTGTTTGTTTAAAACTTATACTGTGTGTGTTTATATATATATAAACACACACAGTATATATATATAGTCTTTTGTCTGGTGAAAAAAATTTCCCTGGAACCCAACCCCCTCAGTTACATTAATTCTTATGGGGAAATTGGATTTGCTTAACATCGTTTTGCTTAAAGTCGCATTTTTTAGGAATATAACTACAAGGTTAAGTGAGAAGTTACTGTACACACTTAAAGCCAATTCTTGTTATCTAAACTAGGATTTATTAAAAGAAGATAAGATAGCATTGGCTAAAAAATCATTAGACATACAAACGCAAATAGAGTCCTTAGGTCAGTTTCACCATAGAGATGACACGTTAGAATTGAAGAGAGTCCTTTTCAGAATCATTTCATCACTTTCTAGTCCAATGTCCAAATGTTCAATATCAGGGCAGTCCCAAGGGGACTGGAGATCTCAGTCTTACGACTCAAACTCGCCCTGAATAAAGCTTAAGAAGATCGGACATAAAAGGATCAGGTCCCAAGAGTTTATATAGACATTTTTGCAGCCTCTCGACAGCAGGCAGTCCTTGAGGGAACAAGAGGTTTTGGAAGTAACCTCCTATTTCCCAAACATCAAAGGTAATTAAACTACATGGATTAACATAAGGTAATTATCCATAAAGCCGTTCATAGACAGTTTAGCACAAACTTTAAAGATAGATATATATACAATGATATTATTACACCCAATTTTAATCTAAATGTTAATATTTCCTTTTGACTTCTGAATTAACAAAATACAGTCCTAGATAGGAACCCTTTGGTTACACTGCTTATCTATATCTTGTTACAGATTAACATAGACTACTACAAGTACTATGTTCTAGGGCTGTCAAGCGAATAAAAAAATGAATCATGATTAATCGCACTGCTAAACAATAATAGAATGTCATTTATTTAAATATTTTGGATCTTTTATACATTTTCAAATATATTGATTTCAACTGCAACACAGAATACACTCCATGCATCTGATGAAGTGGGTTATAGCCCACAAAACCTTATGCCCAAATAAATTTGTTAGTCTCTAAGATGCCATAGGGACTCCTCGTTGTTTTTACAGAATATAAAGTGTACAGTGAGCCCTTTATATTTTTATTACAAATACTTGCACTGTAAAAAACAAAAGAAATAGTATTTTTCAATTCACCGACTGCAAGTACTGTAGTGCAATCTCTTTATCATGAAAGTTGAACTTACAAATGTAGAATTATGTACAAAAAATAACTGCATTGAAAAATAAAACAATGTAAAACTTTAGAGCCTAAGACTCCACTCAGTCCTACTTCGCGTACAGCCAATCACTCAGAAAAACAAGTTTGGTTACAATTTGCAGGAGATAATGCTTCCCCCTTCTTGTTTACAATGTCACCTGAACGTGAGAACAGGTATACGCGTGGCATTATTGCAGCCGGCATTGCAAGATATTTATGTGCCAGTTGCGCTAAAGAGTCATATGTCCCTTCCTGCTTCAACCACCATTCCAGAGGACATGCATCCATGCTACAGATGGGTTCTAATCGATAATGATCCATACCAGACCGGACTGACGTGCTCATTCTCATCAACTCAGTCAGATGCCACTAGCAGAAGGTTTATTTTCTATTTTGGTGGTTCGGGTTCTGTAGTTTCCCAGTCAGCATGTCCCTCTTTTAAGACTTCTGAAAGCATGCTCCACACCTCGTCCTGCTCTTATTTTGGAAGGTACTTCAGATCCCTAAACACTGAGCAGAGTGCTGTAGCTATCTTTAGAAATCTCACATTGTTACTTTCTTTGCATTTTGTCAAATCTGCAGTGAAAGTGTCCTTAAAATGAACATGTGCTAGGTCATTCTCCGTGACTTCTATATTATGAAATATTTGGCAGCATGTGTGTAAAACAGAACAGGGGACATACAATTCTCCTCCAAGGAGTTCAATCACAAATGTATCTAATGAATTATTTTTTTTAAATGAGCATTGTCAGCATGGAAGCATGTCCACTTGAATCGTGGCCGAAGCACGAAGGGACATATGCATGTTTAGCTTCTCGGCTCTCCAAGCGCTGGTCAAGTGTAGTTAGTCTCTTGGTCTATCCAAGGCCGTGATCAAGTGTCTTGATGTTTTTGGTCTTTTGGCCTTGAGATGAAAACCTTGTCTTTGTTTCTGGGACCTTGAAGTGAAAAAATTATCTAAATTATATCTTGCACATCAATACCTTGCATTGCCAGCTACAAACGTGCCATGGGAACACCTTCTCACACTTTCAGATGACATCATAAATTAGAAGCAGGCAGCATTATGTCCCATAAATGTAAACAAACTTCTTTGTCTTAGCGATTGGCAGAAAAAGAAGTAGCACTTAATTGACTTCTAGACACTAGAGTTCTTAATTGCTTTATTTTTGAGAGCACTTATACAATTAAAATAATCTCTGTTTCTAAGTTACACTTTCCTGATAAAGAGATTGCACTACAGTACTTCTATGAGGTGAATTGAAAAATATTTTATTTTGTTTTGAATGTTTACAGTACAAATATTTGTAATAAAAAATAATATAAAGTGAGCACTGTACACTTCCTCTTCTTTGTTGTGAGAGAAATCATTATATATGAAAATGCAGAAGAACATCCAAAAACATTTAACAAATTTCAATTGCTAGTCTATTGTTTTACAATTGGATTCATCAAGTTTAATTTTTCTAACCACGATGAATTTTTTTGAGTTAATCACATGAGTTAACTGCAATTAATGAACAACACTACTATTTTCTTCCAATTTCTTAACAATACCAGGTTACATTTCAAAGTTCTAGTCTGTATTACTTGGAATGTCCGCAAATACCATTTACACACTTTTCTAACATCTCTATAAAGGTTGAAGCTGGGTCAATTAGCCTGCAAGGTTCTTAACGCTTTCGGGCCTGATGTTTAACAAGGTCTGACCTCTGTATGAAACTTTCCCCACAGTCTAAGCCCTTATGGGGTCTCTCTCCAATGTGGACTGCTTGATGTAAAACAAGGTTTGACCTCCGTATGAAACTTTTCCCTCAGTCTAAGCAGTGGTGTAGACAGGTTCTAACATCAGGGGAAGCGAACACATAAAAAAAAAGGCGCCACCCGACATATCAAATTACTAATTACATACTTTTAAATTCGTTATACATATTTATTTTGCACCTAAAAACACAAGAATGGTATTGTTATTTTGGATTTAAAATATAAAAACAGTTTTACAGTATGACATCTATTTATATTGTATATAAAATCGAAACATAAAAACACGTGTTATTTACTTATTTTATATTTCAAAAGATAAGATCAAAACAATATGATCGTCTATGAAGCAACTACAACAGCCTCTTTCAGCTAAGCTTCATTCTAGCAAAGTTATCTATTACTTTATTATAATCTACTTCAGTAGCTAACTGTCTTTCAATGGAGAGCAAAGCTAACCTAGACAATCTATCTTCACCCATTGTAGAGCGCAAGTAGGACTTTATAAGTTTGAGTCGGCTAAAGGGTCGTTCCACAACTGCGCTACTTATTGGCAAGGTCAGTGTCAAGGCTGCTTCCCCACTCTGAACTTTAGGGTACAAATGTGGGGGCCTGCATGAAATCTTCTAAGCTTAACTACCAGCTTAGATCTGGTCCGCTGCCACCATTCCCAAGTGGATTCCTTTCCCTGGGAAACCTTGAGAAACTCTTCACCAATTCCCTGGTGAATACAGATCCAAACCCCTTGGATCTTAAAGCACGGAGAAATGAACCATTCCCCCTCCTTCCTTTCACCAACTCCTGGTGAATACAGATCCAACCCCCTTGGATCTAAAAACAAGGAAAAATCAATCAGGTTCTTAAAAAGAAGGCTTTTAATTAAAGAAAAAGGTATAAATCATCTCTGTAAAATCAGTATGGAAAATAACTTTACAGGGTAATAAAACTTAAAGAGCTCAGAGGACCTCCCTCTAGCCTCATGTTCAAAGTATAGCAAACAAAGATAAACACTCTAGTAAAAGGTACATTTACAAGTTGAGAAAACAAAGGAAAAACTAACACGCCTTGCCTGGCTATTTACTTACAAGTTTGAAATAGGAGAGACTTGTTTAGAAAGATGTGGAGAACCTGAATTGATGTCTGGTCCCTCTCAGTCCCGAGAGCAAATGACTTCCCAAACAAAGAGCACAAACAAAAGCCTCCCCCCCCCCAAGATTTGAAAGTATCTTGTCCCCTTATTGGTCCTTTGGGTCAGGTGTCAGCCAGGTTACCCGAGCTTCTTAACCCTTTACAGGTAAAAGGATTTTGGAGTCTCTGGCCAAGAGGGATTTTATAGTACTGTACACAGGAGAGCTGTTACCCTTCCCTTTATAGTTATGACAGTCAGAGAAATGTTGTACAATCTCAAAAGGTTAGGATAAATGCAACACATATCATTGGCGATCATGAATTTCAGTACACTGTTGATGGTGGGTTTCTCGTCGACACTTGACTTTAGCCTATCGCTAGTGCTCATGTCTTTGTACATGTCTTTAAATGAAAGAAACTCTTCCACAATTTTGGTTTGACTGTCGATCACATCTGAGTACGTCTGCCAAAAATTCTAATTTCTTCACATTATCAGCGTTGTCAAAATGCTTTGGATCTAAACCACTAAATTTGGCAGCCACATTTTTAAAATGCTCGAATCTTTTACTCCTGCTATTTATAACAGAATCTAAGGACACTAAGTAGGATTCAACTATGAATTTCTCCCGGGCATCAAATATTCCTTCTTCATCCTCTACAATTTCCTCATGGAATCTTTTTCTCTTACATATTCTGTGCTGCTTATATTCCGTAGTAATATCACATTTTCAAACCAACTCGGTTGCTTCCTTCTCAATCTGTTTGAATTCAGATTCAAATTCACTTCAAATGTTTTTCATATCATTTTCAAAAATCTGAATCAAATGAGAAGCTGTTACCAGATCGAGACTACTTTTCTGTAAATAGGTGGATAGATGGAAAGCCTTCTTTAGCATTTTACTCCAGAATATAAGAAGAAGTAGGCCTCCAACCTCACATATTTTGAGAATTCTTTTACTTGATTTGCATCTTCCTTCATCTTCTTTCTGTCCCACCCGGATAGTTTCTTCTTCTTAGTGCGCTTATCCATCCCTTATCAGAAACAAATAAAATAAATATGAACAATATACGATTTTTAAATAAATCACATTTTAAAAACAAACTCTCCACACAGCAGCCAGGTCAATTTCACAGATCTATGATTTGATGCCCGTCAAATTTGGTCAGCAAAGTGTTAAATGATTTGTTGAAAAGGTGCCACATAATTCAAAACTAGAGGAGAAGCTAAAACAATCCGCACACTAAGAAGTAATCAAACAGACTGAACTATTTGAAATCATCCAAAGGGTTCAGCATTTGTTTACACCACAGGAAACAATTCTTATGAGTATGCATGCTTGTGTGGGTGCCTGGGTGAGTGAGTGTACATGTCAACCGATAAAAAAAGTGCCAACAAAAGGGCGAAGACAAAATGTTTAAACAAATTTGGGCCCCTTGGCTCTTGCAAGGGATTCACGTGTTACAAGACCAACTAATGCTGTAGTGGTAAGTGTTACAAGTGTACAGACAACGTTTCTACCGCATTTGATTATGTGATGGAAGCTTCTCCAGAAGAAAATGACACAGTTCAAAAATTATTTGGATGTACCCGTGTCGGAATGCGCTCTTTCATCGGCATTCTTTTGTCGGTGCTTTTTTTCCCTGCGTTATTTTGTTGCTCGGCCACAGGCACCAACTTTCCTTGGCGCCGGTGGGAGCTCGCACCCCCACCCGGCCCCGACCCAACTCCACCCCTCCCTGCCCCTATTGTACCCCTCCCCAAATACCCGCCCCCTGCCCTGCCTCTTCCCCAGCGTACTGCATTCCCCCTCCTCCCTCCCCCCTCACTCCCAGGCTTGCCACACAAATCAGCTGTTTCACGGCGCAAGCGCTGGGGAGCCAGGGGGAGAAGCAGAATGTGGCGGCGCGCTCAGGGGAGGGGGTGGAGCGGAGGCAGAGGGGAGCTGGGCCGGGGGGTGGGGACCAGAGAGCTGCCAGTGGGTGCTCAGCACCCACCAATTTTCCCCGTGGGTGCGCCAGACCCGGACCAGCCACTTTTGGAGAATGTGCTCAGTGGGTGCAGCCTCTCCCCCTGCTCACCCCCTAGCTACGCTACCGAGTCTAAGCACTTATGGTGTCTCTCTCCAGTGTGGACTGCTTGATGATTAACAAGGTCTGACCTCTGTCTGAAACTTTCCCCACAGTCTAAGCACTTATGAGGTCTCTCTCCAGTGTGGACTGCTTGATGTAAAACAATGTGTGACCTCCATATGAAACTTTTTCCACAGTCCAAACACTTATGCACTCTTCCCACAAAGGTCCCCTGTGATTCCCTGTGCCCAGGAACTTCCTGCTGTTAATTCCCCTCCTCCTTCTCACTCACTCTCCCATCACCTGCTTGGACAGAGACACAATCCAGACAGAAGTCATTGTGCTGGGGAGAAATTAAGAGGAATAGCACCGAGGGAAAAGCAACATACTAAAGCTGCACAGACGGAGCAATTGGATTCTGCCTCCACATCCCACCCAAATTTTCACAGAGAAGGAACGTCGGGAAGGAAACTCCTGCAGGTAAGAGGACACGTGGGAAGCGATGTCAGTGATATCTGCTGACTGTAACCCTGCCCTGGGTGAGATGAGGAAGAACTGAGGGCAGTTACTGATACCACATTTCTGGGATTCTCAACTTCTTCCTTCATTCCCCAGATAGTTTCTGTGTCAGTCCTCACCTGTGTGGGCGCCTCTTGGGATCTCTCTTTCCTCACAGGCCTGGAGATTGGGCACCCATGGCTCTTCTCCTCATTCCAGACAGCTGAGCAGGTCAGGTTTTGGAAGGGGGAATCCTGTGCAGGGAATGAAATCAGAGCAGATCAAGATGCATGGAGGATTGAGAAAGTGTCTGTCAGAAAGGACATTCCATGAGTGGAACCTGTCCCTGTGCTGTGCTTAGGGTGACCAGACATCCCGATTTTATCAGGACTGTCCCGATATTTCCATGTTTGTCCCGCGTCCCGACCGATGTGCGGTTGGGACACTGGACAAACAAGGAAATGCTCCAGAGCCCGGAAGTGCTCGCGCCCCCCCCCCCCAACTCCGCCCCCTCTTCCCCCCATTGGCTCCCTCCCCGAATCCCCACCTCTTCCCCAGGCTCACCATTCCTCCTCCCACCACAAGCGCTGGAGGGAGGCCCGGGAGACGCAGGCGGAGCGCAGGGCTGGGGTGAGTAAGTGTCCGGGCTGGCCCCGAGCAGGCAGGACTCAGTCGGGTGGTAGGAAGAGTACGGGGGTGGCCCGCGGGGCAGGCGGCGGCTGTTCTCCCTCCCTGGGAAGAGGGACTTGGGAGCTGCCTCTGATGCAGCTCCCACTGCCGCGGGGGGCGGAAGCGGCCGATGTCCAAGCTCGGCGGCTGCGGCTCTGGTGCTCGGGCCTGAACCCCCCGAGCCCGGGCCTGTTGCGGGGACCCAGCAGTGCGAAAACTGCGCCAACCCCCTGGCCACTTGCGTCTGGGCTGCTGCCCAGCTGGTGCAATCCCGCGGCGGCCCCGGGGCGGAGGCATTGGCAGCCCAGGCCCATTTGTTTCCCTGCAGGACCTGAGCAGGATGGGGGGGGCTGGGGCCTGCTGCCCCCACTCCAGGGCCGCCGTGGGATAGCACCAGCTGGGCAGCAGCCCAGACGCGACTGGCCAGGGGCTGGGTACACGCAGCGTGCGCACTGCTGGGTCCCCGCAGCAGGCCCAGGCTCGGGGGGTTCAGGCCCGGGTGCCAGAGCCGCAGCCGCTGAGCTTGGCCATCGTCCGCTTCCTCCCCCATGGCAGTGGGAGCTGCAGCAGCGGCTGCTCCTGAGTCCCGCTGCCTGGGGTGGAGAACAGCCGCCGCCTGGCCCCGCAGGCCGCCCACCTACTCTCCCTACCGCTCAACTGAGTCCTGCCTGCTCAGGGCCAGGCCGGACTCTCACTCACCCTGGCCCCACGCTTCCCCTGCGTCTCCCGGGCCTCCCTCCAGCGCTTGTAGAGGAAGTGTGTTTTTTTCTTTTTTTTGCCACACCCCCCCCATCCCGATATTTGACTTGGGTGATCTGGTCACCCTAGCTGTGCTAGGGAATGTGGAATCTAAGAGGACAGGAACATGGTCATTGAGCCCCCTCGGGGGAGGCAGACATTTGGGGATGTGAGGGGAATTGTGATGCACACCCAGCTCTAGTGTTAAACCCCTGCCTATTTCTAAACCTGCGGAACCCAGAGCCCTCCACCGGGCTGGAGCTGTTCCCAAGGAGGAGGGAGAAGAGGGATTCTGTGTGTGACCGAGAAACAACATAGACAGGACAATACACGGCTTCTCCACCTTGCAAGCTGGGGGGGTCCGGTGGGGATGATTTAATATGTGCCTTAGGTTTTGACACCCTGGTCTCATTGGAGAGTGATGAGGGAAGAACCTGACCAGTGTCAGACACGCAGACCCCCCCAGCTTCCAATAGCCAAGGGGTCAGGAATCCCTTACCCAGCGAGGTCACCATCTCGTAGTTCTCCTGCATGACATCCCTGTAGAGGGCTCTCTTAGTGGGGTCCAGCAGTGCTCCCTGCCCCTGGGTAAAATACACAGCTAACTCCTCGAAGGTCACCGGCTCCTGAAACAACAAGAATCCCCAACCCAGCACTTGCTGCCCCAGCTACAATCACACTAGTTACAGGGGAGGAGGGACAGAAAAGCAGAATCCTCCCCCCACCATGCTCAGAGCAGCCAGGAGGCTCCAGGGTGTGGGGAGAAGGTGAGAGCTCCTTGGTCCCCCCAGCAGACCGGCAGGGTCTTCTCATTTCTCAGACGCCTCCCAGCCACAGGAAGTATTTGTGGGCCCCCCTGGGGCAAGGTGCAGGGGGCAGGATGGTCAGTCTCCAGAGCGAAGGGTGGGCTGGGGGCAATGAGGCTTAGCACGGTGGGAGTGGCCCCACTCTCCTCAGTCCAGCAGAGGGCACTGTTTACAAACCAGCCCAGCCCTGTGCTGCCAGCATGCCCCTTCCCCTTATGGGCGGGGCCTGCACCACACTACTCCCCTGCTTAGAGCCCCTTACTTATGCCCAGCACCCCATCGCCCACAGACCTCCCCCGCTGGCCTCCCACCACAACTGCACAGGACCCTGCACACCACACTGCTCGCCCAGTGCCCCCACCCATGTACCTCCCCACTGCCCACCTCCTTCCTCACAGTCCCACCAAGCACAGCTGCACAGCACCCATATTCCTGAGGGGATTCTGCACCAAACAATTAAAAATTCTGCACACACTATTTTAAAATTCTGCAAATGTTGTCAATAAATAAATGTGGAGGCTCCAACATGGCAGGGGGGAGCACAGGCCACTGGTTGCATGGAGGTGGGAGATTACCCTGCAGCCTCTCCCCACCCCAACCCACCCCATCCCATCCCAGGACAGGTATGCCTCAGTGAGGCTGCACCCGACCCTGACACAGCGCAGGGGCCAGGCCTGTCCCAGAATCACCCTGGGGCCCTGCCCCCCGTGCCAGGTGCACCAGGTGTGGGTGAGCAGGCTCAGCCCGGCAGCAGGATCCAAGTGCAGAGGGACTTAGTGTGGGGAGATCCAGGTGTGGGTAAGAGAGTTCTCTGTGGGGCAGTCTGGGCGCGGGTGGCTCAGTGGGAGATCTGGATGAACAGAAGCTCATTTGGGGGGTTCCAGGTGCAGGGGCAATGGGACTCTGCAGGTGATCCAGGTGAAGGTGTTTGGGGCTCAGCAGGGGGGGCCTACATGCAGGAGAGGTGGGGTTCATTTGGATGGGGGTCCAGGTGCAAGTGGTTGGGGCTTAGTGGGGAGGGTGTCTGGGAGGCTCATCGGGGTGGTACAGATGCGGGGGAGGTGGGGCTTGTCAGGGTGAGGGTTCGATGGGCCTGCTTAACAGGGGAGCCCCAGCATCTGCCAAGTGGATGCCACATGCTGGACTCCAGCTTCCCCCTGCCCCCACTTCTCCTATCACCTTCTCTTCCCCATCCCATGCTCCTTCTCCACAGCTCCATTTCCTCCCCATCTAACCACCTCCCTTACCCCCTCCTCTTTCCCCCTGCCCCTGTTTCCCCCGTCCCCTTCTCTTCCCCATCCCATACCCCTTCCCCACCTCTCCATCTCCTCCTCATCCCACCCCCTTCCTTCCCTCCTGTCCCCCCTTCCCCTTTTAGCGACAAGAGCCATTCTCCTCCCCAGCTGCTCCTCGCTTTTCCTCTGCCCCTTGCACGTCTCCCCTGCTCTCCCCAGGTGTGTCCATCTCTCACTGCATGGCTCAGAGCCCTGCTGCTGGAGCAGGCTGACAGCTGGCAGGGATGCTACAGAAACAGTGGCACGAACTCTGTTCTGAATATCAGCAACTCCTCAGTGTCCAACTCTGCAATCGGCTCTCCGGGTGGAGGGGAGTCGGCTGAGCTCCTGTGTACAGATCTCTCTCCATAACCAGTCCAGCCCCAGTCTGCCAGATCCCAAACCTCCAGTTTTATCAAAATCAAAATGTTTTGCAGCAGCATGTACATTTTGGTGACATGTTTATCATTTCGGTTCCTGTTGCCAACATGGTACCGTGTCATATTTCACAAAAGGTGACCAGGGGTCACGGAGTGTGGGGGAGTCAGGGCCCTGTACCCCCCACTTCCTGCGATTCACCGTGACACTCAGTCAGCCAGCAAAACAGGTTTATTAGATGACAGAAACACAGTCTCAAGTAGGGCTTGTAGGTACAACCAGGACCCCTCAGCCAGGTCCCTCTGGGGGGCAAGGATCTTAGACCACAGACTTGGGGTTCCCTGCCCCTTCCCAGCCAGTCCCAAACTGAAACTTAAAAACCCCTCCAGCAGGCTCTCTCCCTTTGTCCAGCTTCTCAGGCAAAGGTGTGGACTCCCCACCCCCTTCCTGGCTCAGGTTACAGGCTCAGGTACCATCCCTCACCTAAAGTCATCCCCTGCTCTCCCATCCCCCATGCAGACAGCCCCAGTAAAACTAAAGGACATTCCCAGGTCAATCCACCCCACTCCCTAATGCGAAACACCAGCAAACCAAAATGAACCTCCGGGATCAAAATGAAACAAGGGGGGGGGGGGGGGTCTGAACTGAAGCATTTTCAGCATTCTTGTTCCAAGGGACACTTTGATATTTCAGCTTTATTGTTCTCTTTTCAATTTTTTCCCCAAAAATTGCCAATATTCCACCAGCTCTAGTTCGGAAGTGTTCCTCTTCTAAAGTCATGGGGAGCGAGAGATACACGGGTGGGAAACTGAAGCACTGACTGACGAGCAAGAAATTCACACTGGAGTAGGGTTACCATATTTCAGCAAGCAAAAAAGAGGACGGGAGGAGCCCCGCCCTAGCCCCGCCCCTGCCCCTCCCACTTCCCGCCCCCCCAGAACCCCCAACCCTCCCCCCGTTCCTTGTCCCCTGACTGCCCCCTCCTGGGACCCCTGCCCCTAACTGCCCCCCAGGACTCCACTCCCTATCTAAGCCTCCCTGCCTCTTGTCCCCTGACTGCCCCAACCCTTATCCACACCCCCACCCCCAGACAGACCCCTGGGACTCCCACGCCCCATCCAACCACTCCCCACCCCCTGACAGCCCCCCCCAGAACTCCCAACCCATCTAAACCCCTCTGCTCCCTGTCCCCTGACTGCTCCGATCCCTCTCCGCACTCCTGCCCCCTGACAGCCCCCCCAGAACTCCCAACCCATCTAAACCCCTCTGCTCCCTGTCCCCTGACTGCTCCGATCCCTCTCCGCACTCCTGCCCCCTGACAGCCCCCCCAGAACTCCCAACCCATCTAAACCCCTCTGCTCCCTGTCCCCTGACTGCTCCGATCCCTCTCCGCACTCCTGCCCCCTGACAGCTCCCCCCCAGAACTCTCAGCCCCCCACCCCGCTCCTTGTCCCCTGACTGCCCCCTCCTGGGACCCCTGCTCCTAACTGCCCTCCAGAACCCCACCCCCTACCTAAGATTCCCTGTTCCTTGTCCCCTAACTGCCCCCTCCTAAGACCCCCCCCCAACTGCCCCCCAGGACCCTACCCCCTACCTGTACCCTGACTGCCCAAAACTTTCTCCACTCCCCCCAAAAAGCCCCCCCCCCGTTTCTTGACTGCCACCTCCAGAACCTTCCTGCCCCCTGGCCCCCTTACCCTGCTGCTCAGAACAGGGTGTTGGGCTCTGTGCGAGCCGGACACGTGGCTGAGCTCCCCAGAACAACAAAACCGGGTCCCTGGCCCTGCACAACAAAACCCGGTCCCTGGCCCGGACCGGACTGCAGGGGAGAGCTGCCCTTGTATCAGCACAAAGTGCTCTCGCTCCCGTTTTGCTACGCTGCATGGCAGAAACCGCTCCCAGTTGCAAAAGGGGAGGGCTGCACTTTGTGCTGATACACTTGCTCAGAATGCAGGGCGGATCCGGCTCCTCTACAGCTGCTCCGGAGTCCAGCCCGGGACTTCCCTGCAGCCCTCCCAGCCGCTCGGTCTGCTCTGCCAGGGGAGGGGGGAAATCCCGGACATTGTGAGTGCTTTACAAATTCCCCCCGGACGCTATTTTTAGTACAAAAAGGAGGACATGTCCGGGTAAATCCGGACGAATGGTAACCCTACACTGGAGGCAGGAACTGATTGCCACTCGCCAGAGCCCCAGTCAAGTGCTTTACCCACAAGCCCACCCTTCCTCTCCAGTCCTGTACCAGAAATCTCCATCTGATGCAGAGCCGCTTTCAGAAGCATGGGCACTGCCTCTCCTGGACCCAGCCAGGGGTGGTTTCTGTGTCCGAGCTGGGGGAGCTTGTCAACATAATTCCAAAGACACGAGAGAAATCCTCAGCCCACGTCTGGCTGATTTGTGGGCACTGGCCTCGCTTCCCTCTTTGAGATCATTTGCAGCTGCACTTTTCAAAGTCCAGGCCCAGCCATTCTCAGGCTTGTTCTGGTTCCTTTAGGGTGACCAGATTACCAGTATAAAATATCAGGACGGGGGCGGAGCCAAAAAAGGGGGGTGGCAGGAGCCGGGTGGGTGGCAGGGGCCGAATGCCTGCTGCTGCCAGGGAGCCCCATGCCTCTCC
This sequence comes from Chrysemys picta bellii, assembly GCF_011386835.1. Classification (NCBI taxonomy): domain Eukaryota; kingdom Metazoa; phylum Chordata; order Testudines; family Emydidae; genus Chrysemys; species Chrysemys picta. The sequence goes on along the minus strand of NC_088802.1, from coordinate 11,515,190 downwards.
CGCCCGCTCACAGCTGTGGCTCCTTCCTGGCGGGACGCGCCCCCCCCCGCTGCCCCGGGCACATGCGGCGTGCGTCCCCCGCACCTAGTCTCCCTCCCGCCGGGAAGGAGCAGCTGGACGCACGCCGCATGTGCCCGGGGCAGGCCGGGGGGTGCGTCCCGCCGAGGAGCCGCAGCCGCGAGCAGGAGGGAGAGGCGCGGGGCTCCCCAGCAGCAGTGGGGATTCGGCCCATGCCCCTGCGCCACCCACCCAGCACCTGCCTGCTCCGCGCTGCCCCGACCGGACCCACCGTGCTGCCCCGCAGGCTGCAGGGCTGGAGCAGCCTCCAGGCTGAACTCCCAGCCCCGAGTGCAGCAGCCCGGGCAGAAGCCCTCTGGCGCGGCGGGGCGGTTCACAGCTGAGCCCCCCCGTCTCCCTCCCTTGCCAGCCCCCCTTTGCCCACCCGGTGCCCGGGTGCTGGAGCTGACTCACCAGCTCCAGGATCCAGGCACCGTCACCACCCCCTCCCTCCAGGCTTGCGCCGCCATGCTGCAAGCCTGGGAGGGAGGAGGAATGCTGGGGAAGAGGCAGGGTCAGGGCGGGGATTTGGGTAGGGAGCCAATGAGGGAAGAAGAGGGCGGAGCCGGGGCGGTGCGGGGCCCGAGCGCCAGAGCGGAAGGCAAAATTTCTTCTTTGTCCAGTGTCCTGACCAAACATTGGTCGGGACGCGGGACAAAGAAGCAAATATCGGGACAGTCCCGATAAAATCGGGACGTCTGGTCACCCTAGGTTCCTTTAATAGGTTGATTAGCTTGTGCTGTCACTAATTATTGCTACACCCTTTCAGCCTAAAATAGCAGCAGAGCCTCCTTGAAAGACTAAAAACTCCTTCCGGCTCTCCCCTCTGAATCCCAAAGCGGTGTTTAAAATAATGACCAGAGATTGATCACTGGCTGGATTTTCTTCGGGTTTCTTCTGCAGCAAAGGCAGACTTTGAAATGCACAAACTAGAAATACTCCCGGCTGAAATGCTGGTTAAACAGCCACTGCCCAGAAACTCGTGCAACCCAAATCATGACATTAATGCTCGGATAAGCCATTGGCTGTGTTGGCTCATACACCTCTTCCCCTGGATTCCAGTCTCACTGCACTAGTTGCCTGCCTGGATACGGTGGCAGAAACCTTATTACAAAGAAAACAAACTCAAGTGCCTTTATATTTTAAAGTAATTAGCCACTGGACCAATGTACCCAGGGTTCTGGTGGATTCTCCCTTGCTGCCCATTGTTAATTCAAGATGGGATGTTTTTCTAAAAGCTCTGCGGTAGGAATTATTTGGGGGCAGGTCTCTGGACTGGTCTAGAGGAGGGCAGATGAGATTATATCTCTATGATCCCTTCTGGCCTTGGAATCTAGGCATTAGTCTGATTTCTCTGCTTGCTGGAGGGTCGGACACATGGAGTGGGTCTGATCTCCCTGGGGGAAGCAGGAATTACACTGATGCCCAGTGTGGAGGCAGAGCTGGGGCTGTGAACTAAAAGCAATTACGTGGATTCACATTGCAGCTCGCTCTGCCTTCCCCGGCACCTGTGGAATGCAAGAGGAGCTGAACTCAGGTCTCCTTTCAACACTAAGCAGAAAGGGTTTGGGGGGGGACCTTCAGGGGACCCCAGCCTCTCCACATACAGCTGCTGATCAGAGTGATCACATATGTCAATCAAGTTTCACATCTATAGTGAAGGGGTGATCGCAGTGCTGCGGGGGGACACCGGAAAGGTATTTCTCTGAGTCCAATGGATGTGAAATCAGCTGCGCACTAACGCTGGTAGGGCCCCCGCTAGCCCATGCTGACAGGGCCAGTGCAAGGATATTTTGCGCCCTAGGCTAAACTTCCACCTTTCGCCTCCCACCCCCACCCCTCCCCCCGGAGCATCGCTTATTATAAACTTTCAAAAATGAATACTGCATAATATGGCATTGTTCATTAGAATTAATACATATTCAGCTTGGAAATGTATTAATTTCATGATTTAGATTACATATTTAATGAAAATAAATGAATAACCTGACAGGGCGTGGGGCTGGCTTGGGGCAGGGGGGTGCAGCAGTGGTTGGCTGGAGACAGCGGGGTGCGGCAGGGGCTGGCTGGCTTCGGGCAAGGCAGGGAATGCGGAGCTGGTTGGAGATTGGGTTCTGGATGGGATGGAGATGGGGGTGTGGGGCTAACTGGCTTTGGGTACAGGGGTGCGGCAGGGGCTGGCTGGCTTCGGGCAGGGCAGGGGATGCGGAGCTGGTTGGAGATGGGGTGAGGGGTTGGATGGAGATGGGGGTGTGGGGCTGGCTGGCTTTGGGTACGGGGGTGCGGCAGGGGCTGGCTGCCTTCGGGCAGGGCAGGGGATGGAGAGATGGTTGGAGATGTGGTGTGGGGCTGGCTGGCTTCGGCGAGGGTGTGCTGCAGGGGTTGGATGGAGGTGAGGGAGCGGGGTTGGATGGAGGCGGCGGGGCGGGGCGGGCTGCAGGCAGGGCAGGGGGTGCAGCAGGGGCTGGCTGAGGGCATGGTGGCGGGTACCAGGGCCGTCCCTAGATATTCTTGGGCCCTGTGCAGTCCCCCCCCCCACATGGGGGGTGCCCCAGGCCTCCGTGGGGGAAGCGGGAGCTGGGCGGGAGGCTTCCAGGGGGTCGGGGATGGCTTGGGGGGCAGGGGGAAACTACGCCCCCAGCGCTCCCCGGTGGCGCAGCTGAGGCCAGGTCACTGTACTTCCTGCTGACGGTGAGTGCAGCCCCGGCCCTGCTGCAGAGCTCAGGGGAATGGGGGCAGGGCGGGGCTGAGCAGGGGCTGGGCCCTGGGGAAGACCAGAGCAGTAAGGAGCAGTGCAGAGCCCCCGGGGGCCGGAGGAGGAATGACATCACTTCCCGGTAGGCCGGAGATGATCAAAGAGGGTTACACATTTAGCCGGCGCGGGGTGAGCATCCCAGACATTTTGGGCACCACTTTTTGGCTCCCTCAAATCTTGGCATCCTAGGCGGCTGCCTAGTTTGTTAGTGGAGGCACCCACTCTGCGTGCTGGTAGCCACAGGAGAGAGTGGTGGGGGGCGAAGAAGAGCAGGCCGTTACTGCCACTCTGTGGGCACGGGGGAAGCACAAACAGCGTCTGTGGGATGCCAGGGCAGTTCACAGTCTGTCCCTCCCATGTCCCAGGCCTCCTGCCTAGGCCCTGACTGTGCTGCAGGGATTCTGTGGGTCAGACACGTGCTTTGGCAGTGGCCACATGCCCTCAGGCTCTAGGTGACAGGACCTTTCTTCCCAGTGTCCCCGGAAAGGTGCAAATCCAGAAGGCAAAAAAAAGCCCCCCCCCCTTTGTTATCTGTGTAAGACGATTGAGGGGGCAGGGGGGCAGATTCATGATCTTTGAGCACTTCTGGCTGCTGACCTAGTTCTGTCCCTGCCCTACCCCAGGTTTCCACGGGATGCAAGCCATGGACTGGGACACCCCCGGAGGTTGGGGGGGGAATTCCAGTATGACGGGGATGAATTCATCAGCTTCCACGTCCCACCTCAGGCCCCTTACCCCTGTCTGCATCCCGACTCCCCCCCTCCCAGAGCCATGGTCCTGCTCCTGGCCCCACTCAAGGGGATGTGGGGGCACAGTCAGGGATAAGAGGGGGGCACCAAACCCCTACTCTAAAAAGTGTCCACTGGGCCCAGAGCAATTCCAGCATCTCCCCCTGTGCTTTGCCAGGCCAAACCAGTCATGGTGGCATCCGGAATGCTGGGCGGGGGAGAGAGCCGGGATCCTGGGCTGGGGCCTGTGTTGTGAATTCCTTTAATGTTTAACCAATACATGAAATGGTTACTTCTTTAAAATGCTATTTACATCCCTAGTCCGGACACCTGCTTTGTAACTTCTGAGCCCTTAGGCAGAAACCTCCACCTATGCCCAAAGCTTCAGTGATACTTGAGGTAAAAGAATTCCACTCTGGCTGCTGGGTGAGGCAGACCCCCCTCCTTCCCTATGGGGTGAGGGAGCTGCCCTTTTATCTCTCCCTCTCCTTCACCCTGACCCCCACCCTCTTTCTGTCCCTCCTCCTGCCAGTCTGCTCTTGCTTTCACAGCCACCCCCCCCACATCCCTCCTTTCCCTCACAGTGACCCTTCCCCCCACACACACTCTCAGTTTCCTCTGCAGCTCTGTTCCCATCTTGCCCATAAGTATTCTCTATTCCCCTGCATTGCCCCATCCCCACCCTGTCCTGTCCACTGCATCCTCCTCCTGCCCCTGACCCATCCCTAATCCCCCCTCATATACACCCCCTTCCAAACTTCAGCTCTCTTTCAGCTCCCCCTAGTTGTGGCTGTCCCTGCCCCCAGCACAGCATGGGTTGGCTTCCCTATGCTCTGCACACAGTGGGAGCTGGCAGGTGTGTATAGGAAACCGTTCCCTGTAGGAATTTGCTACCTGCACCAGTTGCGGATATGTAAATGGTTTATAAGAAACGGCTATTGTAAAGAAAACTGCTCTTGGATGTAGCAAATGACTACAGATAGACCATTCCTGGCAGGTGTTTGTCAGCTGCATAACCCCTCGACCAGTCAATTTTTTCCCCCTGCTCAGACTCTAGCTGCCACCCTCCTCCTCCACTTAGGGCAGGGTGAAGGGTGGTGGCACATCCCTACATGGAGCAGTTTTCTGTACTGCACCTGCAGGAGAGTTAATTAATCCACCCCAATGGACGATTTTTGCTATGTCTCTGGGAGAAGCTTAAAAAAAATGCCAATTGACTCTCCTTTGGCAGGAGGCAGGTATGACGGTTTAGAACACAGAAACCCCCTTGGAGGCTACCAACTCATGTGCCAAGGTTAATTCTGCCCCTGCTTTCCCTGCCAGCTTGGAACTCCAGCACCCTGTCTTGTTGAGCCAGACACACCAGCCTGCTCCAACACAGACCCAGGGGCTGAACCTTGTGCCCCAAACTGCAGACTTAACTGAAAACAACTTAAGAAGTGTTCCTGTTTTTAAAACTCAGATGCCAAACTCCCAATGGGGTCCAAAACACAAATGAATCCATTTTACCCTATATAAAGCTTATACAGGGTAAACTCATAAATTGTTCGCCTTATATAACACTGATATGAACAGCTGTCCCCCACCCCCCAAGTATTAATACATACTCTGGGTTAATTAATAAGTACAAAGTGATTTTATTAAATACAGAAAGTAGGATTTAAGTGGTTCCAAGTAGTAGCAGACAAAGTGAATTACCAAGCAAAATCAAACAAAACACTCATGTCTAACCTAATACAGTAAGAAAGTGATTACAGATAAAATCTCTCCCTCAGATGTTTCAATAAGCTTCTATCACACACTGGACGCCTTCCTAGTCTGGGCACAATCCTTTCCCCTGGTACAGCCCGTATTCCAGCTCAGGTGGTAGCTAGGGGATTTCTCATGATTGCAGCCCCATTTGTTCTGTTCCACCCACTTACTGGTATATATCTTTTGCATAAGGCAGGAATCCTTTGTCCCTCTGGGTTCCCACCCCTCCTTCTCAATGGAAAAACACCAGGTTAAAGATGGATTCCAGTTTAGGTGACATGATCACATGTCATTGTAAGACCCCAAGCCATCATTCCTCCCAGCCTGAATCACAGGAAGGCCTGATGCAAACAAAGCCATTCACAGTCAATTGTCCTGGCTGATGGGAGCCATCAAGATTCCAAACCACCATTAATGGCCCACACTTTGCATAATTACAATAGCCCCTCAGAGTTATAGTTCATATTTCTAGTTTCAGATACTAGAGTGATACATTTATACAAATAGGGTGACTACACTCAGAAGATTATAAACTGTGTCATTATACCTTACAAGAGACCTTTTGCATGAAGCATATTTTAGTTACATTATATTCACACTCATCAGCATACTTTCATAAAATCATATAGAGTGCAACGTCACAGCAGGAAAATGGAAAATGACAGCCACAGGGGATTTCTCTGGCAGATAAGATTTCCTGATAAAGAGATTGCACTACAGTACTTGTATGAGATGAATTGAAAAATACTATTTTTGTTTGTGATCACTGTGCACTTTCTATTCTTGTTGTGAGAGAAATCAACATATATGAAAACGCAGAATAACATCCAAAAACATTTAACAAATTTCAATTGGTATTCTATTATTTAACAATGTGATCCATTGAGATTAATTTTAATACACACCATTATGATTTTCAGTTAATTGCAATTAATCCACTACACTACTATTGTGTTCCAAGTTTTTAACAATACAAGTTCACATTTCAAAGTTCTAGTCTATATAACTTGGAATGGCCACAAATACCATTTACACATTTTTCGAACATGTTTTTAAAAGTTGAATCTGGGTCAAATAGTCTGCAAGGTTCTTAACTCTTTCTGGCCAGGTGTCACACAAGTTTAGATCGTGTGTGAATTCTCCAATGTTTAATGAGGTCTGATCACTGTCTGAAACATTTATTACAGTCCAGTAGTTATGGAGTCTTGGTCTTGTGTAGATTCTCTGATGAAAAACAAGGACTGATCAGTTTCTGAAATGTTTCCCACAGTCTAAGCACTTATGGGGTCTCTTTCCAATGTGGATTGCTGGATGTTTAACAATGTTTGACCTCCATATAAAACTCTTTCCACAGGCTAAGCAGTTACGGGGTGTCTCCCTGGGTGGATTCTCTGATGTAAATCAAGGGCTGACATCTATTTGAAATGTTTTTCCATAGTTTAAGCACTATGTGTGTTTTGCCTGATGTTTAGAAGGGCTGATCTGATTCTGAAAACTTTCCCAGAGTCCAAGCACTTATGGTCTTCCCCTTGTATGGACTGCCTGATGTTTAAAAAGGGTTGAACTCTGCATGAATCTTTTTCCACAGTCTGAGCACTGATGGGGTCTCTCTCCTGTGTGGACTACTTTATGCCTAACAAGGGCTGACTGCCGAATGAAACTTTTCCCACAGTCTAAGCACTTATGGGGTCTCTCTCCTGTGTGGATTGCCTGATGATTAAGAAGGGTTGATCTCCTTATGAAACTCTTCCCACAGTCTAAGCACTTGTGCGGTCTCTCTCCTGTGTGGATTACCTGATGTTTAACAAGGTCCGACCTCTGTATGAAACTTTTCCCACAGTCCAAGCACTTATGGGGTCTCTCTCCTGTGTGGATTCTCTGATGTGTTTTAAGATGTGATCTCTGTGTGAAACTTTTCCCACAGTCCAAGCACTTATAGGGTCTCTCTCCTGTATGGATTGCCTGATGTTTTACAAGGTCTGACCCCTGTATGAAACTTTTTCTACAGTCTAAGCACGTATGGGGTCTCTCTCCTGAATGGATTGCCTGATGTTTTACAAGGTCTGACCTGTGTATGAAACTTTTTCCACAGTTTAAGCATTTATGGGATCTCTCTCCTGTGTGGACTGCTTGATGTTTCACAAGGGCTGACTTCCATATAAAATTTTTTCCACAGTCTAAGCACTTATGGGATCTCTCACCTGTGTGGATCTTCTGATGTGTTATAAGATTTGACCTCTGTATGAAACTTTTTCCACAGTCTAAGCATGTATGGGATCTCTCTCCTGTGTGGATTGCCTGATGTTTTAAAAGGTATGACCTCTGTATGAAACTTTTTCCGCAGTCTAAGCACTTATGGGATCTCTCTCCAGTGTGAATTGCCTGATGATTAGCAAGGCCTGACTTCCATACAAAACTCTTCCCACAGTCTAAGCACTTATGGGATCTCTCTCCTGTGTGGATTGCCTGATGTTTCACAAGGTTTGACCTCTGTATGAAACTTTTCCCACAATCTAAGCACTTATAGGGTCTCTCTCCAGTGTGGATTGCCTGATGTTTGACAAGGGCTGACCTCCGTATAAAACTTTTCCCACATTCCAAGCACTTATGTGGTCTCTCTCCTGTGTGGATTGCCTGATGTTTAACAAGGTCTGACCTCTGTATGAAACTTTTTCCACAGTCTAAGCACTTATGGGGTCTCTCTCCTGTATGGATTGCCTGATGATTAGCAAGGCCTGACTTCCATATAAAACTTTTCCCACAGTCTAAACACTTATGGGGTCTCTCTCCAGTGTGGACTGTCTGATGTTTGACAAGGGCCGACCTCCGTATAAAACTTTTCCCACAGTCCAAGCACTTATGAGGTCTCTCTCCAGTGTGAATAGCCTGATGTTTAACAAGGTCTGACCTATGTACAAAACTTTTACCACAGTGTAAGCACTTATGGGGTCTCTCTCCTGTGTGGATCCACTGATGTTGTTTAAGATTTGATCTGTGTGTGAAACTTTTCCCACAGTCCAAGCACTTATGAGGTCTCTCTCCTGTGTGGACTGCCTGATGATTCAGTAGGGTTGACCTCTGTACGAAACTTTTTCCACAGTCTAAGCACTTATGGGGTCTCTCTCCTGTGTGGATAGCCTGATGTCTGACAACGTCTGACTTCCATATAAAACTTTTCCCACAGTCTAAGCACTTATGGGGTCTCTCTCCTATGTGGCTTATCTGATGTGTAGTCAGTGCTGATTTCCAATTCAAAGAGTTCCTGCCCTTAAGGTATTGATAGGGTTTCTGTCCTGTGTGGTTTCCCCCATGGTCCAAGCATTGAAGTGATTTCTCTCCAGTATAAATTGTCTGAGGTGAAACAAACTGTGGTCTCACAACAAATCCTTTTCCATAACCGAGGCATTCATAGGGTTTGTCTTCCTTAGGGGTTGTGTGATGGGCTGTGGGATCCCAGTATCCTTCCCCACAGATAATAGATTCATCCATCTGCTCCCTTGAGTGGTTTCTCAGCAGCATCTCTGAGCTCTGCCAATTTCCCCAGGCTTGTCCCTGTTCCAAGCACTGGGAAAAATTCTCTTCAGCTCTTCCCTCAAAGGTCCCCTGTGATTCCCCATGTCCAGGAACTTCCTGCTGTTGATTCCCCTCCTTTTTCTCACTCACTGTCTCGTCACCTGCTGGGAGAGAGACAATCCAGACAGGCATCATTGTGCCTGGGAGAAAGAAAGAGGAATATCACTGAGGGGAAACCCAACATACTAAAGCTCCACAGAGGTAGCAATTGGATTCTACATCCACTTCCCACCCAAACTTTTACAAAGAAGGAACGTTGGGAAGGAAAGACCTGCAGGTAACAGGACACGTGGGAAGCGATGTCAGTCATATCTGCTGACTGTAGCCCTGCCCTAGGCGAGATGAGGAAGAACCGAGGGCACTTACTGCTACCATATTTTTGGGATTGTCAACATTTCCATCGTTCACCAGATGGTTTCTGTGTCAGTCCTCACCTGTGTGGGCACTTCTTGGGATCTCTCTTTCCTCGCAGGCCTGGAGATCGGGCACCCACGGATCTTCTCCTCGTTCCAGCCGGCTTATCAGGTCAGGTTTGGGAAGGGGGAATCCTGTGCAGGTGGTGAAATCAGAGAAGATCAGGGTGTGTGGAGGACTGGGAGAGTGTCTGTCAAAATGGAACCTCTCTCTCTGCTGTGCTGGGGGAACATAGAATCCAAGAGGATGGGAACATGGTCACTGAGCTCCCTCGGGGGAGGCAGACGTCTGGGGAGGTGGGGGGAATTGTGATGCCCTAACCAGGAGTTCCTAGGATCTGTGCTCTCTGGGGGCCTTGCTGACGCACACCCAGCTCTGGACTTAAAGCCCTGCCTATTTCTAAACCGGCAGAGCCCAGAATTATCTGCATGGCTGGAGCTGTTACCAAAGAGGGAGGTGAACAGGGATTCTGTGTGTGAATGAGAAACAACACAGACAGGATAATACATGGCTTCTCCACCAGGAAAGCTAGTGGGGGGTCGGGTGGGAATGATTTTGTATATCCCTTAGGTTTTGACACCATTTCGAGAGTGTACAGAAATAAAAACAACCCAGGAAACTACAGACCAGTTAGTTTAACTTCTGTGCCAGGGAAGATAATGGAGCAAGTAATTAAGGAAATCATCTGCAAACACTTGGAAGGTGGTAAGGTGATAGAGAATAGCCAGCATGGATTTGTAAAGAACAAATCATGTCAAAGCAATTGGATAGCTTTCTTTGATAGGATAACAAGTCTTGTGGATAAGTGAGAAGCGGTGCATGTGGTATACCTAAATTTTAGTAAGGCAATTCATATGGTCTTGCATAATATTCTTATCAATAAACTAGGTAAATACAACTTAGATGGGGCTACTATAAGGTGGGTACATAACTGGCTGGATAACCGTTCTCAGAGAGTTGTTATTAATGGTTCCCAATATTGCTGGAAAGGTATCAGAAGTGGGGTTCTCCAGGGGTCTGTTTTGGGACTGGCTCTGTTCAATATCTTCATTAACGACTTAGATATTGGCATAGAAAGTACACTTATCAAGTTTGCAGATGATACCAAACTGGGAGGGAATGCAACTGCTTTGGAGGATAGGGTCATAATTCAAAATGATCTGGACAAATTGGAGAAATGGTCTGAGGTAAACAGGATGAAGTTCAATAAAGACAAATGCAAAGTGCTCCACTTAGGAAGGAACAATCAGTTTCACACATACAGAATGGGAAGAGACTGTCTAGGAAGGAGTATGGCTGAAAGGGATCTACAGGTTATAGTGGACCACAAGCTAAATATGAGTCAACAGTGTGACGCTGTTGCAAAAAAGCAAACATGATTCTGGGATGCATTAACAGGTGTGTTGTGAGCAAGACACGAGAAGTCATTCTTCCGCTCTACTCTGCTCTGGTTAGGCCTCAACTGGAGTACTGTGTCCAGTTCTGGGCACCGCATTTCAAGAAAGATGTGGAGAAATTGGAGAGGGTCCAGAGAAGAGCAACAAGAATTATTAAAGGTCTAGAGAACATGACCTATGAAGGAAGGCTGAAAGAATTGGGTTTGTTTAGTTTGGAAAAGAGAAGACTGAGAGGGGACATGATAGCAGTTTTCAGGTATCTAAAAAGGTGTCATAAGAGGAGGGAGAAAACTTGTTCATCTTAACCTCTAAGGATAGAACAAGAAGCAATGGGCTTAAACTGCAGCAAGGGAGGTCTAGGTTGGACATCAGGAAAAAGTTCCTAACTGTCAGGGTGGTTAAACACTGGAATAAATTGCCTAGGAAGGTTGTGGAATCTCCATCTCTGGAGATATTTAAGAGTAGGTTAGATAAATGTCTATCATGGATGGTCTAGACAGTATTTAGTCCTGCCATGAGGGCAGGGGACTGGAGTCGATGACCTCTCAAGGTCTCTTCCAGTCCTAGAATCTATGAAAGTCTATGAAAGTCTCTCTCACATGGCAGCTGTGCATTACGGAGCCCATTCTTCTCCAATCTAACTGAGCAGGGAAGAACCTGACCAGTGTCAGACACGCAGACCGCACAGCTTCTAATAACCGAGGGGACGGGAATCCCTTACCCAGCGAGGTCACCATCTCGTAATTCTCCTGCATAACGTCCCTGTAGAGGGCTCTCTGAGCGGGGTCCAGCAGAGCCCCCTGCCCCTGGGTGAAATACACAGCCACCTCCTCGAACGTCACCAGCCCCTGAAACAACAAAGGGCTGGAGAAGCTGAATCCCCCCCCGCCCCCCGCCCCCTGCTCAGAGCAGCCCGGAGGCTTCAGGGGGTGGGGAGAAGGTGGGACCTCCTTGTCCCCCACAGCAGACGGAGGTGGGCAGGGTCTTCTCATTTCCCACCCGCCTGCCATCCACAGGCTGATACGTGAAGCAGCGCTCCGAGCCAGGGACAGGGAAAGGAACCTCGACAGCTTCCCTTCGTATTTCACAGCAGCCTCTGCCCAGTGGGATGTTTCCTGGGTCACAAATGGGGGAAAGTTCCCCCTACCCCCGCCAATGGTCCTGTTCACAAAATCAGGCCCAGGTTGATCATGTTCCAGCAGGTTTATCACACTCTGTCCATTCCCTGCCTCACACTGTGTTTCCTGCCCCTCCCCGTCTACAACAAATCCTCCCCTCCTCACCCCCACAGTTCCCTGTAAATCCCTTACCTGAACTGTCTCCATCACAGCCATTTCCCTTCCCTGTCTCCTGGAAGACGGGACGACCTGGAGCGAAACGTGGACGTGATTCCTTAGCCTGTTGGGGAGAGAGGAGCAATGGGGGAGGTTATGGAAGGGGCTTGAGTCATTAGCCCCCCCCCGCCTCCGCAGACAGAAGCTCTGGGCTCTGTCGCGCTGGGAAAATCCTCAGTCACTTTACACAGACTCGGCCCCTCCCCCCAGCACTGAACACCCTGTGACACCAGTAGGTCCTGAAAGGGGCCCTTTGTGCAGAGTCATTTGCCTGCCCAGCTCCAGCCCTTTCCCCAGGTCTCTCCATCACCTGCAGGCTGAGGCTCAGACTCAGGGGCTGGTATGGTTAGAGGGGTTCCAGCCATTGGAGAACGTGCCCTTGAGCTGGTCTCAGAGGGGTGTGATGAAGAGGGAATGTTTTTAATATTTTCTCTGAAGACTGTGTGTGTGCCTCAGTTTCCCCATGTGTTACTCAAGTATTGAATTGGTGGAATGCAGGTGTGTGATCATTGCGGAGACCTATAGAGGGCAGGTGTCACTGCAGAGTGGCTGCCTGGGCACAGAGAATGGCGAAACATTCTCTATTCTGGCAAGCAATGGCTCGAGTCTGTCCTCTGCAAGGAGCCAGCCCCAGATGTTGGAGAACAAAGAGATAGGGGGAGGCCAGGTGACCTGTTTTTCTGGTAAAGTGAGAAAGCACGGAGCAGGGGCAGCCGGACGTCACTGAAGATGGGGGGCTGAAAGCGCGTCAGTCTCTTGTTTTGGGACTCAGCGGGGAGAGCCCAGGGCTGGATCCAGTTTCTGGATTTTCCCCAGGATGGACTTTGCTGAATGGTCCTGTTTTCTGTGCTAACAAGATCTGTTCTATGTTTTCTGTGCTAACAAGGTCCTGCCTCCCCCCACCGCCTGTACCCCATTCTTCTCCCCAGCTCGTAGTCCCAGGCAGCGGGGCTGAAACAATCTGTACCAGATGCGGGGCGTTGAGAGCCATTGAACCAAACTGTAAATCCTGGATAGGCTGGAAACCCCTTCAAGCCAGGGGGGGCGACTGGGCCTCACCAGCGTTGATCCAGTGCCTGTGCTTCCCCCCGGCCCTGATTGTGCCCCGGGCCCCGCTCCTTCCCCGGCCCCCAGCTGGGGCCCCAAACCCTGCATTCAGTTTGCCCCCTGGCCCACCCCCTCATATCTCCCTGAGCTGCAGCCTTCGTCCGCACCAGCGCGGGCAGGGAAACAAAGCAGCAGATGGGGGTTGGGGGATGGGTGGTAACGTGATCCTGCCCCGCCCCGCACACACCGGGGGCTGGCGGCAGCTTTCCTGGGCCCAGGGCAGGGAATGGATGCGGGGGTCTCTCTTACCTTGCTCCAAGGGGCTGCGAGTCACTTCCTGCTGCTGGGCCTGAGCCCAGCGATCGCTCCCCCCAGAGCCGCCTCCCAGCTGCTCCTGGGTCCTAGCGATCAACCCATCGCGCTGCAGCATCTCTGTGTCCCGCTCCTGTTCCACTGACAGGCTCTCAGGACAGAAGGGAGGGACCGTCTTCCATCTAGCGCGGGGAATGGGTGACACATTTTTATAAAATACTCTAGGTCACAGGAGCTTTCTTTCCAGTGTCCCCGAAAAGGTGCAAATCCAGAGCACAAATTAACAGCCCCCCTTCCCCACTTGGTAATCTCTATAACCGATTGGGAGGTGCGGGGGGGGGCAGACTCATGATCTTTGAGCCCTTCTGGCTGCTGACCTAGTTCTGTCCCTGACCGCCCCCCCCCCCCAGGGTTCCACAGGGTGCAGGCCATGGACTGGGACACCCCCGGGGGTTGCGGGGGGAATTCCAGTATGACGGGGATGACTTCATCAGCTTCCATGTCCAGCCTCAGGATCCTTACCCCTGTCTGCATCCCGACTCCCCCCCCCCTCCCGGAGTCATGGCCCTGCTCCCAGCCCCACCTCAATTGGATCGGGGGGCACAGAGAGGTATAAGGGGGGGCACTGCACCCCTACTCTAAAAAGCATTCCACTGGGCTCAGAGCAATTCCAGCCTCTCTGTCTGTGCTTTGCCGGGCTAAACCAGTCATGGTGGCAGTCAGGATGCTGGGCAGATGCCCGTGTTGTGAACTCCTTAATGTGTAACCAGTAGAATTTTAATAGTTGAAATGGTTACTTTTTACATGCTATTTTCATCCCTAATCTGGATACCTGCCTTGTAGCTTCAGAGCCCTTAGGCGGATGCCTCCACCAACCCCCAAAGCTTCCCTGACTATTTGCAGTAAAAGAATTCCCCTCTGGCTGCTGGGAGGGAGGGGGTGAGCGAGGGATAGAGGGAGGTGGGCAGTGTAAAGTTTTGCCTCTGACACTGTGCACTGGGTAAGACACACAGGGGCCATTGTCTTAGGGATGGGTTTCAGAGTAGCAGCCGTGTTAGTCTGTGTTAGGTAAAAAGCAAGTCCTTACTCACCTCTCCAGCACCCGAGTTCGTGCGGAGTTGGTATGGGGCTCACAATCTGTCAGAGACCAGACACCAATTCGTTGATCAACGGGCTCACACTATCCTTAGCTTGAAAAGCTTCAGAGTAAGTGTGGCAAGTTTATTAGGGGTGAGCATCAATATTTATACACAGAAGTAAACAAAGTGATTAACAGATCATAATGGTCATGTATAATCAATCAAGATTCTACAGGATAAAACAGGTTAAAATGTAAATTCAAAAAGAGAAAAGGGGAGATGGCTACTTAAGGGGAGGGGGTGTCATGAGTAGTTCGCAGGTCAGAGCTTTGATTAAAAGTTCAGACAGAGATATCAAGTCTGGGTTAAGTTTAAGCTCATCAAAAGTTCAGACTCAACATTCCTCCATTTGTAGCTTTGGGATAACTATTTACCAAAAGCTACACCCCATTTTAAGGAGCCAAGGGCCGCTTGGCAATTTCAGCCTGGGCCAACTCGAAGAGAGTAAGGCCCTTGGCTGAAGTAGGAAAAGAATAAACTGACCCACATGAGCCTATGAGGGAGGGGACACACTGAATACAGCAACACAGTATTATAAGGATTACTATGGCCCCAACAATACCCACCAAGAGTTTTTTAACCCACCCAAATCCAGGCAGCCAATTCCATAAGGCTCCCCACCAATCATAAGGTGGCTGGCCAGAGGAGTAGTTCTTAGCCATTTCCCTTAGATGTTTGGTACGTTGAAAAGTGTCAGAGTAGGTGTCATTTACAAAAACACAGCATTCTTCATTTATGAGGGCGCAAGTTCCTCCCTGGGCTGCTAACATTATGTCTAAAGCCATTCGGTTTTGCAAAGCTAACTGGCGCAGCTGGGACATTTCCCCGGCCTGATTCTCAAATAGGGTCGCAGTTTCATTGGTTAAAGATTCTAGTAGTCCCTGTAGACGGATGACACCACCCCTCAAGCTAATGAGACCAGCCCACCGCTGCCACGACAAACCATCACGGATATTAATATCTCTGAAGGTTTCACGGATGTTACGAACGTGGGGAAAATGAGGGGGAGTGAGGGAGATGCGAGAAGGCGGTGTTAGCCACGCTAAGTAACATGACCCTGCCCAATCAGGGGAGAGAAAGAATAAGCTTTGGGCCCGCACACCCAGTATGTTCCATACAATGCGTTTCAGGTATTCCATTTCTCAAAGTAGGAGGTCCACCCGTTGGACCACTGTTCCCCTGGTAACGCAGAGGGGTTGTGGTGCGAACTGCAGAGGCACAATTTGGTAGTGGTGTTTTCAAAGGGCAGTGTAGTACTGCTTGAGCAGTTGTAGAAGGCAATCGTATGTCCCTTAGCAATTAGTTGGACACCCTCGTGATCTGAGCAGGGCTTCTTAAAAGCTGACTCTGAAGGCCTGCCCACCCATGAAAAAGTTGGATCGGGGTGAGGGATCCACATATGGGATAAGTGGGATGCGCAAGGCTTGAAGCCAAGATTTTTACTAAAGGCGGTGCCATTAAAATACATGTTGCATTTACTTGTTCCCACAAAAGTTGACCCCTTTTCTTTAACAAAACACAGTGATCCTGTCTGATTGGTTACCCTGAGATATCTGTTAATTGGCACTCCTGTTTTGTCCCATGTAAGATTGTGTTGGACTGGATCTTTTACTCTAGCCGGTGGCATCCAAGTCATATTAGCAGTGGTCAGGGGAATGGGTGTGAAGGGGAGTCCCTGTTCTGCATTTACTGGAAATTGAGTACATACCCAGCAATTACTTCTATTTCCTAAAATACGAGTTTTAACCTCGTGGGAATATCTAATAAAAGCATTATCTTCATAAGCAGAAAATCAACGAAAAAGGCACAATAAAAAACATACAGTTGTCAGAATAAAAGGTCCTCTCATTTTTGCCGAGTCAATTTAAGTCTGATGTCTGAAAGAGGTAAGCTGGTCCACTGGTCGGAGGCAGTGTCCTCAGTGGTGGCAAGAGCTGCTGGTCCGTCACTGTGGTCCACTACGGCTGGCTTGACGTGGGAGTGGTGGATCCAGGATTTGCATCCTTCCAGGAACACTGCAGTCTGGGTTGTTAAAAGAACCTGGTGGGGTCCAGTAAACCTCGGCTGGAGGGTGTCGCCACAAACGAACTTTTTGGCCCAGACGAAGTCCCCTGGTTGGAACGGGTGGATCTGTTCTTCCAGCGGCACGGTCTGGGAAAACTGCAAGGCTTTCCAAAGGGTACGGAGGCGAGCCTGTAGGGAGAGAAACTGGCACGCGGTCATATGATCCCCTCCCAATAGTGAAACATCAGCACGTGGTAGCGCCCCGCCTTTGAAAGGGGGGTGTCCATAGAGCAGTTCAAAGGGGGATAATCCCAATACACGGGTTGGGCGAGTACGAAGGTGAAACAGGACCAAGGGAAGTACCTGAGGCCACTTTAACCCTGTTTCCTGACAGTATTTAGCCAATGTAAACTTAAGCTCCCTATTCATACGCTCAACTTTCCCGCTAGACTAGGGGTGGTAGGGTGTATGAAAGGAGTGTGAAATGCCCAGTCCTTGTTCTAAATGGCCAAGGACATGACCAGTAAAGTGAGGTCCGCGATCTGAGTCAAGCACGAGAGGGATGCCAAAACCGGGTACAATGTCTCTAAGGAGAATCTTCGCCACTGTGGCAGCAGTACAATTAGCAGTAGGAAAAGTTTTGACCCAGGAAGTCAGAGGGCAAACCGAAACAAGGAGGTGCTTTTTCCCAAAAGCCTTTGGCATATCTGCAAAGTCAATTTGAAGATGTTGAAATGGAGCAGCAGGCGGAGGTCTTCCACCCTTAATTTTGTTAAGAGGCGGAGCAGGTCCATTACGCTGACATGTGCTGCATGCTTTCACTATTGACAGGCAGTAGGGTTGAATGCCTGGAGCATACCAAAAGCAAGCGATGGTGTCCACAAGGGCGTGCGTGCCATAGTGACCCCCCTTATCATGGTGCCAGCGAACTGCCATGGGGTATGTGGAGCGAGGGAGGCAGGCTCGGCCATCCGGCATAAGCCAGATCCCTTTGACCAGAGTGGCTCCGAGGCTCTCCCACGACTGTAGTTCAGCAGCGGGTACTGGTACGGGATGCGGTGGAGTAAAGGAGGAGGCTGCAATAGCCAACGTGGGCATGGCTAAGGGTAAGACGGCAGCCGTCTTGGCGGAGGCGTCAGCCAGGGCATTCCCACGGGTGACGGGCTATCATCTTTAGTATGGGCCCGGCAGTGAACTACAGCCAGGACCGAGGGTTCTTGGAGGGCGTCCAAAAGCTTGTGGATGAGGGGGAGGTGCTGAATGGGTTTACTGGCAGCTGTCTGGAAACCTCGAAACTTCCAGAGGTGGATGTGACAATGCACAACTCCAAAAGCATACTTGCTATCAGTAAAAATGGTAACGGTCTTACCAGCGGCCAACTGGCAAGCTCGGGCCAGGGCATAGAGTTCGGCGGCTTGGGCTCCCCAGTTGCCTGGCAGTGAGGCAGCCTCTTGAATGTCCCATTCAGAGGTGACTGCATAACCGGTGAAACGCTTGCCATCAACATAGAAGGAGCTTCCGTCCTAGAAGAGGATGCAATCAGGGTTGTCCAGTGGCATGTCAAACAGGTTGTCCCTTATCTGTAAGATGCTATAAACTACTTCCACACAGTTGTGCTGATCCTGGAGGACTGGCAGGTCAGGAAGCAAGGTAGCTGGATTAAGGGGCCCACACATTTCAAAAATTAGGTTAGTGTCTTCTAAGAGTTCGGCCTCTAGCTGTTGCTGACGATGGGCCGAAAAGACTTGGGTTGTGCCCCTACGCAGAAGGGCTGACAAGGCATGAGAGGTCCAAACCGTGGTAAAATGACCCAGGGTCAGGCTCTTTGCCTTTGTGATCAGCAGGGCAGCTGCTGCCAGAGTCCGGGTGCAGGATGGGGTTCCCTGAGCGACAGGGTCGATCTGCTGAGAGTAAAAAGCAAGTGGGAAATGGTGGGGCCCGCTCAGCTGGGTAAGGACGCCACTAGCAATTCCGCCCCTCTCGTGGACAAAAAGGTGAAAGGGTTTGCTGTAATTGGGGGGGCGGAGAGACATGGAGGAGGCCACACTGTCCTTGAGTAACTGAAAGGCTTGGATCGTGTCCGGGGACCACTGCAAAGGGTCAGGAGCAAGGTTAGCAGTGAGTCGGTGGAGCGGTTTGCTTAACTCCCTGCAGGACGGCAACCAGGGGTGACAGAAGCCAATTAATCCTAAGAAACCTCGAAGTTGTTTCTTGGTGTTTGGCAGAGGGCAGTTTTGGATAGTCTTTATGCGGACTGGGTCCATTTGTCTCCCCTCTGGGGTTAACAGGAAGCCCAGATATCGGACCTTCTGTGAGACCCACTGAATCTTGTTAGGGTCTACCTTGTGGCCTCTGGTGTGTAGGTATAATAAAAGTGCCTTACCATCGATGCGGAGGGCAGCTTCTTCGCGGTTACCTAATAGGATGTCATCTACGTATAGGACTAACGTGGATCCCTACGGACTGGTGAAGCCTTCCAAGTCGTGGCGGAGGCATTGGCTGAAAATCGTGGGGCTGTCTCTGTAGCCTTGAGGAAGTCGTTGCCAGACATAACTTTGTCCCTCCCAGGTGAAACCAAAGAGATACTGAGAGTCTGGGTGCACAGGAATGCTGAAAAAGGCTGATTTTAAGTCAATAACAGTGAACCACTCAGCATCCCAGGGGATTTGGCTGATGATAGTAGCTGGATCAGGAACTACTGCATGAAGAGGGACCACATACTGATTAACAACCCGTAGATCCTGTACAAAGCGCCAACGAATAGGGTCTCCGTCCTTTTTAGGAGGCTTTTTGACAGGCAGTATAGGGGTGTTACAGGGAGTGCACTGAGGGCGGACTAGCTTTTGTGCAATGAATCCCTCGATAATGGGGCGGATGCCCTCCCGGGCTTCCAGCGACAGGGGGTATTGAGGGACTGACGGGGGGGTTAAGGAGGGCTTCACTTGAATCCTTACTGGCTCTGCCGAAAGGAGCAGGCCAACATCAGTGTCAGAAATTCCCCAGAGGGTTAAAGGCAAGTCAGTGAGGTCAGGGGAGAGAGGGGGGGTATTTCCCAATTACCCTGAGTTGGGGCCGAATCTCCTAACACTGTCATCAATAATCCTACCCCTTCAGGAGTGCAGGTTAAAGTAGCCTCAAGCTTACAGAGTAAATCCCGGCCCATCAAAGGGATCGGACAAGCTGGGGAAAAAAGAAAACGGTGAGAAAAACATTTATCAGCATAAATAACATTTAGAGGCAAAATGAGTCCCAGAGACTGTGGGTTGCCCTCCACCCCAGTTGCAGTTTTAACCTCAGAGGATAGCCAGGGAGAGGGGGCATGATTTAAAAGAGAGAAAGTAGCTCCAGTATCAATGAGGAAGGAGACAGGCAGTCCTTGGACTGAAAGGGTTAGACGAGGCTCTTTGCTGGGAGGGGAGAAAGTGAGGAAGGAGCCGGCTAAAGACATTAAGGAAATAAGACCATCACATTGTTTGCCTTCGCCCCCGGGGTACCGTCATTGAGGAGGCTGAGTTTGCTGCAGCTGCTGCTGTTGCCCGTAGTTGATCCAGGCCTGGGGAACGGGCTGAGCTGGTGGTGCAGGGGTGTGTTCGTCCCTGGTGTAAGTATCTGTGGATGCAACCAGACCCTCTGGGCATATGCAACCTGCTGCATCTGCTTGATCTTTTGCCTAGTAATTACTCCTCCCGAGGTGTGCCCTTCCATTTCCCCCTTATCCCTCTGCAGAGATTCCGATCTGGAGTCCTGCAGATTCCCCTCTGTGCCCTGGAGAGAGTCCCCCTGCAGAGGAATAGGGGC
The DNA here is from genome assembly GCF_011386835.1 of Chrysemys picta bellii. Classification (NCBI taxonomy): domain Eukaryota; kingdom Metazoa; phylum Chordata; order Testudines; family Emydidae; genus Chrysemys; species Chrysemys picta. The sequence goes on along the minus strand of NC_088802.1, from coordinate 11,494,880 downwards.
AGGTGCAGTGGGGACCATCTGACGAGTCAAAACACGCCGTGGTTTACACCCTTCATCGAAATAACATGGAGGGGGTTCACTCTCGGGAGAATACCTGACTGCCATAATTTTTAAAGATTTCCACAGCTCTGCTGCTGTGTCCCAACAAAACCAGTAACATAACTGTCCCGGATGGTCTTTTTCGATCTGGCTCCTTACTCCTCTTAAGGAAGCCTGTTCGAAAGAGCCATACGAAGGCCACCTCATCTCCGGGTCGGCCAATACCGCGGTATACCCAGTCCAATTCCTTACACACAGTGTGTACAACTTCCTCCTAGACATTCCTGTCTGTACTGGGAGTTTCCCTTCGTTCCATAACTTATTTACAATCCCCAACAGACTCTCAAGAGGCACGCTAGTCCCTTGACCCATGGTGTCTGACAGGAGCCCTCCAACTGGCGTTTACCCTGCTGTCCAGTACACGACCCCTCAATATTGAATTGGCTGGGAGAAATCTCCCGTGGCGCCTGCCAATTCGTATATGAGTGGTCTGACCACTGGACAGAGGCACCGCACCAGAAGGAAATCCCGGACGAGCCCCCAAATTGTTAGGTAAAAAGCAAGTCCTTACTCACCTCTCCAGCACCCGAGTTCGTGCGGAGTTGGTATGGGCTCACAATCTGTCAGAGACCAGACACCAATTTGTTGATCAACAGGCTCACACTATCCTTAACTTGAAAAGCTTCAGAGTAAGTGTGGCAAGTTTATTAGGGGTGAGCATCAATATTTATACACAGAAGTAAACAAAGTGATTAACAGATCATAATGGTCATGTATAATCAATCAAGATTCTACAGGATAAAACAGGTTAAAATGTAAATTCAAAAAGAGAAAAGGGGAGATAGCTACTTAAGGGGAGGGGGGTGTCATGAGTAGTTCGCAGGTCAGAGCTTTGATTAAAAGTTCAGACAGAGATATCAAGTCTGGGTTAAGTTTAAGCTCATCAAAAGTTCAGACTCAACATCTGTATCCGCAAAAAGAACAGGAGTACTTGTGGCACCGTAGAGACTAACTCTGGCTGGCTTCAGAACTTCCTCAGCCTGTGCCAAGGTCTGCACCGGCCCCTGCAGCCACTGAACAGCAGAGTCACAAATGGCAGGAGGGGACAGGGTGTGTGGGGACCATCAGGAGGCTCTGAAACTCCTGTGAAGAGCACCAAACTTCGATCTGTCTCGTTCGCCATCTGTCCCGGGCTCACAGAGCTCACACTGTGGTTCCCATAGAGGAGGCTGCCCAGGAGTACAAGGTAGGGAATTCCTGTCAAGTTTAATGGATTTTAATTACAGGCTAATTTCACTGAAAATTACCTGGCACAGGCATGATGCATCATCATTCAGCTCTGTAAACCCTTCATGGTACGGGAGATGCTGTGTCATAACCATAGAGCTAAGGGTAGCCTCGAATTCCTCCTTACCTATAGGAGTTTAAGAAGCTCAAATAACCTGGTTGGCACCTGACCAAAAGGACCAATGGGGAAAGAAGATACTTTCAAATCTGCGGGGGAAGGGGATGCTTTGTTTGTGCTCTTTGTTCCTGTTCTCTCCCTGAGCCAGAGAGGGACCAGGCAGAAAAAAAAAACATCTCTTAAAACCAATTTAAAATTAAATTAAAATGCTGATCTTACGCCACCAGCCTGCTCAGCTCGCTGCCAGCCTGGGGGTCTGTTCACCTAGGCCGGCAGCAGACTGATCAGGGCCTGCGACTGGGACCCCAGACCTGGGGGGAGGGGTGTTTCAGGAGTCAGGGCAGGGGGCTGGGGGAGGGGGTTCAGGGCAGAAAGCTGGGGTGTGTGTAGGGGGTTCAGAGATCAGGGCAGAGGGCAGAGGGTTGGGGGGTGCAGGGCAGAAGGCTGGGTGTGTGTTGGGCTGTGGGGGGGTTCATGGCAGAGGGCTGAGGGGCGTGGGGGGAGTGCAGGGCAGAAGGCTGAGTGTGTGTGGGGGTTCAGGGCAGAGGGCTGGGTGGTGTGGGGGTTCAGGGCAGAAGGCTGGATGTGTGTTGGGGTGTGGGGGGGTTCAGGGCAGATGGCTGGGGGCATGGGGGTGCAGGGCAGAAGGCTAAGTGTGTGGGGGGGTTCATGGCAGAGGGATGGGGCTGTGGGGGTACAGGGCAGAAGGCTGGGTGTGTGTTGGGGTGGAGGGGGTTCAGGGCAGAGTGGTGGAGGGTGCAGGGCAGAAGGCTGGGGTGCTCCCAGCCCCCTGCCCTGAGCAGCTCATGGCAGGGGGCTGGAAGGGATATGCCCTGTTCCCCAGGCTCCGTCCTATGTCTCTCTGCCTCCTCTATGGAGCTGCCGCTCTTCCCCCTCCCCTTTGCTAGGGCCATCAGCTGATTGGTGCAGGGACCAAGAGGAGGCGGGGCAGGAAAGCACCATGATGGGGGAAGAAGTGGGGGAGGGGGAAGCTTGGCTGCCGCAGAACCAAGCTTCTGCCTCCTGCCCCCACAGGGGAGAGCGGTGGGCGGGTGGGGGGCTGAGTGGGGTTGGGGGCCGGGACCACGGCAGGGAGCTGCGTGCCATCTAAAATCGGCTCGCGTGCCGTATTTGGCACGCATGCCGTAGGTTGCCGACCCCTGATCTAGAATGACAAAAATAGTAAGTAAAGCCAGGCAAGGCATGCTAGATTATCTTTTGTTTTAGCTTGTGAATTTTCCCTTTCAGGAAAAAAGAACAGGAGTACTTGTGGCACCTTAGAGACTAACAAATTTTTCATTAGTCTCTAATAAATTTGTTAGTCTCTAAGGTGCCACAAGTACCCCTGTTCTTTTTGCGGATACAGACTAACACGGCTGCTACTCCATAACCCTTTCAGGAAGTTAACTACCCTGCCCTCAGGCAGAAAAAGAAAAACTCCAGCTGCTCTCAGCTTTAAAAAAAATGTCCTTTTTGAAAAAAAAACCTCCCTGCTTTTCAAGCAGCCAGAAGGAGAGGAAAAAAATCCTTTTAAACCCTCTGTGCTTCTGGTTCAAAATGATCCCACCGCTCTGCCACCATGTCAGGGTTCCCTCCCCACTCTGAACTCTGGGGTACAGATGTGGGGACCTGCATGAAAGCCCCCCTAAGCTTATTTCTACCAGCTTAGGTTAAAAACTTCCCCAAGGCACAAATCCTTTGTCCTTGGACGGTATGCTGCCACCACCAAGCGATTTAGACAAAGGATCAGGGAAAGGACCACTTGGAGTTCCTATTTCCCCAAAATATCCCCCAAGACCCTATACCCCCTTTCCTGGGGAAGCTTGAGAATAATATCCTCACCAATTGGTTACAAAGTGAGCAGAGATCAACCCCCCCTGGGTCTTAGGACACTGAAAATCAATCAGGTTCTTCAAAGAAGAATTTTATTTAAATAAAATCTAAAAGAATCACCTCTGTAAAATTGGGATGGAAGATAACTTTATAGGGTAACAAAAGATTCACAAACACAGAAGAACTCCCTCTAGGCTTAGTTTCAAAGTTACAAAACAAAAGAAAATTCACAAGCTAAAATAAAAGATAATCTAGCATGCCTTGCCTGCCTTTACTTACTATTTTTGTAATTCTAGATCGGGGTCAGCAACCTTTCAGAAGTGGTGTGCCGAGTCTTCATTTATTCACTCGCATTTAAGGTTTCGTGTGCTAGTAATACATTTTAACGTTTTTAGAAGGTCTCTTTCTCTAAGTCTGTAATATATAACTAAACTATTGTTGTATGTAAAGTAAATAAGGTTTTTTAAATATTTAAGAAGCTTTATTTAAAATTAAATTAAAATGCAGAGCCCCCCGGCCCGGTGGCCGGGACCCAGGCAGCATAAGTGCCACTGAAAATCAGCTCACGTGCCGCCTTCAGCATGCGTGCCATAGGTTGCCTACCCCTGTTCTAGATGCTTATTTCCATAGGCAGGGTTTTAAGAGAGGTTTTTTTTCTGCCTGGTCCCTCTCTGGCTCGAAGAGAGAACAGGAACAGAGAGCACAAACAAAGCCTTCCGCCCCCACCCCCCGATTAGAAAGTATCTTCTTTCCCCATTGGTCCTTTTGGTCAGGTGCCAACTGGGTTATTTGAGTTTCTTAACCCCTTACAGGTAAGGAGGAATTCTAGACTACCCTTAGCTATATCGTTATGACATGCTGTAACAAAATAACTGATTTGATAGAGTGGCAGCAAAGGCAAGTCTTTAACGATACCTGATGTGGGAAAATTAGGGTTACCATATTTCAGCAAGCAAAAAAGAGGACGGGAGGAGCCCCGCCCTAGCCCCCCCTGCCCCTCCCACTTCCCGCCCCCCCCAGAACCCCCAACCCTCCCCCTGTTCCTTGTCCCCTGACTGCCCCCTCCTGGGACTCCTGCCCCTAACTGCCCCCCAGGACTCCACTCCCTATCTAAGCCTCCCTGCCTCTTGTCCCCTGACTGCCCCAACCCTTATCCACACCCCCACCCCCAGACAGACCCCTGGGACTCCCACGCCCCATCCAACCACTCCCCACCCCCTGACAGGCCCCCCCAGAACTCCCAACCCATCTAAACCCCTCTGCTCCCTGTCCCCTGACTGCTCCGATCCCTCTCCCCACTCCTGCCCCCTGACAGCTCCCCCCCAGAACTCCAGCCCCCCACCCCCCCGCTCCTTGTCCCCTGACTGCCCCCTCCTGGGACCCCTGCTCCTAACTGCCCTCCAGAACCCCACCCCCTACCTAAGACAGGGGAGAGCTGCCGGCTCAGAATGCAGGGCGGAGCTCCTCTACAGCTGCTCCGGAGTCCAGCCCATGACTTTCCTGCAGCCCTCCCAGCCGCTCGCTCTGCTCTGCCGGGGGAGGGGGGAAATCCCGGACATTTTGAGTTATTTACAAATTCCCCCCGGACGCTATTTTTAGCACAAAAAGGAGGACATGTCCGGATAAATCTGGACGAATGGTAACCCTAGGGAAAATGTCCTCTGAGATTCTGATGGGGATTATTGAAAATCTTCATCATATAAAGAATTCTACCAATCCCAAAGGATCAGAAACATCACTCACCAAGTTAATGAAAACTTCAGTTCTTACCCAAATACAGTAACTCCTCACTTAAAGTCATCCAGGTTAAGGTTGTTTCATTGTTATATTGCTGATCAATTAGGGAACACGCCCGTTTAAAGTTGTGCAATGCTCCCTTCTAACATCATTTGGCAGCTGCCTGCTTTGTCTACTGCTTGCAGGAAGAGCAGCCCGTTGGAGCGAGCTGGTGGGGGCTTGGAACCAGGGTGGACCGGCAGGCCCCCATCAGCTCCCCGTTCCCCAAGTTCCCTGCGCAGCAGCTGCCTGCAGTTCAGCTGTGTCCCTCCCCGCACTGCCATTTGCTGCTCCTGCCCTCTGCCTTAGAGCTGCTCCGTGAGACACCTGCTTGCTGTGCCGGGGGGAGGGAAGGAAGAGGGGAGCTAATGTCAGGGTGTCCCCCTACCCCCTGCTCCTGCACCACACTTATCCCATCTTCCATAGAGCAGGGGAGACACCCCAGGGCTGCAGTCTCAGCAAGCTGATCTAATTAACAGTGAGGTGTACTTAAGGCAAATGCTCAAATCTCCCTCCATTTCTGCTGCCTTGCAGAGTGAGAGAGTTAACCCTTGAGGGCCCAGGCAATTGCTAGTTCATCATTTAGCAGTAAGGGAAATATCCCACCCTCTGACTCCTCCACCTCAACCAAGCTTCACAATCATCATCACTGTGTACCAGTATTAAATTGTTTGTTTAAAACTTATATTGTGTGTGTGTGTGTGTGTGTGTGTGTGTGTGTGTGTGTGTGTGTGTGTGTGTGTGTGTGTGTGTGTGTATATATATATATATATATATAGTCTTTTGTCTGGTGAAAAAAAATTCCCTGGAACCTAACCCCCTCATTTACATTAATTCTTATGGGGAAATTGGATTTGCTTAACATCGTTTTGCTTAAAGTCGCATTTTTCAGGAACAGAACTACAATGTTAAGTGAGCAGTTACTGTACACGCTTAAAGCCAATTCTTGTTAACTAAACTACGATTTATTAAAAGAAAAAAAGATAGCATTGGCTAAAAGTTCATTAGACATACAAATGCGAATAGAGTCCTTAGGTCAATTTCACCATAGAGATGGCACGTTAGAATTGAAAAGAGTCCTTTTCAGAATCATTTCATCACTTTCTAGTCCAATATCCAAATGTTCAATATCAGGGCAGTCCAGAGGGGACTGGAGATCTCAGTCTTCCGACTCAAACTCACCCTGAATAAAGCTTAAGAAGATCGGAGATGAAAGGATCAGGACCCAAGAGTTTATATAGACATTTTTGCAGGCTCTCGACAGCAGGCAGTCCTTGGGTGAACAATAGGTTTTGGAAGTAACCTCCTATTTCCCAAACATCACAGGTAATAAAACTACATTGGATTAACATAAGGTAATTAATTATCCATTAAACCATTCATAGACAGTTTACCACAAACTTTAAAGATATATATGTATACAATGATATTATTACACCCAAGTTTCATCTAAATGTTATATTTCCTTTTGACTTCTGAATTAACAAAATACAGTCCTAGACGGGAACCCTTTGGTTACACTGTTTATCTATAGCTTCTTACAGATTAACATAGACTATTACAATTGCTATCTTCTAGTGCTGTCAAACAATTAAAAAAAAAATAAAAAAATTATCATGATTATTCACACTGTTAAACAATTATAGAATACCATTTATTTAAATATTTTGGATTATAGCCCACAAAAGCTTATGCCCAAATAAATTTTTTAGTCTCTAAGCTGCCACAAGGACTCCTTGTTGATTTGCAGAATACAAAGTTTGCACTTTATACCAAATCAGGATGTGTGGAGGATTGAGAGAGCGTCTGTCAGAAAGGACATTCCATGATTGGAACCTGTCCCTGTGCTGTGCTGGGGAATGTGGAATCTAAGAGGACCAGAATATGGTCACTGAGCCCCCTCAGTGAGGTGAGAGGAATTGTGATACACACCCAGCTCTAGTGTTAAACCCCTGCCTATTTCTAAACCTGTGCAGCGCAGAGCCCTCCACATGGCAGCAGCTGTTCCAAAGGAGGAGGGAGAAGAGGGATTCTGTGAGCGACCGAGAAACAACACAGACAGGACAATACACGGCTTCTCCACCTTGCAAACTAAGGGTGTTGACTGGGGATGATTTAGTATGTGCCTTAGGTTTTGACACCCTGGTCTCATTGGAGAGTGATGAGGGAAGAACCTGACCGGTGTCAGACATGCAGACCCTCCCAGCTTCCAATAACCAAGGGGCCAGGAATCCCTTACCCAGCAAGGTCACTGTCTCTTAGTTCTCCCGCATGACGTCCCTGTAGAGGGCTCTCTGAGCGGGGTCCAGAAGAGCCCCCTGCCCCTGGGTGAAATACACAGCGACCTCCTCGGCGGTCACCAGCATCTGAAACAACAAGAGCCCCCCCTCAGCACCTGCTGCCCCAGCCACTATCCTGCTAGTCAAGGGGGAGGAAGGACAGAGAAGGAGAATCCTTCCCGCACCTGGTTCAGAGCAGCCAGGAGGCTTCAGGGGGTGGGAAAAGGTGAGAGCTCCTTGTCCCCCACAGCACACGGAGGTGGTCAGGGTCTTCTCATTTCCCACATGCCTGCCAGCCACAGGCTGATACGGGAAGCAGAGCTCTGAGCCTGGGACAGGGACAGAAATCCCAACAGCTTCCCTTAGTATTTCACAGCAGCTTCTGACCAGTGGGGTCAGGCTCCAGCACTGGGAGTCTGGTCAGTTTTCCCAGCCCTGCCCAGGGGGGTGTTTCCAGGTTAAGAAATAGGGGAATGTTTCCCCTCCCCCAAACCCGCCAATGGGCCTGTTCAGAAAATTAGGCCCAGGTTGATCATGTTCCAGCAGGTTTATCAAACCCCGTCCCACCATGTGTGTTTAACCCCTTTGCAGTACTCCTCCTGCACCACCAAAAGCTCCCTAAAAATCCCCTACATGAGCTGGCTCCATCCCTTCCCTGTCCCCTGGAAGACGGGCCGATCTGGAGTGAAACATGGACGGGATTCCTCAGCCTGTCAGGGCAAGAGGGGCGAGGGGGGAGGTTACAGAAGGGGCTGGAATCCATGTCACTTCCTGATTCCCCCAGGCTCTCTCCGTGCAGACAGACACCCTGATTCTATGACTCTGCGGGAATGTTCTTAATGTTTTCTCTGAATACTGTGCGTGCCTCAGTTTCCCCATGTGTTACAAGGAATAGCTTAGTGGTTTCTGCATTAGTCTGCTAAACCCAGGGTTGTGAGTTCAATCTTTGAGGGGTCCATTTAGGGAACTGGGGTAAAAATCTGTCTGGGGATTGGTCTTGCTTTGAGCAGGGGGTTGGACTAGATGACCTCCTGAGGTCCCTTCCAACCCTGATATTCTGTGATTCTATGACAAGTATCAAGCTGGTGAGATACAGGTGTGTGATCATTACAGAGTCCTCTAGAGGGCAGGTGTTACTGCAGAGTGGCTGCCTGGGCACAGAGAATGGCCAAAATTCTGTATCCGGGCAAGTGGTGGGTGGAGCCCTTCCTCTGCAAGGAGCCAGCGGAAGGTGCTGGAGAACTGCAAGAGAGGGGGAGTGTTTTCCTGGGAAAGAGGGAAAGCAGGGAGGAGGGCCAGCTGGGTGTCACTGAGGATGGGGGGCTGGAAGCAGGTCAATCTCCTGGTTCGGGACTCAGCGGAGAGAGCTCGGGATTCCCCCCCTAGATGGACTTTAGTGAATGCTCCTGATTTCTGTGCTAACAAGCTCTGTTCTATGCTGTGTTCCCAGTGACCAATAAACCCGTCTGTTTTCCAAGCTGGCTGAGAGTCACAGCTGACTGCGGAGGTGGGGTGCACGACCCATGTGGGGGAGCGGGTCAGGCTTCTCCTTAGGCTGCCTCAGGGATTCAGTCTGGGGACAGAGAGGCTGGGGCCACACGCTCAGCAGGTGGAGGGGATGTTGGGGGTGCTCAAGGGCTGGGGTCCTGCCCCTACAGTGTGGGGGAACTTGCCTCCCCCAGCCCTATGTTCACCAACCACCAGCTGTACCCCATTCTTATCCCTGGCTCTCAGTCCCAGGCAGGGGGACTGAAACAATCTGGGGGACACTGAACCCCATTGAATCGAAGTGTAAACCCTGGCTAGGATGGAAACCCCTTCAAGCCAGGGGGTGCGGCAGGGCCCCACCATCCTAGATCCAACATCTGTGCAGCCCCCTGGCCCTGATTGTGCCTCTGGGCCCTGCTCCTTCCCTGGCCCCCAGCTGGAGCCCCCCCACCCTGCATTCAGTTTGTCCCCTGCCTACCTGCTGCCCCTTCCTATTCCGTGTGGATGGTCGGGGCATGGAAACAAAGCAGCAGATGGAGGGTTGGGGGTATGGGTGGGAACGTGATCCTGCCCCCACCCGACACACACCGGGAGCTGGCGGCAGCTTTCCCGGGTCCAGGGCAGGGAATCGCAGCCACCTCCGCTGGGAGCAGCCTGGGGCCAAACCTCCCCCTGCAACCCGGGTGTGACGGGGGGGGGGGGGGAGGTGGGTCTCTTTCACCTTCCCTCTGAGCGGGACCCCCTGGGGCAGGGGCCGGGCCAGGAAGGGCCGTGGCCTGGTTGGGGGCTCTGCCCTGGGAGAGGCTCCTGGGGAGCAGCGGGAAGGGCCCTGCTGGAGATTCCCCTCTCCCGGCTGCAGCCAGGGCTCCGGGCTCCCAGTACCAGCCGCCGGGGCTCGGGGATCTCGCCAGGAGCCTGGATCCAGAGTCACCGCAGCCACTGCGAGTCACTTCCTGCTGCTGGGACTGACCCCAGGGATCACCCCCCCCCAGTCTTTTAAATAAATAAATAAATACATTAAATTAATGGAAATATCCCATCTTGTAGAACTGGAAGGAACCAAGGTCATTAAGTCCAGCCCCCTGCCTTCACTAGCAGGACCAAGTACTGATTTTGCTCAGATCCTTTAGTGGCCCCCTCAAGGATTGAACTCATAACCCTGGGTTTAGCAGGCCAATGCTCAAACCACTGAGCTATACCTCCCCCCTTCCCCTTCCATGAGGCCCCGCCCCTGCCCTGTCTCTTCTCCACCTCCTCCTCCAAGCGGTTTTAATAATATATATACACGCAGTAAAGCCCCCGCCCCTGCACTGGGCTGCACCACCACTCCATCCCTGCTCTGCCTTTTCCAGGGGTGGCAGGTTTGTAGAAATTTTGGTGGTGACCAAAACCTGCCCCCCAAACTCCGCCCCCACCTGTCCTCCCCCTCCCTCATGAGCCATGGATACCGCACCCTCTTTCCCTCCCTCCCCCCGTGCCAGGCTGCTCTTGCTCTCACAGCCTCCCCTCCCCATGTCCCCCCTTTCCACCACAGTGACCCCCCCATTCAGAGTTTCCCTCTATTGCAGCCCTGTTCCCATCTGGCCCCTAAGTCTTCCCTGATTCCCCTGCATCGCCCCATCCCCCCTTCAGCCATTCCCTGCCTCCTGCATCTGCCCTGGACCCATCTCTCATCCTCCTCAATCCCACCTTATCTACACCCCCTTGCCCTCTTCAGCCCTCTTTCAGCTCCCCTCCTCTTCCTCTGTCCCACCCAGGAGTGGCTGTCCCAGCCCCAGCGCACCACGGGTTGGCTTCCCCCTACTCTGCACACAGTGGGTGCTGGCAGGTGTCATATAGGAAACATCTCTGTAGCAATGTGCTACCTGTACCAGTTGCTGAGGAATCTTTAGCGCATCTGGCATGTAAATATCTTGTGACTCCGGCTGCAACAGTGTCATAAGATTGCCTCTTCTCACTTGCAGCATTACCTCCTGCAAATGGAAACAAACTTGTTTGTCTAAGCCAGGGGTGGGTAAACTTTTTGGCCCGAGGGCCACATCAGGGTTGTGAAACTGTATGGAGGGCCAGGTAGGGAAGGCTTTGCCTCCCCAAACAGCGTGGCCCCCACCCCCTATCTACCCCCTCTCACTTCCCAACCCCGACTGCCCCCCTCAGAACATCCTACACTTCCAACCCCCCTGCTCCTTGTCCCCTCACTGCCCTGACTCCTACCCACACCCCTGCCCCCTGACAGGCCCCCCGGGACTCCCATGACTATCCAACTGCTCCCTGTCCCCTGACTGCCCTGACCCATATCCACATCCCTGCTCCTAACGCCCCCCCCCAGACCCCACCCCCTATCCACCCGCCTTGCTCCACCTCTGCTGACTTCCCAATCCAACTGCCTCCTGCTCCCTGTCCCCTCACTGCCCCCTGGGACCTCCTGCCCCTTATCCAACTCCTCCCTGGCTCACCACCCCATTACCATGGCGCTCAGAGCGGCAAGAGCTCACTGTCCCGCCAGAGCCAGCCATGTCACTCAACACTGCCTGGCAGGAGCATTGGTCCAGTGCGCTGGCAGCGCGGCGAGCTGAGGCTGCGGGGCAGGGGAAACAGCCGGGGAGGGGCCGGGGGCTGGCCTCCCCAGCCAGGAGCTCAGGGGCTGGGCAGGACGGTTCCGCAGGCCGAATGTGGCCCAGGGATTGTAGTTTGCCCACCTCTGGTCTAAGAAATTGGCTGAACAAGAAGTAGCACTGAGTGGACGTCTAGGCTCTAAAATTGTACATTGTTTTATTTTGAATGCAGGTGTTTTTTACATAATTCTATGTTTGTAAGTTACACTTTCCGGATAAGGAGATTGCACTACAGTACTTGTATGAGGTGAATTGAAAAATAATATTTCTTTGGGGGGGGTTACAGTGCAAATACTTGTAATAAAAAATAAAGTGAGCATTGTACACTAAGTATTCTGTGTTGTAATTGAAATCAATATATTTGAAAATGTAGACAACACCCAAAAATATTTAGAGAAATGCTATTCTATCATTGTTTAACAGTGCAATTAATCACATGATTAATCAGGATTAATTTTTTTAAATCACTTGAAATCCCTAATTCCAACTGATTTCTTTGATAAAAGTATATGGTAAAAAAGAGAAAGGCAGCGATTTTTCATTAATAGTAGCTGCGACACTTTTGTATTTTTCTGTCGGATTTTGGAAGCAAGTTATTTTTAAGTGAGCCAAGTAGGCAAGCCAGATCAGACTCCTGAAAGGGGTGAAGTGGTGGGGAAAGGCTGAGAGCCACTGGCATATAGGACCAATAGAAAGAGCACACTGGAGAACAGACAATCAGGGGGGAACTTCAGCGGTTTTCTGGACTATAACTGGGGGACAAGAACAGCACCTGTGATACTTCAGGCAGTGGCGTAGCCAGGTGGAGGGAACAGGGAGAGGGAGGGGGGAAAAAAGTAGTCATCCGCTGTGACACCTTTACTCACCCGGCTGCGCTCCGGGTCTTTGGCGGTGGGCCCTTCACTCGCTCCGGGTGTCTTAGGTGGCACTGAAGGTCCCGCTGCCAAAGTGCCACCGGAAGCCTGGAGTGCCGCTGGGTGAGTCAAATAAAAGCGCCATAGTGGGTGATGCCTTTTTTTTTTCCACTCCCCCGGGTGAGTACAAAGGTGCCAAGAAATTGACAAGGCGCCACTTGTGCTCAGTGGGGGAGCAGCCACTCCCCCGCTCCCCTCCTAACTACGCTACTGATCGGGACAGAAGACGGGGTAAGGGGCCCAAAGCTGGACGTGGAAGCTGATGAAATCATCCCTGTCGTACTGGAATTGCCCCCCCAACCCCCGAGCGTGTCCCAGTCCATGGCCTGCACCCCGTGGAACCCTGGGGGTGGGGGCAGGAACAGAAATAGGTCAACAGCCAGAAGTGGTCAAAGATCACGAGTTTACCACTCCCTGCCCCCCCAATCAGCATACAGAGATTACCAAATTTGAGTGCTTTTATTTGTCCTCTGGATTTGCACCTTTCCAGGGACACTGGGAAGAAAGGTCCTGTCACCTAGAGCCTGAGGGTGTGTGGCCACCGCCAGAGTACGTGTCTGACCTGCAGCATCCCTGCAGCATAGCCAGGGCCTGGGCAGGAGGCCTGGGACGTGCGAGGGACAGACTGTGAACTGCCCTGGCATCCCACAGACACTGTTTGTGCTTCCCCCGTGCCCACAGAGTGGGGCTAAGTGTTTTCCTTTGGCCTTTCCCATTGTTTCCTGATTGTTTTTAATTACTTGCTGTTTAATAAATTACATTTGTTCTGGGGTATAGACAATGGCCAGGGAAGAGGTCAGGGAAGCGTCCAGAGCGGAGAAAGTACCTGGAGTGGGGACGCTGTAGCCCGGGTCCTGAGTGGTCACAACCAGGTTGGGGGACGAGTCCCTCAGGAAGCCTGGGCCCAGCCTTGTTGGGGTTATAAGGACTTTTCCACACAGGAGAGTGGAAGGGGAACCCTCAGGGTGAAGCAGGCTCTGGGTGAAGGAAGAGAGAGCAAGGACTCAGATCCTTCTGCTATTCGATTCCACCTGGGGGGTGTTTAAGTCAGGAAAAAGCAAGAGAGAGTCCTGTGGCACCTTTAAGATTAACAGATGTATTGGAGCATAAGCTTTCGTGGGTGAATGCCCACTTCGTCGGATGCATGTAATAGAAATTTCCAGGGGCAGGTATAAATATGCTGGCAAGAACCAGTCAGGAGATAACAAGGTTAGTTCAATCCGGGAGGGTGAGGTGCTCTGCTAGCAGTTGAGGTGTGAACACCAAGGGAGGAGAAACTGTTTCTATAGTTGGATAGCCATTCACAGTCTTTGTTTAATCCTGATCTGGTGGTGTCAAATTTGCAGCCAACTACAGAAGAAGCAGGGCTAGATGCTCATGATGGGCTCTTCTGACCTTAGAGCCTGTGAGTGGAACAGGAGCCGGACACAGAGATGCTGCAGCGCGATGGGTTTATCTCTAGGACCCAGAAGCAGCTGGGAGGCGGCTCTGGGGGGAGCGATCCCTGGGGTGTGACTCGCAGCCGCTGCGGTGACTCTGGCTCCAGGCTCCAGGCGACATCCCCGAGCCCCGGCGGCTGGTGCTGGGAGCCCGGAGCCCTGGCTGCAGCCGGGAGAGGGGAATCTCCAGCAGGGCCCTTCCCGCTGCTCCCCAGGAGCCTCTCCCAGGGCAGAGCCCCCAGCCCCGCCAGGCCCCTTTCCGGCCCGGCCCCTGCCGCAGGGGGGCCCCGCTCGGAGGGAAGGTAAGAGAGACCCGCCCGGCTGCAGGGGGAGGTTTGGCCCCAGGCTGCTCCCAGCGGAGCTGGCTGCGATTCCCGCCCTGGGCCCGGGAAAGCTGCCGCCAGCTCCCGGTGTGTTCGGGGCGGAGCAGGATCACGTTACCACCCATCCGCCATTGTCCCCATCTGGTGCTTTGTTTCCCTGCCCCTGGCCGCGCTGCTGCGGACGGAGGCTGCAGTTCAGGGAGATCTGAGGGGGGCAGAAGGTGGGGCGGAGCCAAAATGAATGCAGCGTGGGGGTCCCCAACTCAGGGCTTGCGAAGGAGCGGATCTCAGGGACACAATCAGGGCAGCACAGGTGATGGATCTAGGGTGGTGGGGCCCTGCCGCACCCCCTGGCTTGAAGGGGTTTCCATCCTATCCAGGGTTTACAGTTTGGTTCAATGGCTCTCAGTGCTCTCCACTGTATGGATTGTTTCAACCCCCCTGCCTGGGACTAGGAGCCAGGGATAAGAATGGGGTACAGCCAGTGGGGGGTGAATCTAGCACTGGGGGAGACAAATTCCAGCCCCTGAGCACCCCCAATGTCCCCCCACCTGTGGAGCACATGGCCCCAGCCTCCCCAGCTCCAGGGCCCAGGAAGGGCGCACGGCCCCAGCCTGAACCCCGGGGGCAGCCTAAGGAGAAGCCTGACCCGCTCCTAACAGGGGCTGTGCACCCCACCTCCGCAGTCAGCTGTGACTCTCAGCCAGCTTGGAAAACAGACGGGTTTATTGGTTGCTGGGAACACAGCATAGAACAGAGCTTGTTAGCACAGAAATCAGGAGCTTTCAGCAAAGTCCATCTGGGGGGGAATCCATAGTCCGAAGTCCTGGACTCTCCCTGCTGAGTCCCAAACCAGGAGACTGACCCGCTTCCAGCCCCCCATCCCCAGTGACGCCCCGCTGCCCCTGCTCCGTGCTTTCCCTCTTTCCCAGGAAAAGATGTCATCTGGCCTCCCCCTCTCTCTTTGTTCTCCAACACCTTCGGCTGGCTCCTTGCAGAGGATGGGCTCCGGCCATCACTTGTCAGGATACAGAATTTTGACCATTCTCTATGGCAGGGGTGGGCAAACTTTTTGGCATGAGGGCCACATCGGGGATCAAAATTGTATGGAGGGCCAGGTAGGGAAAGTTGTGCTACCCCAAACAGTCTGGCCCTGCCGCCTATCCAACCACTTCCCGCCCCGCCCTCAGAATCCCGGACCCATCCAAACCCCCTGCTCCTTGTCCGCTGATTGCCCCCCTCAGAATCCCTAACCCATCCAACCCCCCGCTCCTTGTCCCCTGACTACACCCTCCAGAGACCCCCCTGCCCCTAACGACCCCCCAAGACCCCACTCCCTATCTAAGCCCCCCTGCTACTTGTCCCCGACCGCCCTCTCCAGAGACCCCCCCGCCCCTAACTATCCCCGAAGATGCCACCTATCCAACCCCCCTGCTCCCTGTCCCCTGACTTCCACGACCCCTATCCACACCCCTGCTCCCTGACAGAGCCCCAGGATTCCCACGCCCCATCAAACCCCCCTATTCCCCATCCCCTGATCACCAACCCAGAACCTCCACCCCATACAACCACCCCCTGATTCCTGTCCCCTGACTGCCCCCTGGGACTCCCTGCCCCTTACCCAACCTCCTGGCTCTGGCACGGCCCCCTTACTATGCTGCTCAGAGCAGCTTCCGGGGCCAGACTGACTACCGTGCAGCCCCTCCCCCCAGAGTGCTGTCGGTTTGGCTGCTGAGGGAAAGCAGGGGAGTGGCCGGGGGAAGCCTCCCCCGAGAGCTCAGGGGTCGGATAGGACTGGCCCATGGGCCGTAGTTTGCCCACCCCACCTCTATACCCAGGCAGCCACTCTGCAGTCACAACTGCCCTCTAGAGGTCTCCGCAATGATCACACATCTGTATCCCACCAGTTCAATACTTGAGTAACACATGGGGAAACTGAGGCACACACAGTATTCAGAGAAAATATTAAGAACATTCCTGCTTCATCACACCCCTCTGAGACCAGGCCCAAGGGCACTTTCTCCAGTTGCTGGAACCACTCTAACCATACCAGCCCCTGAGCCTTAGCCTGCAGGTGATGGAGAGACCTGGGGAAAGGACTGGAGCCGGGCAGGGAAACTCTGCACAAAGGGCCCCTTTCAGGGACCAGCTGGTGAGTTTGGCCTACAAGGGGAGGGGCTCCCTGTGTCTGTGAGTCCCAGAGCTGCTGCCCTCAGTGACACAGCCAGGTTCAACCCCCATTACCAGTGTCAGTGGCTGAGCTGCCTAATGAGAGCAAAGTCCCACGACAATGGGGCAGTCGCCCCAAGGCGAGGGAAGAAGATAAAAGGGGAGAGCGGAGAGATTTGAAGGGCAGCAGGAGCAAGAATTGAGGAGGGAGGTTCCCAGCTCCCAGCCCTGCCCAGATCCATTCCCTGCACCCCCGGGGCAGTCAGCTCTCCTGGGAACAAGGGGAGGAGCTGAGAGAGGAAAAGCCAGTTGCTCATTCTGCTGAGCACCGCACTACTGAGGGAGACGGGGGAGAGCTAGAGGGGTTACAATACACTGTGGGGCAGTGCCGTAAAGTGACTCCTTTGATTCTGCTCTTTTTCCAGCGTTTGGCTCAGAGATGCTGTTCTGGGGAGGTTTAGCAGGGACTTGGTGGGTTTAGTTCTAATGGGGGATTAGGGGCCTGGCCCAGTACCACAGCTAGGGGAGGATCAGGGGGAACGGCTGCTCCCACTGAGCACATTCTCCCAAAGTGGCACGATAGACGCAGATTCCGTGGGTGCTTCTTGTCTGGAGCATCCACGGGGAAAAATTGGTGGGTGCTGAGCACCCACCGGCAGCTCCCGGTCCCCTCCCCACCACCCAGCCCACCTCACCTCCACCTCCACTCCAGCTCCTTCCCTGACCACGCCGCCGCGTTCTGCTTCTCCCCCTGGCTCCCTAGCGCTTGTACCGTGAAATAGCTGATTTGTGTGGCAAGCCAGGGAGGAAGGAGGGGGAACGCGGCACGCTGGGAAAGAGGCGGGGCCAGGGTGGGTATTTGGGGAGGGGTCCAATAGGGGCAGGGAGGGGGAAGAGTCGGGACGGGGCAGGGGGCGGGGATTTGGGGAGGAGTCCAATAGGGGCGGGAAGGGGTGGGGCTGGGTGGGGGGCGCAAGCTCCCACCGGCGCCAAGGAAACTTGGCACGTGTGGCCGAGCGACAAAATAATGCAGGGGGGGGAAAGCACCGACAAAAGAACGCCGACGAAAGAGCGCATTCCGATACAGGTACCTCAAAATAATTTTTGAGCGGTCTCATTTTCTTCTGGACAAGCTTCCATTACATAATCAAATGTGGTAGAAACGTCATCTGTACACTTGTAACACTTACCACTACAGCATTAGTTGGTCTTCTAACATGTGAATCCCTGGCAAGAGGCCCACATTTTTTTAAATATTTTGTCTTCGCTGTCGGAGAAAAACAGAGTTCTCACTATTTGTTTAGGTATAGCAAGTCAGATGCTTTATTAACTCTCACAATTGCGCAGAGGGAGAGAGCTAAGCAGGTCTCTCAACAGGTAAACAATTACAGCAAGCATTTATACCTTTTGTTACAGACAATAATGAGCAACAGTTGCATTTTGTTTATACATAGGCCATCCTGATATCTCATTTCCTCACTTGTTTTGACTCTTGCCAACATACAATATTTTCTATACCTTATCTACACAAGGTCTTCTACACCTTATCTATACCAGGTCATAATGACTTCTTACACAGTTCTTTCTCACCCGCCTCACACAATCCTCGCTTCTACAAATCTCGCGTTATCAGGGTTACAGTTAGGCTGACTCTTGCTAACGAACTGTCATGTATTGCATCCCCTTCCTGTCAGTTCTTTCTCTGCTTCCACAACCCCCCCTTTTGTACTACTAGTACAACAAACATTTTCAAATCTCTATTTGCATTAAATCTCGGAATTCAGATTCTACATCAGATGCTTCAACCTTAGGGGTTTTGATTGGATGTAATGACAATGCATGATGAGCATGGACATGAAAGGTATTACTATTATTACGTCCTTTACAACAACAATAACATACTCCTGCACAACACAAGCAATAACATTCCCATAGCGATAAAATGATGGGGTTGTTGTACAATCTTAGTCATATAACACAATACATCATACTTAGTTCATAAGGTGGATACTCTATAAGCTGTCTGAAAGGCATACTTTTTAACTTGATACATATTTTGAAGCATGTGAATTTGCCCTTGTACTTCAGAGATTTTCTGAACCTCTGGTAACAGTGAAAGCAAATTTTGAAATCGATCAGGTACTAAACTAGTCCAATTAAAGGGTATCTGGAACCTAAGGACTACTTGCAAAATTCTATCTGCAGGCCAGTAAATAATATGATTGCCTGCAGTGGTAATGAGATTAAAATGTATGTCTTGCAATGTGGTGGCTTTAACATACACACAGCTATCATTAGCTTAAAAAATAAGTGTCCTGTCAGGGTAGTTCCTTGTCCCCTACCCTCCCAGCAAACGTAGTCATGAAGAGTAACAACTTCTCCTGGCTTCAGTTTACGGATACACTGAAGCTGTGGGGGTTGTAACGGCCAAAATGTCCATTGACTCCCTAACCCCATCCAAATGTCAGATGTAATCCCAGGAGCACTGACTAAAAATCGATTGGGCATACCAGGAGGTCTAATTTCCCAGATGTCTCGGTGAATTACCCAATCCCACATGCATCCTCCCCATGGACCCGGCAGGATTCGGTATGTGGGAGCCCACACCCCCTGAACCGGTCCATATGCTTGGAAGGAGCACTGAGAACATCCACACTTCCACCCAGAAAGTTTCCAAGTATGTCTCCATGGCCACAGATCAGATGGTACTCCTGATGTGTCTGTAAGGGCAGTGGGCCAAGCCTGGTGCTCTAGATCATTCCGAATGGCCATTAGCTGGTCATTCAAGAAATCCTGAATCTCTGAGCATGCTAGATCCCACTGCAATGCCTTCCCAGCCTCAGTGATATTCAATACCATCTCTGTCAGTAACTTCTGGGTCATAGAACTAAGGGCGGAGATAACATGTAACTCACCAACTCCAGCCTGTACCTGGGTTAGTTGTGCTCCAGAAACAAGGCCAATGGCCTTCTCTAGTTGCCCCAATTTCTCATCATGTTCTTGGTTCTTAAAAATATTCCAAACTGCTGCTGCATTATTGGTCCCATCCCACAGGGATCCGGTCAAGTCTCTCTTCTTTCTAGAGGAAATAACCCAAGCCCTCTGTTGTGCTAATCTAATGGCAGCCCCCTGTGAGCAATTATAAATTCTTGGGGTTCACTAGTAGTGATATCATATACTTTTATCTCCACTGATCCATTCAATTGTTCGCTTATATGGGATATCCTGAACCTTAAAAATATATTTTTTCAAACAATATTTAAATAAATCACTAAAGTGTGAAGGCCTTAGTCATTGGTTTTATCAAATATATGGCATTGTCTGTATTTGGATGTGTTACAGGGGTAATAGTGTAATGGAGGAGATGGCAGGGGCAATGGCAACAAGGTGCCTTTGGTACTTATCATTTAAAATCCAATTAGGGAGGGCAATACATGCTGAAGGACTTATCCAAAACACAGGGTGCAGCCTGTAGGATAAACCCCAAAATCCAATCAATACCACGTTCCCAAGCATGGATCCCACAAGTTTCTTCCTGCCAGTGTATAATTCTTTGTTTCTTCACCAGGGTCAGTTCTTAATGTCTCTTGTAGTCAGGAATCCCTGGACTTTGTGGTTTCAGTGAAGCAAGTGTTCCTTCTTCTCTTTTCCTGAAACAGTGTGGTTTACCATCATACAGGTGAGAGGTTACTAGCACATCACCCTGTAATGGTTTTGCTTCTTCTAGAAAAATCCAGAGGCACAGTAGGTCTGTCAGTGGACAAGGGAGAGGTTACTAGCACTTCACCTTGTCTTTTTTTTTCTTTCTTTCTTTTTCCTGCTGTCCAGAAGACACAGCAGAGCTAGAAGGAGAAATAGGCTTATCATCAGTCGGAGAGTCCTCCCGAGGTGGAGGGGTCTTTTTACAGTGAGAAGCATGGGTCCAGGCAGGTAGTCCTTGGCACTTCACAGTGGTGGTGGTTAACAGGACTTGGAAAGGGCCTTTCCAGTGTGGATCCAAAGCAGTTTTTCATTGATGGACTTTACGTAGACTCAGTCTCCTTGTTTCAATGAATGGCAGGGCTGCTAGGGTCTTTGGGTAGCACTTCTTTTATCTGTGAGAAAAGAAACCTAACACATTTCATTAATGCCTGGCAATGTTTTGCAGATCTCATAGTTCCTTGGGCACATTCAGGCCCCCCTTTTCTTGGCTATCAGCCAAGTCTTAGCTGTGGGCAGTGTCCTTGGATGGTGCCAGCATCTTATCTTTGGACTGAGCTTGCTAGCTATTTTTCCTCAGTTAACTCATTCTGTTCTTTTTTCTTCTCCCCTTCTTGGCTTCTTTTAACCTACAAAGGAAACTTCCACTTTTCACTCATACACCTTTTCCCAACAATGAACACATACACATTGCCATTATACAGTACATTAGTCTGATTATTCAATGTATGCCATATACACCCTTCCAGTAAAATAACTTTATTACAGAGCTTTGGAGCAACAAACCAGGACAAGCACACCCACTTTTGAGGAGTCCACTCGGTACAACCTCTGGTGTCCAATAGCTTTCCTCCCTCTCCAGCCCTCTGGCTAGAAATCTGAAGTAGCCAGAAGGATCCCATGGGCAATATGGGGAGTGGGTTAACCTTCCATGTCCTTGCTTCCAAAGACTGTTGGTATGCAAATTTTAACAACAATTTTTTTCAATTAAAAAAAAAAATCTGGCCAATGAAGTTTCTTTTTCTTACTTAAGCAACTGTATTAGACTTTAGTATATCACATTTTCCTGATTTATCCAAACACTTTTTGTATTCCAAGTTGAATAAAAACAAGTATCTGCTTTTTGATTTAACCCTTCTATTTAATTTTGAACTAGACTGTCTTATGAAAATATTAAACCCAACAATTCTGGCCACAAGACAAACACCACAAGACAGGACAAAGAACACAAAAATAATTCCTATTGTGCCAGTAAATGCATGGTACATTGAATGCTATTCAGCTGGCATCTGTTTTCTCTGATGATCTGAAAGACAAAAGAACAGAGGTCTACCCCTTCTGGGTAGTCAATCATTGCTTAAAATATTTCCTTTATATACACACATACTCTTGTTGATTTTAGACAAAACAGAGGAATTACCCCATATTTCCTTGTATTTGTTTCATAGGCAGCCCAGGTTTCAGTGGCTTCTACCTTATTAGTTAGAAAATTGCATTAATACAGATGCTTTCTGGCTTGCTTCCACATCCAAAGCTATCCACAGCTAAAAGATTCTTACTTTAAAAAAAGGACACAATTAACTTTCCCAGACTTTTGATTGCCTTTTACTTCTAACTCCTGCTTTCAAACACCCAGTGATCTGAAAGAGACAACACAACCTATATTGATAGGTTTGCATTTCTTTTACCTCTGCTACAATATACACTGCACATGTTCTGGGGAAAATGCACCTCCTCTCCACAATTCAATTTCCACAACACTAGCCACATCAATTTCTACACAAGGTGTAACTGTTTCTTTTGTGCTTACAAAATCTCCATGCACCCCTAGTAAAGTGACAGCTCGACCACACAGAGCCAGGGGCACTGTCCTTCTCTCTCTTTTTACCAGATCTTTTATCTGCTATTTTGTTACCCAAAAACAAATTCAAATCTTTATTCTTTCCTCAATAGACAAATTGCTCCCATTGTGTGTCAGAGGCTTTTTGGTGATTAAAAGCTCCTCTGAGATGTATGATCTTATCTAGATTGAAGGTACCGTCTAGTGGGCATTGTTTAGATGAATTTTCACGCGTGTAATGATTTCAATTCTCTAAATACCTGCAGGTTTTAGTACCATAATGTATGTACATGAAATAAGCTGGGGTGCCCTTAGTGGGTGAGAGGGAATCCTTAGACTGTCCCCCACCCATTTTCCAATCACACACACAGGGAGGAGGATGCCCTGTCCGCGCTAGCAGCACATAAACTTCCTCTCTTGGGAGGGCAGTTCTTTTACACCCTGAGGTCTCCTGGGGCGTCTTTTCAGTGATTCCAGTCCAGGCCGGCTGCCTGTGGCTTCTTCAGCTTCCCCAAACCACGCCAGCTCCAGGGTCGCAAAGGCAGACTGTTGGATCTCACTGGACAGTTAAGCTTTGCAAACGTAATCTCAGCACTGTAACTCGTATTGCCTTTGGTTTGACTATGTCTATATTTTTTCACAGTCAGCTGGGGCCGAAAGCAGTTTTTCTTTGTACTTAGCCTGGTCTGCATTGATTCTTGACCTTGAACGCAGATTAACTTTCTCTTTATCTATTGCCTGCCCGCTTGGGCCCGATCCTGCTTTTCTCACTGAACCGTCCCTTCCATGGGCACCAGCTTTTTCACTACCAATTTAGATAGGAGGGTGGGCTTCTCAACTAGCCCCCACCCTTCCTGGTCTCTTCTCTTAAACATTCTTACTCACAAGGCTACCCGAGTCCTCCCTCGTGAGGCTTGCCACTTGGGCAAAACTCATGACCCATTGGCATTTAACTATTCAATTTTCTCTTGTGGCAAACACACTGCTCTTACCGCATATGCAAACACAAATGGTTACATTCTGACAAGTCCCTGAAGGACCGGTACTTGCTTAGCCAGTGCTTCCTTTTCTGCCTGGAAGTCCTGTCTCAAGGCTTGCAACTTGCCCTGGGCGTAAGTTTGAGTTGCTGCCTGGTTAATGATCTATGCTCTTAATTGCTCAATTCTAGTTATCAAGTACACAACTCTTCCCTTTTCTCCAACTTCTCTATTGCCCAGTCCTGCTACGACTGGGGTAGATCCACCTGACACCTAAATGTATAAGACAGAAATTCATTAACCGGAGTCGCCAGTAACTGTCACCAAAATATCGGGTCCACCTAGCTGAGAGCCAATAACAGCCAGACAGGGATAAGGAAGAGTTGCTTTATTCAGCAGAAGAAAGGAGAGCTTTGCACCTTGGTACAAAGACTCTGTCTTACACACATTTTACCATTTCAATTATTATCCTGGGGATTTGAAATCCCCATGCTTATAATTACTTACTCCTTTCTTCTGCTGTTGGCGCTTTTTTTATCAGTTGACATGTACACTCACTCACTCACCCAGGCACCCACACAAGCATGCGTACTCATAAGAATTGTTTCCTGTGGTGTAAACAAATGCTGAACCCTTTCGATGATTTCAAATAGTTCAGTCTGTTTGATTACTTCTTAGTGTGCGGATTGTTTCAGCTTCACCTCTAGTTTTGAATAAAGTGGCGCCTTTTCAACAAATCATTTAACACTTTGCTTATGACATTCGACAGGCGTCAAATTTATAGAGCTGTGAAATTTACCTGGCTGCCGTGTGGATAGTTTGTTTTTAAAATGTGATTTATTTATAAACCGTATATTGTTCATATTTATTTTATTTGTTTCTGATAAGGGATGGATAAACGCACTAAGAAGAAGAAACTATCCGGGTGGGACAGAAAGAAGATGAAGGAAGATGCAAATCGAGTAAAAGAATCGTCAAAATATGTGAGGTTGGAGGCCTACTTTTCCTTCGACACGCCCACAACGTCTTTTGCACCAGAGGCGGAACATTCTGAACACTTGCTACCTACCTTCAGCCAAGGAGCTGGAGACGGGGCCCCGGCTGATGTGACTTCACCAGAGATAAAACTGTCTGAAGACTTGCTAGTACCTACCTTCAACCTAGGAGCTGATTACAGCATCCGGGCTGCTGCGGCTGCACAGGTAGTGGAAGTGGAGTCCTCAGAAGACCTAATTACTTCAGCAGACTATCCTGCAGAGGACAAGAATGACATTGTAAGACTCCATGCTATCATTGACACACATAGGGAATACCCAACAGATCCACACTTGTTTTGTGACACACCTGTAACACCTGATCTAGTACGTGCTCTGCTTGAGTTAGGCCCTTGTCAGCCAGGACTTAAAGATAATTTTGACAATTTTCCAAAAGATGAAGCTGGACGTCATTTCAGTGCAACTTGGTACAAACAAAAACAAGTGAAAAGTGTTCATACAATCGACCGGCACTGGCTGGTTTACTCACCAAGAGCAAACACTATGATTTGTTTTGCTTGTTGGCTTTTTGGAAATCGGTCGAATGCTTGGAGTGATCCAAAAACTGGTTGCAAGAATTTTGCTCAAGGTACGCACAAAATTGAAAAACATGAAAAAAGTGAAAGTCACAAAAAAGCAGAGAAAGAACTTTTCCTTACCAAATTCCATTTGTTCAACGATAGAACAGTCTTGGCTGGTCTAACGGCGGAAAGGAAAGAGATAGAAAAAAATAGGATGATTTTAGGACGTATTATAGATGCAGTTCTCTTTTTGGGAATTCAGGGATTGGCATTCCGCAGTGATCATGAGTTTCAAGGTTTAGGTTCCCCAAGTACAAATGAAGGTAATTTTTTGGAACTTATTAAGCTGTTGGCTAAAAATGATACATTACTGAAACAACATTTATTACTGAGTGATCAAAATGCAACTTATCTCAGTCCTGACATACAAAATGATCTGATACAGTCCTTATCAGCCGAGCTTCTATCAAAGATAGTAGCTGAAATCAAAGTAGCTAAGTACTTTGCCGTAATTGTTGACTCTACTATTGATATCAGCAGAACGGATCAATTTTCTTTATCCTTACGATATGTAACAGTAAACGGTGATGCAGTGGAACGATTTATACAATTCAGTGAATTACCTGGAGCAAGTGCTGAAGATGTTTTCAACATTCTTCTTTCAGCAATCAAGAACTTGGGGCTGTCAATTACTATGTGTTACGGTCAGTCTTACGATGGAGCAAGCACCATGTCGGGTGAAATAGCAAGTCTTCAAAGTAGAATACGGGAAATTGCTCCAAATGCACTCTTTATGCACTGCTGTGCACATCATTTTAATTTAATTCTGATTGATGCATTAAGCTCCAATATTCAAACTCGGTTGTTTTTTGGAACTCTAGAAAGTCTCTATACTTTTTTTTCTGGCAGTTTACCTCGTCTTTCAATACTAAAGGAAGAACAATGCAATCTTATTGAATCTTTCGCATTAACTCTAAAGAAACGTTGTGATACCAGATGGGCGTCTAGAAAGTCAGCAGTAGAGGCAGTCTTGCAAAATTTACCAGCCCTAGTAATTGCCCTGCAAAGAATTGTGGATGGTGAGATAAAAAACTGCACTCCTAAACAGCTCGCTGAGGCAAAGGGTATTCTGACAACACTCGATACTTATGAATTCTTAGTTCTTCTTATATTCTGGAGTAAAGTGCTAAAGAAGGCTTTCCATCTATCCACCTATTTACAGAAAAGTAGTCTAGATCTGGTAACAGCTTCTCATTTGATTCAGATTTTTGAAAATGATATGAAAAACATTCGACGTGAATTTGAATCTGAATTCAAACAGATTGAGAAGGAAGCAACCGAGTTGGCTCGAAAATGTGATATTACTACGGAATATAAGCAGCACAGAATACATAAGAGAAAAAGATTCCATGAGGAAATTGCAGAGGATGAAGAAGGAATATTTGATGCCCGGGAGAAATTCATAGTTGAATCCTACTTAGTGTCCTTAGATTCTGTTATAAATAGCACAAGTAAAAGATTCGAGCATTTTAAAAATGTGGCTGCCAATTTTAGTGGTTTAGATCCAAAGCGTTTTGACAACGCGGATAATGTGAAGAAATTAGAATTTTTGGCAGACATGTACTCAGATGTAATCGACAGTCAAACCAAAATTGTGGAAGAGTTTCTTTCATTTAAAGACATTTACAAAGAGATAATGAGCACTAGCGGTAGGGTAAAGTCAAGTGTTGACGAGAAACCCACCATCAACAGTGTACTGAAATTCATGATCGCCAATGATATGTGTTGCATTTATCCTAACCTTTCGAGATTGTACCACATTTTTCTGACCTTGCCAATAAGTAGCGCAGTTGCGGAACAATCCTTTAGCCGACTCAAACTTATAAAGTCCTACTTGCGCTCTACAATGGGTAAAGATAGATTGTCTGGGTTAGCTTTGCTCTCCATTGAAAGACAGTTAGCTACTGAAGTAGATTATAATAAAGTAATAGATAACTTTGCTAGAATGAAGCTTAGACAAAAGAGGCTGTTGTAGTTGCTTCATAGATGATCATATTGTTTTGATCTTATCTTTGAAATATAAAATAAGTAAATAACACGTGTTTTTATATTTTGATTTTATATACAATATAAATGTCCTACTGTAAAACTGTTTTTATATTGTAAATGCAAAATAACACGTACTTGTAAAACAATATAATTCTTGTGGGTTTTTTTAAGTACAAAATAAATATGTATAACGAATTTGAAAATATTTTAAATGGTGCTGAGCTCTGAGCAGACGCTGAGCAAATAGACCGAAAAGCTTATGATTCAGTGTCCCGATCCTGAAAGGTCTCAGCGTCCCAATGATGCCAAATGAACTGAAATGGGTAAAGTTACAGTCACAATTTACTGAGAAAGGGGAGAGCACAAAAATGCCCCCCCAGCTGTCTGACTGAATGTCTCTAAATAGCCAGCTGCACATGGTACGTCCGTCAGCCAGGGCAGAGAAATTACAGGTACTCTATGTACCATTTCAGTCTTTTTCCTTTTCCGTAACCCTGTACCAAAGCACTGAATCTGCTCTACTCTGCAATGCGGAGTGAAGACCCAGGTACCTGAGAGAGCAGCAGGGGAAAGGTGTTTGAACTTCCGGAGGCCAATCAGAGTGTCCACACTGGCACCGCGGCCCTCCAACGAGAGCACAACAAATGTTATTCCTCTCGGGGAGGTGGAGTACCGAGAGCGCTCCAGCCGCGGAGTCAGAGCGCTCTACGTGCCATGCCAGTGTGGACGGGGAGTGAGGTAGAACGCTCTTGGTGGCTTTCTTGCGCCATAATGCACAAGTGTAGCCAAGGCCTGAGTATCACACCTTAGACACACAGCTCCTGCTCCTCCAGGCTCATCCTCACAGGGGGATGCCTCAGTGAACCTCCCCACCAGCACAGGGACTGATTGCAGGACCAGAGCCCAAGTGGTACATTTTTTCACTATAGCCTCCAGGGGTGAAATTGGTTGGGTCCTTCCTGCTCAGCAAACATCAGGAGTCACTTTTAGGAAAGGAAACACCCCCTTGCTGCTGCAGGCAGGGCATAGTGTGAATTCAGGAAATTGAAACTAACCATAGGTGTGCACAGCCCATTTCATTAGGGTGTGCACCCAGGGAGCCCCGCCCTAGCCCCTGCCCTGCCAGAGTCCCACCCCCATCCACTCCCTCCTACTTCCTGCCCCCTGACTTCCCCCCTCAGAACCTCCAACACCCCCGCTCCTTGTTCCCTGACTACCCCCTCCTGGGACCCCTGTCCCTAACTGCCCCCCCAGGACTCCACCCCCTACCTAAGCCTCCCTGTTCCTTGTCCCCTGATTGCCCCTCTAGGACCCTACCCCCTACCTGTCCCCTGACTGTCCCGACCCTTATCTACACCCCCTCCCACAGACAGACCCCTGGGACTCCCACACCTATCCAACTGCTCCCCACCCCCTGACAGGACTCCCAGAACTCCTGACCCATACAACCCCCCCGCTCCCTGCATCCCCCAACCCCTCTCCACACCCCTGCCTCCTGACAGCCCCCCTCAGAACTCCTGACTCATCCAACCCCACCCAGCTCCTTGTCCCCTGACCACTCCCTCCAGAGACCCTCACACACTAACTGCCCCCCAGGACCCTCCTTGCTTCCTATCCCTTGACTGCCCTGACCCCTATCCACCCCCCGCCCCCTGAGAGACCCTGGGACTCCCATGCCCCATCCAATCCCTTCTGCTCCCTGACTGCCCCCTCCAGAGACCCCCCTGCCCCTAACCACATCCCTCGGGATTCCACTCCCTATCCAATACACCCTGTCCCCTGACTGCCCCCACCCCTTATCCACCCCCCCTGGCCCTGGACCCCTCACCATGAGATGAGGCTCCTAGCCTCCCCGCGGAGTCAAACACTGCCCCGCAGGAGCATGCAGCCCTGGCCCCCAAAATGCTGCGTGCGGCGACATAGCTCATGGGGAGGGAGGAAGGCGGGGGAGGGGCCGGCAGCTTGCTGTGTTCGTCCGGGTGCTCTGGCCTGAGAGCGCGGACCCCGGGGATGCCGCACCAGGAGAGGGGGGCCATTTGCCCACCCCTGCATTAGGGTGTGCCTGGGCACACCCGGCACACCCCCTGTGCACGCCTATGAAACTAACCCTGTTCCACTGTCCAGAGGGAGCCATGGCTGCAGAGAACCCCGTGGAAATTCTCCAGGAGGAAGCTACATGTCCCGTCTGTCTGGAGTATTTCACAGAACCTGTCACTCTGGAGTGTTCGCACAATTTCTGCCGAACCTGCATCAGCCAGTGCTGGGAGGGATCTGATACAGCCGCCTCCTGCCCACAGTGCAGAGAAACTGTGCAACAGAGAAACCTCAGGCCCAACAGGCAGCTGGCAAATGTCCTAGTAATCGCCAAGCGGCTGAGTTTACAAGCAGCAAAGGGAGCAGAAGGGGGCAGGGTGTGTGGGGAACACCTGGAGGCTCTGAAACTGTTCTGTGAAGAGGATCAAACCCCCAACTGTGTGATCTGCAGAGAGTCCCGGGCTCACCGCACTCACACAGTGGTTCCCATACAGGAAGCCACCCAGGAGTACAAGGTACCGAGTTGCTGTCCAGTCTAATGGGTAATAACTTTGGATGTTAATTACAGCGTAATGGTGTAACTGTGTCATTCAGCTGTGTGTAGCCTTCATTGCATGAAAGCTGATAGGGGGAGTTACAAGCAGTGGCTGGTATTCCGGGTTGTATCACAGTGTTTATTGTTATTTGCATCCCCTACAGACCCCAGATGAGATCTGACCTCGATTGTGGGGGGCCTTGTACAAAACCCAGTGAGGGCCAATCCCTGCCCCGAGCCATTTACAGTCCAACTGGACAAGACACACAAAGGATGGGAGGGGAAACTGAGGCACAGTGAGGGGATGTGATTTGTCCAAGGTGACTCAGCAGATCAGTGGCAGATCACCCTAATACCCTCTCAGAAGCAGCCGGCACGGCACCACATCCCTGGGGCCAGGAGGAGGGTTGCTCCAGGCACCGCCCCCCGCATCTTCCATTGGCTGGAAACAGGGAACTGTGGCCAATGAGAGCTTTGTGGGAGGTACCTGGAGGAGTGGCAAGGGCAGTGTGCAGAGCCCTGTGTTGCTCCCCCCTCCCCTGGGGCTGTGCGGGGATGGGGTGAGCGGTGTGGGGCCCTGGCAGGCAAGGAGCGTGCTGCTGCGGGTAAGCGGCACCGGGCCAGAGCCCGAACCCCTCCTGCACCCCGCCCCCATCCCTGCACCCTGTTGAGCCGGGGTCCCCTTCCCCAGGGCCTGGCCCGGCTGCTTTAACAGCCCCATGTGCGCTGGTAGCCTCCCACCCAGCAGCACCAACACAGCCACTTAAGGTGGCCCACAGGGCTCACTGGGGTGCTGCCGCAGCCTCCCCCAGGCAGCAGCCCCCCTCCAGCACCCGGGGCCCCAAACCCACCTGCGACTCCCAGCACTGGGCACAGGCCCAAGCACCGGCTGTGGGGGTCAGGTCGCTTCCGAGCCCAGCCCACCTTAAGTGGGGCCAGTGGGCCCAGAGCAGGGGGCGAGCCCGGCCCACAGGACCCCCCGGAGCCCAGCTATGAGCTCAGCTCCCCGGCGCTGTTCAGGGGCTCTGGCCTGGCTCCCTCAGCCTTGAATCTAGTTCCGGGAGCAGCCCGGCCCCGCAGCGATCCGCCCCGGCTGCCTCTGCCTGGCCTGGCCCCAAGCGCTCAGCCCAGCCCTCTCTGCCCAGGCCCCGAGCCTGCCCACCGGGACGGGGGAGCCCAGATCCCCAGCCCGGGGCCCACCTGCAAATGGCCTACCTTCCTGCACCCCAACTCCCTGCCCTGAGCCCCCTGCCTGCACCTTGCCCCCCTGCCCTGAACCCCCTCCTTCCCCCTGCCCCCAACCCCCTGCCCTGAGCCCCCTGCCTGCACCCCTCCTGCACTGCAACTCCCTGTCCTGAGCCCCCTCATACACCCCGCACCCCTCCTCTGCCCCAATCCCTTGCCCTGAGCCCCTTCCTGCACACCGCACCCCCCCACACACAACCCGCACCCCCTCTCACACCTCAACCTTTATGATGTTCGCCTTTAAAAAGAAAATTCCCTGGGTGCACACCCTAATTAAATGTGCTGTGCACGCCTATGGCTGGGGATGGGGCTACCCCACCCAATGCCACTTCCTACTTTTTGGTGTAGCAGCTCTTCCCCAATACTGCGCCTTCCCCTCTTTTCCCAGGTCTGGGAGTGGAGACTGCATTAGAGGAGGGAGATTCCCTCTGGAGTTCAAAACTGTACTTGCATTGGCCTGCTAAACCCAGGATTGTGAGTTCAATCCTCGAGGGGGCCATTTAGGGATCTGGGGCAAAAATCTGTCTGGGGATTGGTCCTGCTTTGAGCAGGGGGTTGGACTAGATGACCTCCTGAGGTCCCTTCCAACCCTGAGATTCTATGATCTATGATCACTTGCTTCCTTTGCTCCCTCCTCACTAAAGCCTTTCATGGTGTGTCTCTCCTTGTGGGAATCAGAGTAGCAGACGTGTTAGTCTGTATCCGCAAAAAGAAGAACAGGAGTACTTGTGGCACCTTAGAGACTAACAAATTTATTAGAGCATAAGCTTTCGTGGACTACAGCCCACTTCTTATATGCATCCGAAGAAGTGGGCTGTAGTCCACGAAAGCTTATGCTCTAATAAATTTGTTAGTCTCTAAGGTGCCACAAGTACTCCTGTTCTTCTTCTTGTGGGAATGGAGCAGAACCAACAGGGGTAGCTTGGAGCTGAAGCTTATGCAAGCAAATGGGAAACTAATGAAGTGAGTCTACAGAGACTGAGGAACTGCAGTGACTTCCCTGCTCAGTCTCAAGTGCCCAGGACAGAGGCAGCTCCCTGGGATCCAGGCCTGTCCTAGCCAGAATGGGGCTGCTGGGGAGTGTGAGAAATGGTCTCTGCCTCCCCCAGGGCGGGCTGTGTTCTGCCCTGACGCTCTGATTCTCTCGACCCCCAGTGAATGTGACTCTGGATCCAGACACGGCTCATCCCAACCTCGTCCTGTCTGAGGATGGGAAAAGTGTGAGATGGAGAGGTAGACGGGAGGATCTGCCCAACAACCCTGAGAGATTTGACACTGGGGTGCGAGGGGTTCATCTCGGGGAGACATTGCTGGGAGGTGGAGGTGGGAGATGGGCGATTCTGGGCTGTGGGGGTGGCCAGAGAGTCTGTGAGCAGGAAGGGAGGGATCAGCCGGTCCCCTGAGGGGGGGATCTGGGCTGTGGAGCGGGGGGAGGGTTTGTCTGGACTGTGACCGGGGGCAGGTGACATTTATCGATGCTGGTGATGAGGTCCCGATCTTCACTTTCCTGCTGGGCTCGATCCCTGGGGAGAGAATCCAACCCTGGCTCTGGCTGGTGTGGCTGGGATCCCGGCTCAGACTCTGTCCCTGAGACACACAACGGAGGGGGGGACTAGCAATCAACGGGCATGCGGAAGCCCTGGCCATGCCGGACGAGCGCGCCCAGCAGCACAGCCGGCAGCTCGCTGGGCACCAGCCAGCACAGGCGCAGCACCCCCCAAATGTCAGGCAGACGGAGTCCATGTGGGCGCGGCTTGTTCACGCGGGCACCAGCGGGGGCCCATTGACTGTTCTGCCCTGGGCCCGGAATTCCTGTAGGCGGGCCAGGGCGGGCTGTGCTCATGTCCTGCTTGGGGCCCACAGCCCGGCTCCATGTGCGTTCCCATAGCTTGTCCTCTGTGTCGGTTCCCCTTTCTGTTCACGGGGCTGTGATAGATCAACGACGACACGCATTTAGGGGGTTTCGCTTGGGTAACTGATAGAGATTTACCATCTGAATTCTCCCTGGCACAGTACTTTAAAAATCTTAAGTCAGGCCAGCCCCCCAAAATCATGAGATTTAATAATAATAATAAATAGTAAATATTAGTATTATTTTATTTGCCGTTTGGTGTCTCAGAGCTTTAGACTGCACTGGGGTGAAATTTTTAAGTTTTTCTCTGCAACAAAGAGAACGAGATACTTCCTTTGTTTAGAAAACAAAAGCCGAGAGTCTCACCTCATCACAGGCTTCCAGGAGCTGGGGCTTCAACGGACACCACAAATATTGCAAGACTCATGTGAAAAATCATGAAAGTTGGTGACGCTGCAGCCCCTTTACACTGAGCCAGAGCAGCCTTAGGTTAAATGAGAATCGGGTCTTGAAAACATTGATTCCAACTTAACCAAGTTTTAGCCTGTGAGTTTACTGTCATGAGGCCTGGAAGCATTCACATTTATTCATAAATGTTGGCAAACGTTGATTTTGCTGCACACACAATCCAATGAAAAAAGATTTCAACTGATAAATGAAAATTACAGATCTGCAAAGTAAAAACAAGGCTGCTTGAGAACTTATTCGAGTTTGATTGAAGGAGAGTGACTTTGTATAATTTGAGAGGTGATGTTGGCAATCTGTGGTTTAATGGCTATAAAGTTTTAGCATTTTGAATCTCAGTGTCCTTAAAGAATTGCAGTCTGACCTGCTATTGTCTTATCCCCCCATAATTTCCCACAGCTATGAAAATGTAAGTTGATAAAAATCGGAAAGAAATGCTGAAACCCAGATTTTTGGGGAACTGAAAATGTAACTCAAGAAGTATGGAAAAAATGCTTAAAAATAAACATCTACATTTTCTAACAAAATTTATAAAATAATTCTGCCAAGTCTAAATATCACTCCTTAATCACACAGACCCTCATCCTGCAAACTCATCATGACAGGGAAGGCCCAAGGTGACTGGTGCCCAAGTGAAGCCCCACTGACCCCTCGCACCACCACAGGGGGCTGAATGCAGGAACAGAGGCATTTTTCACCAAAGCCTCCAGGCCTGTAATGTTACCAGTGGGCTGGTTCCCTCTCTGCAAACAGCCTGAGGTATTTCCAGGGAGGGACACCCCCAATGGCTGCTGCAGGTGGTGCGCATGGGTGGCAGGTTTGTATAATTTTTGGTGGTGCCCAAGTGGATTCATACCATCCATGGGATGGACCGGGGCAAGTGCCTTAGGCCCTGCGCTTTGGGAGCCCCCGTGCTTCAGGGGGACGTGGGGTCCAGGGTGGCCTGGGGAGCTAGGCGAGTGCCTGGTGCCGACAGCAGTGAGCAACCCTGCTCCGCCCGCCTCTTCCCACCCCACCCCCACTCCACCACTTCCCCGAAGGCCCTGCCCCTCAGCAATGCCGGGAGCTGGCGAGGTGTAGCGGAATGGGCTGGGGCCAGGTCACTCGCTGCTGTCAGCGCCAGGACCCCCGCTAACTCCCCAGGCTGCCCTGGAACCCGTGACCACCTGAAGTACAAGGTAGGGGTAGGCACTACCATGTTGTGTGATGAGCACTTGACAAAATTACCGGACTTAGTGATGGACAATGGGGGCAGGTGGGTATTATGTCATTCAATCATTCAACCCATAAAATACACCTCCACCCAGATATAACATGACCCGATATAACATGAATTTGGATATAACATAGTAAATCAGTGCTCCTTGCGAGGTGGGGCTGTGCACTCCAGTGGATCAAAGCAAGTTCGATATAACGCGGTTCCACCTATAACGCAGTAAGATTTTTTGGCTCCCGAGGACAGCGTTATATCAGGGTAGAGGTGTAGCACACATTTTGCCACACTGAAAAAAAACCCCTGTAACCTAGCTAATAACAACAACAATAATAAATTCAACTCATATAATTAATGAAAAATGTGTGTATACTGTATATGAGATGAGATTATATGAGAAATGAAAATGAGCTTGTTTTGGGATTTTACAAGGCACTTATATCATGTAAACACATTTGGTACCTTGAGGAATGATAACACTTCTTGCAAATCACATAAATAGGGAACCCATGGTCCCCTTCCCTCACCCCATTGCAAAGGCACAGGGGTTATTGCTGGCTGCCCTAGGGCTGCAGAAAACCCTATGGACAAAACATATGGAAAGAAGAGGATCAATTTATACAGGGGGCTGAAGGGGACTCCCATAGTGCATTAACTAACACTTAATAAATACATCAAAATGAAATACATTACAGAGATAAGAGCCTGTAATGACAGACTTTACTTCATGAGAAGCTCCAGAGAAAGAAGACCCAGAGGGAGTAATGGTAGGGGCAATCCTAGGGAGACCAAAGGGGCTGGTAGAGGGAGCAGACAGAGAACAATGGTAGAGGCAGAGTCACTGCAGGGTGGACCCAGTCTTCTGCCTCTCCCCTGTGGGTGGAATCACTGATCACTATCACTATAGGAGGGAACAATAGAATGGAATGCCCAGAAGAATGAATGACTTGAGGACAATTTCCTGAAGGGACCCTTACCCTTAAAGAGCTTTTCTGGCTCCGACATTTACATTTCTACACAGGGTGGTTTGGCCCACAGAAATAAAAATCGGCACATCTTCCATGTGTTTTTGGACCAATGGAAAAAACCAGGTACAATTCAAGTGACTTTTAAAATTGCCTATGAAACCGAGTTAACAAAATAAATGAGCTTATGAACGACCAGAAAATATACGTCTCAAGTGAAAAAAACTATAACTGGGCTTCTTTGCAAAGAAATTGTAAGTGTTCTTACAGGAAAAGCCACAAACTGTCTGGAAAGGAAGAGTAGACTGAATTACTTGCCTCAGTGAAATTAAATATCCAGAGAATTGCTGGGCCTGTGATGATGATGACTGGGGCTTGCGCACCTGTTGCTCCCCCTCCCCGTGCTGTAGAGGCACGGCCAGCCAGGTCTGCATCTGCAAGCAGGCCCCCTGCCTCAGATGCACCTCCAATTGGCTGTGCTGGCCAATAGACTGGGAGCCTCCCGACCAATGGGCTGGGGGGCGGGAGCAAAGGGGGAGATTGTAGGGAACTCTGGAGTAGGGGAGGCAGTGGGGGAGGGAATTGTCTGGCACAAAGGGGGGGCTCTCTGGAGAGGATGACAGGGGTACAGGGGCCATTGGGGGGTCTCTCAGGGGGGCAGAGGATTGTGTGGGTCTCTGTGGGATGGGGGGAGTGATGGACGGAGCCAGCCACAGCCCGGGTCTGCTCTGCAGGGGGTGGGGAGTTGCTATAGCCCCCTCAGGAAGCCGCCTCTGTCCTATGTATTTTATGCCAGCCCTAGGGTGCCCATCGCTGCTCCCTTCCCCCTCCCCCGGCTCCATCTGTCTGTCCCCACAACTCACCAGCTGTGTCTGTCTCTGTCTGACAGTGACAGGCTCCTTCTGCTCTCTCTCTGCCTGGGGCTGAGAGCTGCTGCCTGGGGCTCCCTCCCCCTCCCTGCTGGGGAGGCGTGGCCATGCAGCTCTGGCACCACCCACTGCAGATCCCATTGGCCGGGGTTCCTGGCCAATGGGCTGGGAGCCAGGTCAGAGCTGGGGCCTCTCAGCAGCTCACAGTGATGGGGTGGGGAGCTGCCCCCGAGATGAGCGCGCCCCACATTGCCGACCCATGGCACGGGGATCCCCAAAGCACGGGGCCTGGGGCCCAAACATTGGTGGAGCTGGGTCCACCTTCAGGAGTATTGGTGGAGCATGGGCACCACGGGACCATATAACTCGCCACCTATGGGTGCTGGGGCATATTCCTGTGAAAGTGAAACTAAGCCAGTTCCAGTGCCCAGAGAGAGCCATGGCTGCAGAGCTCTATGCTTCTCGTGGAGATGGATTACCAGGAGTGCTCCAGCCATGGAGTCCGGGCGCTTTACGTGCCTTGCCAGTGTGGACACCTCAGGAGTTAAGACGCCCGGGGCTGATTTAATGCGCTCTAACTTGCAAGTGTAGACAGGGCCTAAGTTACCCTGAGTAGACCCAGGTTCAGTTCCCTGCTCTGTGTGAACTCAGGCAAGTCACTTATTCTGTCTGGTCCTGACTTTCCCTTTTGTAAAATGGGGGTAAGAGCCCTTCCCCATCTGCAGCAGGGCAAGGCTCAGCACATTGAAGTTTGTGCGGTGCTCAGGTAGTGCCGTGATGGGGGCCAGAGAGGGGCCTGCAATAGCTACAGAAGTGCAGCTGTTTCCTATTCACGTCAAATCACAAAACATCACATTGGGGTTGTTGCAAACTTTCCTGATTTCACACTGACTCCTTCACTAGCTAGTGTTTCTCTTAATGCCCCAGCTCCAGCAATCCTGTGATTATGTGACCATCTCAGCTCTCACTTCAATGAAGGTCAGTTTCTCACTCTCATGGCTGAATAGAAAAAATTGACAATGGTACCAGAGCGAACCCTAAAAGCTCGGAAACAAAGAAACATACGATCCAGAATGTAATTTTTTAGAAGAAAAAAACCTCATTTCCTTCAACCAATCTCATGATCTTTGATTACGTGCTGCTGGCAATACTGCCTTGGCAGTGGTCAGTTTCTGTTGTCAGGCCTCTTGTCTCCAGCAAAGGCTCTAAGGACCTACATAAAAAAATGAAAGTTCTAATTTATCTCTTTAGTTCACCGCCAATCCTGGGGGGGCTGTGCTCATTTGCTGCTTGGGCCCACAGTCCGGCTCCATGCGCATTCCCATACCTTGGCCTCTCTATTTCCTTTTCCATTAACTCTGCTGTTTTAGATAAATGATCACACTAAATTAGGGGCTTTCCATGGGTAGCAGATAGAGATTTAAGGCCTGAGTTCTCAGTGGCACAGGATTGCCAACCCCAAACTTTTGAAAATTATGAGTCAGGACCCTGAAAATGCTGTGATTGCCTTTTATGAAACATACGCATAATAAGAAATGTTGAATTCTTTCTACAGGAACTCTTCACTTAACGTTGTAGTTATGTTCCTGAAAAATGCAACTGTAAGTGAAACGATGTTAAGTGAATCCAATTTCCCCATAAGAATTAATGTTAATGAAGGCGTTAGGTTCAGGGAATATTTTTTCACTAGACAAAACATATATATACACACACACACACACATACACACAGAGTAAAAGTTTTAAACAAACAATTTAATACTGGTACACAGTGATAATTATTGTGAAGCTTGGTTGAGGTGGAGGAGTCAGAGGGTGGGATATTTCCCAGGGAATGCCTTACTGCTAAATGATGAACTAGTAATTGGCTGAGCCCTCAAGGGTTAACTCTCACACTCTACAAGGCAGCAGAAATGAAGGGAGGGGAGACAGCATGGCAGAGACAGAGACACACACTGTATGTGTGTGTGTGTGAGAGAGAGAGAGAGGCGCATTTCCCCTTTAAATAAGCTGACCCACTCTTAAGTACGCTGCCTTGTTAAGTTAATCAGCAAGCTGCTGCCAGGAAGTTCCCTCCATCCTGAGCCCTGTCGTGTGTCCCCCTTGCTCTATGGAGAATGGGGTAAGCGGGGTGCAGGATCAAGGGGGAGGGGGGATGCCCTGACATTAGCCCCCCCTCTTTCTTCCCTCTCCCCGACACAGCAAGCAGGAGTCTCAGGGAGCAGCTCCAAGGCAGCGGGCAGGAGCAGCACATGGCAGTGGCGGGAGGGATAGCTGAACTCCGGGCAATTGGGAACTTAGGGGAGCAGGGAGCTGATGGGGGGCTCCCGGCCCGCCCTGGTTCCAAGGGCCCACAAGCTAGCTGTAACGGGCTGCTCTTCCTGCAAGCAATGGACTAAGCAGGTGGCTGCTTAAGGATGTTAGAAGGGAGCATTGCACAACTTGAAATGAGCATGTTCCCTAATTGATCAGCAACGTAACAATGAAACATTAACCGGGACGACTTTAAGTGAGGAAATACTGTATTTGCCTTCTGGCTTCTCAGATCTTTAAAATGCGATCTGAGCGCAGCCTAAAGTTTTTCTGTGCGACCAAGAAAGCCGGAAACTTCCTTTGTTTAGGAAAGGAAAGCCAAGAGTGTCACCTCATAATATGCTTCCAGGAGCTGGGGCTTTAACAAACACAACAAATACAATGAGACTCATTATAAAATCATGAGTGTTGGAAACACCGCATCTCTACACTGAGCCAGAGCAGCCTTACTGTACATGAGAATCAGGCCTTTGAAACATTGATATCAGCTTAACCTAGGTTTTGTCCTGTGAATTTCATATCACTGGACTTGGAAGAATTAGACTTTTATCGGTTGATGTCTGTAAATGTTGATTTCACTGTACACACACAAACCAGGAAAAAATACTCCCATTGCTAATAACTGAAATTTACCAATAGGCCCAGTAAGAACAATGCTGCCTGAGAACGTATTAGACATTGATTTAAGAATATTTCCTTTGCATATTTTGACATGTGATGTTGACAATCTCTATTTTAATGCGAATAAAGCTTTAACTTTTTGAATCTGTCTCTACTGTCATTAAATAGTTATTGTCTGACCCAAATATTGTCTGATCCCGCCCTAAATCTCCCACCACTGTGAGCATTTAAATTGATAACAATTGGAATGATATGCTTAAAGCCCAGATTTTTGTGCAACTGTGAAAGTTTAAATCAATAAATATAAAATTGCTTAAAAATAAAAATTCTGCCAAGCCTGACTATCCCACCTTAGACACACAACTCCACACAGGGAGCCATGGCCATAGAGAACCCCCTGGAAAGTCTCCAGGAGGAAGCTCCATGTCCCATTTGTCTGCAGTATTTCACAGAAGCTGTCACTCTGCAGTGCAGGCACGTCAGCCAGTGCTGGGAGGGATCCGATACAGCCGTCTCCTGCCCTCAGAAACTGTGCAACAGAGAAACGTCAGGCTGAACAGGCAGCTGGAAAACATGGTAGAAATTGCCAATCGGCTGAGTTTCCAGGCAACAAAAGGAGCAGGAGGAGACGGGTTGTGTGGGGAACACCGGGAGACTCTGAAACTTCTGTGAAGAGGATCAAACCCGCATCTGTCTGGTTTGCCATCTCTCCTGGGCTCACAGAACTCACACGGTGGTTCCCATAGAGGAAGCTGCCCAGGAGTACAAGGTAGGGAATTGCTGTCATGTTTAATGGGTAATAACTTTGGATTTTAATTACAGGCTAATTTCACTGAAAGTTCCCTGGCAGAGGCATGATGCATCATTCAGCTCTGTAAACCCTTCATGGTATGGGAGATGCTGCAACAAAATAACTGATTTGACAGAGAGGCAACAGAGGCAAGTCTGTAACGATAACTGATGTGGGGAAATGTCCTCTGAGATTCTGATGGGAATTCCTGAAAATCTTCATCATATAAAGTATTCTACCAATCCCAAACAAGCAGACACATCACCCACCAAGTTAATGATACTTCAGTTCTTACCCAAATACCCACTTACAGCCAATTCTTGTTAATGAAACAACCATTTATTAAAAGAAGAAAAGACAGTATTGGCTAAAAGGTCATTAGACATACAAACGCGAATAGAGTCCTTAGGTCAGTTTCACCATAGAGATGGCACGTTAGAATTGAAGAGAGTCCTTTTCAGTATCATTTCATCACGTTCTAGTCCAATGTCCAAATGTTCAATATCAGGGCAGTCCAGAGGGGACTGAAGATCTCAGTCTTACGACTCAAACGCCCCCTAAATAAAGCTTAAAAAGATCGGAGATAAAAGGATCAGGTCTCAAGAGTTTATATAGACATTTTTGCAGCCTCTCGACAGCAGGCAGTCCTTGGGTGAACAATAGGTTTTGGAAGTAACCTCCTACTTCACAAACATCACAGGTAATAAAACTACATGGATTAACATAAGGTAATTAGCAACAGAGGGTCCTGTGGCACCTTTAAGACTAACAGAAATATTGGGAGCATAAGCTTTCGTGGGTAAGAACCTCACTTCTTCAGATGCAAGACTTGCATCTGAAGAAGTGAGGTTCTTACCCATGAAAGCTTATGCTCCCATTACTTCTGTTAGTCTTAAAGGTGCCACTGGACCCTCTGTTGCTTTTTAGACATTCAGACTAACACGGCTACCCCTCTGATACATAAGGTAATTAATTATCCATAAAGCCGTTCATAGACAGTTTACCACAAACTTTAAAGAGATATATATATACACACACAATGACATTATTACACCCAAGTTTAATTTAAATGTTAACATTTCCCTCTTGTATGGATTGCTTGATGTTTAACAAGGCCGGACCTCCATATGAAACTTTTTCCACAGTCTAAGCACTTGTGGGGTCTCTCTCCTGTGTGGATTACCTGATGTGCCATAAGATTTGATCTTTGTTTGAAACTTTTCCCACAGTCTAAGCACTTGTGGGGTCTCTCTCCAGTGTGGACTGTCTGATGTTGCATAAGATATGATCTTTGCATAAAACTTTTCCCACAGTCCAAACATTTATGGGATTTCTCTCCTGTGTGGATTAACTGATGTTTAACAAGGACTGACCTATGTATGAAACTTTTCCCACACTTTAAGCACTTATGGGATCTCTCTCCGGTGTGGACTGCTTGATGTTTAACAAGGTCTGACCTCCGTATGAAACTTTTCCCACAGTCTAAGCACTTATGAGGTCTCTCTCCAGTGTGGACTGCCTGATGATTAAGTAGGACTGACCTCTGTATGAAACTTTTTCCACAGTCTAAGCACTTATGGGGTCTCTCTCCAGTGTGGACTGCTTGATGTTTAACAAGGTCTGACCTCCGTATGAAACTTTTCCCACAGATTAAGCACTTGTGGGATCTCTCTCCGGTGTGGACTGCCTTATGTGCCAGAAGACTTGATCTTTGTGTGAAACTTTTCCCACAGTCCAAACATTTATGGGATTTCTCTCCTGTGTGGATTATCTGATGTTTAACAAGGGTTGACCTCCATATGAAACTTTTCCCACAGTCTAAGCACTTATGGGATCTCTCTCCGGTGTGGACTGCTTGATGTCTAACAAGGTCTGACCTCCGTATGAAACTTTTCCCACAGTCTAAGCACTTATGAGGTCTCTCTCCTGTGTGGATTGCCTGATGATTAAGTAGGGTTGACCTCCGTATGAAACTTTTTCCACACTCTAAGCACTTGTGGGTTCTCTCTCTTGTGTGGATTGCCTGATGTGCCATAAGATTTGACCTCCGTATGAAACTTTTCCCACAGATTAAGCATTTATGGGGTCTCTCTCCAGTGTGGATTGCCTTATGTGCCATAAGATTTGATCTCTGTGTGAAACTTTTCCCACAGTCCAAACATTTATGGGATTTCTCTCCTGTGTGTATTGCCTGATGATGAAGTAAGGTTGACCTCTGTATGAAACTTTTTCCACAGTCTAAGCACTTATGGGGTCTCTCTCCAGTGTGGATTGCCTTATGTGCCATAAGAGTTGATCTTTGTGCAAAACTTTTCCCACAGTCCAAACATTTATGGGATTTCTCTCCTGTGTGTATTGCCTGATGTTTAAGAAGGTTTGACCTCTGTATGAAACCTTTTCCACAGTCTAAGCACTTGTGAGGTCTCTCTCTTGTGTGGATTGCCTGATGTGCCATAAGATTTGATCTTTGTGTGAAACTTTTCCCACAGTCCAAACATTTATGGGATTTCTCTGCTGTGTGTATTGCATGATGTTTAAGAAGGTTTGACTTCCGTATGAAACTTTTTCCACAGTCTAAGCACTTATGGGGTCTGTCCCTAGTGTGGACGGCTTCATGTTTAACAAGGTTTGACCTCCATATGAAACTTTTTCCACAGATTAAGCACCCATGGGGTCTCTCTCCAGTGTGGATTGCCTTATGTGCCATAAGATTTGATCTTTGTGTGAAACTTTTCCCACAGTCCAAACATTTATGGGATTTCTCTCTTGAGTGGATTGCCTGATGATCAAGTAGGGCTGACCTCCGTATGAAACTTTTCCCACAAATTAAGCACTTATGGGGTCTCTCTCCAGTGTGGATTGCCTTATGTACCATAAGAGTTGATCTTTGTGCGAAACTTTTCCCACAGTCCAAACATTTATGGGATTTCTCTCCTGTGTGTATTGCATGATGTTTAAGAAGGTTTGACTTCCGTATGAAACTTTTTCCACAGTCTAAGCACTTATGGGGTCTCTCTCCAGTGTGGACTGCTTGATGTATAAGAAGGGCTGACCTCCGTTTGAAACTTTTTCCACAGTCTAAGCACTTATGGGGTCTCTCTCCAGTGTGGACTGCTTGATGTATAAGAAGGGCTGACCTCCGTATGAAACTTTTCCCACAGATTAAGCACTTATGGGGTCTCTCTCCAGTGTGGATTGCCTGATGTACAACAAGGTGTGACTTCTGTATGAAACTTTTTCCACAGTATAAGCACTTATGGGGTCTCTCTCCAGTGTGGATTGCCAGATGTTTAACAAGTACTGACCTCCGTATGAAACTTTTTCCACAGTCTAAGCATTTATGGGGTCTCTCTCCAGTGTGAATTGCCTGATGTACAACAAGGTCTGACCTCCGTATGAAACTTTTTCCACAGATTAAGCACTTGTGGGGTCTCTCTCCTGTGTGGATTCGCTGATGTAAAATGAGGTGTGACCACCACATGAAACTTTTTCCACAGTCTAAGCACTTATGAGATCTTCCCACAGAGGTCCCCAGTGATTCCCCGTGCCCAGGAACTTCCTGCTGTTGATTCTCCTCCTCATTCTCACTCACTCTCTCATCACCTGCTGGGAGAGAGAGAATCCAGACAGAAGTCATTGTGCTGGGGAGAAATTAAGAGGAATAGCAGCAAGGAAAAACCCAAAAACCCTGAAGTTGCATAGACGGAGCAATTGGATTCTGTCTCCACTTCCCACCCAAAAGTTCACAGAGAAGGAAAGTTCAGAAGGAAACTCCTGCAGGTAACAGGAGAGGTGGAAAGCGATGTCAGTCATATCTGCTGGTTGTAGCCCTGCCCTGGGTGAGATGAGGAAGGAACTAAGGGCACTTATTGATACCACATTTTTGGGATTCTCAAATTTGTCCTTCATTCCCCAGATGGTTTCCGTGTCAGTCCTCACCTGTGTGGGCGCCTCTCGGGATCTCTCTTTCCTCACAGGCCTGGAGATCGGGCACCCACGGCTCTTCCCCTCGTTCCAGCCGGGTGATCAGGTCCGGTTTGGGAAGGGGGAATCCTGTGCAGGGAGTGAAATCAGATCAGATCAGGGTGTGCGGAGGACTGAGAGAGCATCTGTCAGAAAGGACATTCCGTGAGCGGAACCTGTCCCTGTGCTGTGCTGGGGAATGTGGAATCTAAGAGGACGGGAACGTGGTCACTGAGACCCCTCGGGGGAGGCAGACATGTGGCGAGGTGAGGAGAATTGTGATGCACACCCAGCTCTAGTGTTAAACCCCTGCCTATTTCTAAACCCGTGGAACCCAGAGCCCTCCACATGGCTGCAGATGTTCCCAAGTAGGAGGGAGAAGAGGGATTCTGTGAGCGATCGAGAAACAACACAGACAGGACAATACATGGGTTCTCCACCTTGCAAACTAGGGGGATCGGGATGATTTAGTATGTGTCTTAGGTTTTGACATCCTGGTCTCATTGGAGAGTAATGAGGGAAGAACCTGACCAGTGTCAGACACACAGACCCCGCCCCCCACCAACTTCCAATAACCAAGGGGCCAGGAATCCCTTACCCAGCGAGGTCACCATCTCGTAGTTCTCCCACATGACGTCCCTGTAGAGGGCTCTCTGAGTGGGGTCCAGCAGAGTCCCCTGCCCCTGGGTGAAATACACAGCCACCTCCTCGAAGGTAACCAGCATCTGAAACAACAAGAATCCCTCACTCAAAACCTGCTGCCCCAGCCACAATACTACTAGTCATATGGGAGGAGAGACAGAGAAGCAGAATCCTCCCCGCATGCTGCTCAGAGCATCCAGGAGGCTTCAGGGAGTGGGTAAAAGGTGAGGGCTCCTTGTCCCCCCTAGTACACGGAGGTGGACAGGGTCTTTTCATTTACCACATGCCTGCCAGCAACAGGCTGATATGGGAAGCAGAGCTCTGAGCTGGGGACAGGGACAGGAATACCAACTGCTTCCCTTCTTATTTCACAGCAGCCTCTGGCCAGTGGGGTCAGGCTCCAGCACTGGGAGTCTTGTCAGTTTTCCCAGCCCTGCCCAGCGGGGTGTTTCCTGGTTTAGAAATACAATACCCCTCCCCCACCACCAAAAGCTCCCTAAAAATCCCCTACCTGAGCTGGCTCCATCACAGACATATCC
Source organism: Chrysemys picta bellii (assembly GCF_011386835.1). NCBI lineage: Eukaryota > Metazoa > Chordata > Testudines > Emydidae > Chrysemys > Chrysemys picta. Next base: position 11,450,435 of record NC_088802.1, on the reverse strand, counting down.
CTTCCCTGTCCCCTGGAAGGTGGGATGAACTGGAGCGAAACGTGGACGTGATTCCTCAGCCTGTTGGGGCGAGAGGGGCGATGGGGGAGGTTACAGAAGGGGCTTGAGTCCATGTCACCCCACGATTCCCCCCCAGGCTCTCTCCCTGCAGACAGATGCTAAGATTCTAGGACTCTACCATGCTGGGGAGACTGGGGCCACATGCTCAGCAGGTGGGGGGGTTATTGGGGGTTCTCAGGGGCTGGGGTCCTGCCCCTACACTGGGTGTAGGGGGCTTGCCTCCCTCAACCCTAGGTTCACCCCCCGACAGCTGTACCACATTCTTATCCCTGGCTCCGAGTCCCAGGCAGGAGGGCTGAAACAATCCGTACCATGGGGGGCGCTGAGAGCCATTGAACCAAACTGTAAACACTGGATAGGATGGAAACCCCTTCAAGCCAGGGCGGCACTTTCCAAGGTGCGGCACTCCAGCCTCCCCCCTTTTTTTTTTCGCTTGGGGCGCAAAAAGTAGGAGCTGATCCTGAACCAAGATGTTCCCTGTCAGCTGAGGCTTTCAGACTGAGCCGGAACTGACGCTGCAGTTCTGGATGCAGTCACTAGATGGCGCTCATGGCAGCCGGAGTCGCACAGGCTGGACGGCAGTTCAGGCTGCCCGGCCGCTGGAGAGCCGGAGCGTCATCCCCGGAGCTGAGCCCGGCTGCGGCGGCGAGAGGGGCTCAGTTCCGGGGGATGATGCTCCGGCTCTCCAGCCGCCCGGGCAGCCTGACCTGCAGCCCAGCCTGGGGGTGAGGAACCGGGGAGGGGGGAGGGAAGTGGGGCCCGGGATGCAGGGAGGGGTCCTGCTGCCGCTGCTGCTCTGAGTCTCCCCAGGGCGGCGCGGCGTTTCCCCGCCCGAGGGGGCTGTGCAGGTGCCGCCGGGCTGGGCAGGGGGCGCGGATCCCGGCTCGCGCACTGACAGGGTGAGTGGCTGGACAGCCCGAGCTGCCAGGGAGCTGCCGCCGCCCCCTCCTGCCCCCTACCCAGCCCGCCGCGCACCTCCCCTGCCTCAGCCCCGCGCTGCCTGCCCTGGGTGGGGAGAGACAGAGCCGGCTCCGAGCGGGGCAGCGGGGGATACTGCCCTGCCGGGGGACCCCCGCAGCTCAGGCACCTGGGGGGTCAGTGTCTGTCCTCTCGGCTCTGCCTGCAGGGGGCTGGGGAAGCAGCTGTCAGCGCCTGCCCCTCTCAGCCCTTGCACCCCCCATCCCGCTCACAGCCCCTCCACTTATACCTCCCCCATCGCTCCTTCACCGCACCCCTTCCCCTTGTACTCTCCCTTCACCCACACCTCTCCCCTTGTACCCTCCCCCAGCCCTCTCCTCCCACACCTCCCCCTTCCCCTGCACCTCTTCTCCCGCAACCCTCCTGATACCCCCTCTCCTCCTCCACCCTCCTCCGTGAGTACATCACACCCTGCCTCTCTGCCAGTGTAGAGCCCCCAAGCACCCCCACACCCGCTCCTCTATATGAACCCTCCTTACTAGATCCCCATCCCTTTCCGGGTACAAGGTTTGAGGATTAGTCCCTATGCCTTCCATGTGCATTTGGAGCACTAAAGATGGGGTTGCGGGGGACGGGGGGGGGGTGAGATTTATACTAAAGTGAAATAAAAATAGGAGAAATGGTTTGATCCCCACTGCAAGTGTAAACAGGGATTGGTGTGGTGAACGAGGAGGTCACGTTTCGGGGGGGGGGGGGAGCCCAGGGCTGGGGCGGCAGGGGGTGTGGGAGGGAACTGGTGAGAGGGGGAGCCCAAGGCTGGAGTGGGGGACAGCCAAAAATTTTTTTGCTTGGGGCTGCAAAAAACCTAGAGCCGGGCCTGCGCTGAGCACCTCTCCTTCCCCGACTCCCAGCTGCCCCCCCCCTGCATTCAGTTTGGCCCCTGCCACATTCTGCCCCCCTCAGATCTCCCTGAGCTGCAGCCTCCGTCCAGATCAGCGCGGCCAGGGGCAGGGAAACAAAGCAGCAGATGGGGCGGGAGAGATGGGTGATAACGTGATCCTGCCCCCGCCCCGCACACACCGGGAGCTGGCGGCAGCTTTCCCGGGCCCAGGGCGGGAATCGCAGCCAGCTCCGCTGGGAGCAGCCTGGGGCCAAACCTCCCACTGCAGCCGGGCGGGTGTCTCTTACCTTCCCTCCGAGCGGGGCCCCCTGGGGCAGGGGCCGGGCCGGGAAGGGGCCGGGCCGGGAAGGGGGCTCTGCCCTGGGAGAGGCTCCTGGGGAGCAGCGGGAAGGGCCCTGCTGGAGATTCCCCTCTCCCGGCTGCAGCCAGGGCTCCGGGCTCCCAGCACCAGCCGCCGGGGCTCGGGGATCTCGCCACGAGCCTGGAGCCAAAGTCACCGCAGCGGCTGCGAGTCACTTCCTGCTGCCGGGCCTGAGCCCAGCGATCGCTCCCCCCAGAGCCGCCTCCCAGCTGCTCCTGGGTCCTAGCGATAAACCGCTTGCCTTGACTTCTTCTCTCTGTGTTCAGCTTCTGTTACACTCACAAGCTCTAAGGTCAGAAGGGCCCATCATGAGCATCTAGCCCGGGGATTCTCACAACCAAAATTTTTGGCGGCCTCAGAGTAAGGCCAGCAGAGGTCACTGGTGGCCGCTCCAACACATTTTCCCAAAATACTTAATGAACTTTAGGAGAAACCAGTAAACATGCACAGAGGTAGACGGGAAAACTTTCCTGACTTAAACACCACCCGGGTGGAATCGAATAGCAGAAGGATCTGAGTCCTCACTCCCTTCACCCAGAGCCTGCCTCACCTTGCGGGCTCCCCTTCCACTCTCCTTTGTGGCAAAGTCCTTATAACCCCGACAAGGCTGGGCCCAGGCTTCCTGAGGGGCTCGCCCCCCAACCTGGTTGTGACCACTCAGAACACGGGCTAGAGCATCCCCACTCTGGGTACTTTCTTCGCTATGGACGCTTCCCTGACCTCTTCCCTGGCCATTCTCTATAGTTCAGAACAAATGCAATTTACAAAACAGCAAGTAATAAAAAATCAGGACACAATCAGAAAGGCGAAAGGAAAACTCTTAGCCCCACTCTGCAGGGCCGGATTAACTTTTTGTGGGCCCAATGCCTAACCTATTTGTGGGCCCCCACGGGGCAAGGTGCAGGAGGCGGAATGGTCAGTCTCCAGAGGGAAGGGCAGGCGGGCAGGGCACAATGAGGCACAGTACAACAGGAGCAGCGCTGTTCTGCGCAGCCCAGCAGAGGACACTGTTTACAAACCAACCCAGCTTCTCCCTCTGCCCCCGCTTCCCTTCTCCCCTTCTCTTCCCCATCCCATGCCCCTTGCCCACCACTCCATCTCCCCGTTCCTTCCCCCTACCCCTTTCCCCCCTGACCATGCTTCCCCTTTTGGCAAGAAGAGCCATTCTCCTCCCCAGCTGCTCCTCACTCTTCCTCTGCCTCTTGCACGTCTCCCCTGCTCTCCCCAGGTGTGTCCATCTCTCACTGCATGGCTGAGAGCCCCGGTCCTGGAGCAGGCTGACAGCTGGCAGGGATGCTACAGAAACAGTGGGTCAAACTCTGCTCTGAATATCAGCAACTCCTCAGTGTCCAACTCTGCAATCAGCTCTCCGGGTGGAGGGGAGTCGGCTGAGCGCCTGTGTACAGATCTCTCTCCAGAGCCAGTCCAGCCCCAGTCTGCCAGATCCCAAAACTTCAGTTTTGTCAAAATCAAAATGTTTTGCAGCAGTGTATAGATTTTGGTGACATTTTTAATCATTTCAGTTCCTGTTGCCTGTTGGAATTAATTGATAAACTTAACATTAACAAGTCACCGGGACCAGATGGAAGTTGCGGAACTATTAACTAAGGTTTGTAACCTGTCCTTTAAATCGGCTTCTGTACCCAATGACTGGAAGTTAGCTAATGTAACGCCAATATTTAAAAAGGGCTCTAGAGGTGATCCCGGCAATTACAGACCGGTAAGTCTAACGTCGGTACTGAGCAAATTAGTCAAAACAATAGTTAAGAATAAAATTGTCAGACAAATAGAAAAGCTCTGTGGTAGGAATTATTTGGGGGCAAGTCTCTGGGCTGGTCTAGAGGAGGGCAGATGAGATTATATCTCTGTGATCCCTTCTGGCCTTGGAATCTAGGCATTAGTCTGATTTTTCCGCTTCCTGGGAGGTTGAACACATGGAGTGGGTCTGATCTCCCTACGGGAAGCAGGAATTACACTGATGCCCAGCGTGGAGGCAGAGCTGGGGCTGTGGACTAAAAGCGATCACGTGGATTCACATCGCAGCTCGCTCTGCCTTCCCCGGCACCTGTGGAATGCAAGAGGCGCTGAAATCCAGCACCTTTCAACACTAAGGGGAGGGGGGGGGACCCCAGCCTCTCCACATACAGCTGCTGATCAGAGCGATCACATATGTCAATCTAGTTTCACATCTATAGCAGAGGGGTGATCACAGTGGTGCAGGGGGACACTGGAAAGGTATTTCTCTGAGTCCAATGGATGTGAAATCAGCTGTGCACTAACGCTGATGGCTCCCACCCCCGAAGGGCCCCCGCCAATCCATGCTGATATCTGCAGGAGAGAGCAGGGGGGTGAAGAAGAGCGGGCCAGTACTGCCACTGTGAGAGCCTGAGGGAAGCACAAACAGCATCTGTGGGATGCAGGGCAGCTCACTGTCTGTCCCTCCCATGTCCCAGGCCTCCTGCCCAGGCCCTGACTGTGCTGCAGGGATTCTGTGGCTCAGACACATGCTCTGGCGGTGGCCACACGCCCTCAGGCTCTAGGTGACAGGACCTTTCTTCCCTGTGTCCCCAGAAAGGTGCAAATCCAGAGGACAAATAAAAAGCCTCCAAACTTGGTAATCTCTGTAACTGATTGGGGGGGACAGGGAGTGGTAAACTCGTGATCTTTGAGCACTTCTGGCTGCTGACCTAGTTCCGTCCCTGCCCTCCCCCAGGGTTCCACGGGGTGCAGGCCATGGACTGGGACACCCCCGGGGGGTGGGGAATTCCAGTATGATGAGGATGACTTCATCAGCTTCCATATCCAGCCTCAGGCCCCTTACCCATGTCTGCATCCTGACTCCCCCCTTCCTTGAGCCATGGCCCTGCTCCCAGCCCCACCTCAAGGGGGTGGGGGGGCACAAACAGGGATAAGGGGGGGGCACTGCACCCCTACTCTAAAAAGCGTTCCACTGGGCCCAGAGCAATTCTAGCCTCTCCCCCTGTGCTTTGCTGGGCGAAACCAGTCATGGCGGCAGCCGGGCTGTTGGGTGGGGGCGAGAGCCGGGATCCTGGGCGGGGCCTGTGTTGTGAATTCCTTTAATGCTTAACCAATACCATATTAATAGTTGAAACAGTTATTTTTTAAAATGTTATTTACATCCCTAGTCTGGACACCTGCCTTGTAGCTTCTGAGCCCTTAGGCAGAAACCTCCACCTACCCCCAAAGCTTCAGTGATATTTGCAGTAAAAGAATTCCCCTCTGTCTGAGTGGGGCAACCACTCCCCATCTCCTTCCCCGTGGGTTGGGGGAGCTGTCCTTGTATCTCTCCCTCTCCTTCTCCCCGACCCCTACCCTCTTTCCCTCCCTCCCCCAGCCAGTCTCCATTTGCTCTCACAGTCTACCCCCAACCCCTCCGACACCCTCCTTTCCCTCACAGTGACCCATCCCCCCCCCCACACACACACACAGTTTCCTTCTATTGCAGCCCTGTTCCCATCTGGCCCATAAGTCTTCTCTATTCCCCTGCATTGCCCCATCCCCCCTTTAGCACCCTGCCCTGCCCACTGCATCCCCTTCCTGCCCCTGACCCATCCCTCATCCTCCCTCAATCCCCCTTCTACATCCCCTCTCCCTCTTAACCCTCTTTCAGCTCCCCCCAGGTGTGGCTGTCCCAGCCCCCAGCACATCGTGGGTTGGCTTCCTCCCTGCTCTGCACACAGTGGTAGCTGGCGGGTGTCGAATAGGAAACTGTTCCCTATAGGAATGTGCTACCTGTACCAGTTGCTGATCTGTAAGGGGTTTGTAAGAAACTGCTATTGGGAAAAAACTGTTCTCTGGTGTAGCAAATGACTACAGATAGCAGTTTGTCCCCTGCCCTCTTTTCTTGTCCCCTGCACTCATGGCAGGACTAAGTATTATCTAGACCATTCCTGGCAGGTGTTTGTCAGCTGCATGACTCCCCAACCAGGCAAAGGCAGCGGTGGCTCCAGGCACCAGTGCACCAAGCGTGTGCCTGGGGCGGCAAACCACGGGGGGCAGCCTGCCGGACCCTGCGAGGATGGCAGTCAGGTTTGCCAGTCCCGCGGATTTGGCGGCAATTCGGCGGCAGGTAGACTGAAGCCGCGGGACTTGGGATCTCCCGCAGGCATGCCGCCGAATCCGCGGGACTGGGGACGTCCCCCAGGCAAGCTGCTGAAGGCAGCCTGCCTGCCATGCTTGGGGCGGCAAAAAAGCTAGAGCCACCTCTGGCCCCACCCCCTCCATGGTCCCACCCTACTTCTCCTCTTCCCAACAAGGCCCTGACCCCTGACCAGGCTGGGAACAATGGCCCCTGTGGAGAGCCCCTGATGCTCCACCGGGCCTGGGCTGAGGTCTAGGGGCCTTGAGATCAGCCCCCGGTACATATCCTTGCTCCCCAGAGTGCACCACCCAGGGCAGATGGAGAACAGGCTCTAGCTTCTGGCCAGGGGGCAGGGCCTTGTGGGAAGAGGAGCAGGTGTGGAGCCATTGAGAGGGGCCAGGACTGGGAAGAGGCTGGTGCCACAGGCAGGGGCTGTGCTACACAGGGGGGAGCTGATCAGCTACACCGCCACAAAGCACAGCCATTGCCTTCAATGCTCCACGCCTGCCCGAGGCTTGCAGTGTGTGTGTGTGGGGGGGCAACATGGCCCCCTTCCCTCAAACTATGCCCAAGTTAAAAAGTAGGGGGGGCTGGACATCCCACTTTTAAAATTGGGGGGGGCCATTGGCCCCTAGTCCCCCATATTCCAGTGTGGATATCCTCGCTGTATAATGTATGTATTTTTCGGGCTGTGGGTGTCATGGCCGCTACCAGTTGGTTGGTAACTTTAGCTGCAATCTCATGAAGATGTTTTCTCTGGAATTTTCTCATAATTTAAAAACAATCTCCAGCTGCAAACTCACCCTGTCTGCGTGCTCCTAGGGATCCTCCTCTTTTTGTCTCTAGTGCAGACGGCAGAGTGTCTGGAGGGGGGAAGGAGAAAAGAGGTGAGATTTCAGGCTTTTATATTTATAACAGCGTCCCCACTCTGATCTCCTAGAATTGTGTTTTAATTATGATAGAGAAACACACCGAGACACACTCCAGTATTTAATATAAAAAGGTCTGAAACCGTCTCTTTCCTCTCTCATTCAGGCATCTCCCAGCAATGTGTTAGGCAAAAAGATTCTTTTCCCCCGAGAATCAGGCAAGCACAGACAATACTGAAGGGGGTTTATTTACGGTACCGGGAAGACTGACAAGCAGCTTCAAAGGTATGGTGCTATAGTGGCCAGTTATATACATTCTCTTATCAATTCATTTGCATTTATCTGTACATACAGAGACTGACATTGTTACGAGTCAAAAGAGAACCCTGAACAAAGATAAAAATAAGAACAATCCGTACATATAGAGGCCATCCTAATTGCATCAAACAGCTATGATTACCTTACTGGGGAAGGAGGCGGGGTGTGGGGGGGGTAGAGATGAGTACTTACAGATATCCAGTGGGCTGTGAACGGAGGGTTTATTCTGTTCTAAGAACTAAGTTACTGGGTGGGCATTAACCATATAAGCTTATCAATTGTCAGTGCCGTTTGTACTACTGAAATATCCCTGCTTGCTTGTCTCGGCCTGATCCTGTTTTCCTCACTGAACTGTCGCTTTCCATGGGCACAAGCTTTGTTCCTTCTTACCGATAAGCTGAACTAAGTTATCATGTATTGACAGAAACTATGTCCTTGCTTCTCAGCAGTTTCTGTCTTTTCTGCTGCCTGAATTTTAACTCCTTCCTGGCAAATGGAACTAAAATCCTTGCAGTCTCACAACCAACCCAGGACAGACAATGTATAAGTGAGATTTATTTTCCCCTCCCACCCAGGGCCGGCTCTAGGCACCAACAAAACAAGCAGGTGCTTTGGGCAGCATATTTGCAGGGGGCGGCATTCGCGCCATCCTTTTTTTTTTTTTTAACTCACTTCCTCCCTTCTCACAACCCTGCAGAAGCGGAGCCATTGAGCAGCTGGGGATCCCGCATGGGAGCTGAAAACCTGCAGGACCCTCGGAGCTGTAGTTCCTTGCCTAGCTCCCTGCCTATAGAGCCAGCCCTGGAGCAGGGAAAGAACTGCATTTCCCAGCAAACCCTTGGCAGCTATCAACAGGAAAGGGAAGGAGTATGGTAGCTGAAACCTCATGCTGCAGCTTGTTGTGAAGGGAGAGCTCACTGCTAGAGCGGGGTGGCCTGGGAAGTATGCCCAAGGAGTAGAAGGCTTTGGCCCAGATATCCCCTTCAGAAGATATCCCCACACTGGATTAGGGATACTGGTGTGACCTCACCTTGCAACCCCCAAAGAAGGAATTGGGTGGACTAAATGGACAGTGCCCCTGTCTATCTGAAGCCTAGTAAGGGAGGTACGTGGATCCCACTAGAATTTAAAGTGAAAAGTAAGGGAGGGGAGGCTCTGCTAGAGGACTTGAGCAGCTTTAGATACAGTATCAGGCACTTAGGAGGATTTCCACTTCTGAGCCATGGAAGCAGAAACTGACTTTTCCTTTCCAGATTTAGCTAATATTCAGAAAGGGAATCTAGCACCTGCCTTCCAGATTTGAACACCTCAACATTCAGGAGTGCTCAAGCTCAATTTGGGCAGCTGTTACTTCATTTCTCCCAAATCTAATATACTGATCCACTGTAATTTGCTGAAGAAAAAGTAGGATAAAATTGAGCAAGAAATGATTCCCAGTGGTTTTTAGGACTGGAATTGCTATTTTCAACAGCCATTGCCTTTTTTTTTTTTTTTAGTTTAATTTGTTTGAAAGGAAGACAGTGATATCGCATTGGCAAATTCCCCATAGAAACAAAGAGTGGAACAAAAGAATAATAAAGGCACCTCAACTTTTCCTCATTTATGTAGGACAGTCTTATAATATGCATCCAGATATCCTCCAATCACACAAGCTGAAAATTGTTCCACTTTACTGCAGTTCTGTAACCATATGGGAACCAATCCTGTCTGTGTTCTGTGCACATCCAAAATTCCTGCTGAATGACCCGTCCTGGGAGCGAGTTACCAGTGACCCAGGGCTGAGGCGGCAGGAGGGTGCAAGTTGGGGGAGAGCCCAGGGATGGGGCAGCAGCGGGGTGGGGGGAAAGGGGCAGCCCAGGGATGGGGCAGCAGGTGGGCACGGGGAGGGGAGACAAAATTTTTTTTGCTTGGAGCAGGAAAAAACCTAGAGCCGGCCCTGGGCAAAGGGAGGCTAAGCAATGGTGGTTGAAGCATGAAGGGATTTTGTTAGTCTCTAAGGTGCCACAAGTACTCCTGTTCTTCTTTTAGCACATCTAGCATGTAAATATCTTGCAACTCAAACTGAAACAGTGTCATAAGATTGCCTCTTCTCACTTGCAGCATTATCGCCTGCAAATGGAAACAAACCTGTTTGTCTAAGCGATTGGCAGAAAAAGAAGTAGCACTGAGTGGACTTCTAGGCTCTAAAGTTTGTAATTGCTTTATTTTGAGTGCACTTATATAACAAAAATAATCTACATTTCTAAGTTACACTTTCATGATAGGGAGATTGCACTACAGTATTTGTATGAGGTGAATTGAAATATACTATTTTTGCTTTTCATGTTTACAGTACAAATATTTGTAATAAAAATAATATAAAGTAAGCACTGTACACTTTCTATTTTTTGTTGTGATAGAAATCAATAGAAATTAAAATGTAGGAAAACATCCAAAAACATTTAACAAATTTCAATTGGTATTCTATTAATTTTTCTACTCACAATTATTTTTGAGTTAATCATGATTAATCAACCACACTATTATTTCTTCCATTTTCTTAACAATACAAGTTTACATTTCAAAGTTCTAGTCTCTATTACTTGGAATAGCCCCAAATACCATTTAAACACTTTTCTAACATGTCTCTAAAGGCTGAATCTGGGTCAAATATCCTGCAAGGTTCTTAACTCTTTCAGGACAGGTTGCAGGGCTGAAGAATGAAATCCCCCTTTTAATAAATTATACCTACCAATATGGCTCTGTATACTTGCAATGAAATTACTGTAATGAAACCACCTTTTTTAATTAATGAAATTGTCTATTTATAAATGAAACGGTGTTAACCACCTTTGGACAAATTATGAGTTAGTAGCTTTCTCTGTGTTCAAATTAAATGTGCCATGTTGCCTTCTCCCTCAAACAAGACTCCAGTGAATTCTCCCGTGTTTAATGAGGGGGATCTCAGTGTGCAACTTTTGCCACAGTCCAAGTACTTATGGAGTCTTGCTCTTGGGTGGATTTTCTCATTTAAAACAAGGACTGATCGGTTTATGAAATGTTTCCCACTGTCTAAGCACTTTTGGGGTCTCTCTCCTCTGTGGATTGCTGGCTGTTTAACAATGTTTGACCTCCGTATAAAACTCTTTCCACAGGCTAAGCAGTTAGGGGGTCTCTCCCCTGGGTGGATTCACTGATGTAAAACAAGGGCTGGCATCTATTTGAAATGTGTTTCCACAGTCTAAGCACTATGTGTCTTTTGCCTGATGTTTAGAAGGGCTGATCTGTTTCTGAAACCTTTCCCAGAGTCCAAGCACTTCTGGTCTTCCTCCTGTATGGATTGCTTGATGTTTAACAAGGGTAGACCTCTGTATAAAACTTCTGCCACAGTTTGAGCACTGATGGGGTCTCTCTCCTGTGTGGATTCTCCAATGTACAGCAAGGCCTGACCTCTGTATGAAACTTTTTCCACAGTCTAAACACTGATGGGGTCTCTTTCCAGTGTGGATTGCTTGATGTTCAACAAGATTTGACCTCCGTATGAAACTTTTCCCACAGTCTAAGCACTTATGAGGTCTCTCTCCAGTGTGGACTGTCTGATGACTAAGTAGTATTTGACCTCTGTATGAAACTTTTCCCACAGTCTAAGCACTTGTGGGGTCACTCTCCTGTGTGGATTCTCTGATGTGAAACAAGGGCTGACCTCAGTAGGAAACTTTTCCCACAAATTAAGCACTTATGGGATCTTTCTCCCGTGTGGATTGCCTGATGTCTAACAAGGTCTGACCTGCATATGAAACTTTTACCACTGTCTGAGCAATAATGGGGTCTCTCTCCTGTATGGATCCTCTGATGTGTTATAAGATTTGATTTGTTTGTGAAACTTTTAACACAGTACAAACACTTATGGGAACTCTCTCCTATGTGGATTGCCTGATGGTTAGCACGGCCTGAATTCCACATAAAACTTTTCCCACAATCTAAGCACTTATGGGTTCTCTCTCCTGTGTGGATTGTCAAATGTGAAACAAGGGCTGACCTGCATTTAAATGTTTTTCCATAGTCTAAGCACTTATGGGGGCCTCTTTCCTGTGTGGATAGCCTAATGTCTGACAATATCTGACTTCCATATAAAACTTTTTCGACAGTCTAAGCATTTATGGAGTTTCTCTCCTATGTGGCTTATCAGTGCTACCTTCCAATTCAAGTAGTTCCTGCCCTCAAGGCATTGATAGGGTTTCTGTCTTGTGTGGCTTCTCCCATGGTTATTAAAATTTGAGCAGTTATTGAAGTTTTCCCCATGGTCCAAGCACTGAAGTGATTTGTCTCCAGTATGAATTGTCTGAGGCGTAACAAGCTGTGGTTTCAGAATGAATACTTTCCCATAACCCAGGCATTCATAGCGTTTGTCTTCCTTGGAGGTTGTCTGCTGGGCTGTGGGATCCCTGTATCCTTCCCCACATATAATAGCTTCATCAATTTGCTCCCTTGAGTGGTTTCCCAGAAGCCTCTCTGACCTGTTCCAATTTCTCCACTCTTCTCCCTGTTCCAAGCACTGGGAAAAATTCCCTTCAGCTCTTCCCACAAAGGTCCCCTCTGGTTCCACTTCCACTGCTGGGAGAGAAATAATCCAGTCAGGAGTCATTGTGCCTGGGAGAAAGAAAGAGGAATAGCACAGAGGGAAAACCCAACATACTAAAGGTGCAAAGAAAGCGGAATTGGATTCTGCCTCCACATCCCGCCCAAAAATTCACAGAGAAGAAACATGGGAAGGAAACTCCTGCAGGTAACAGGACAGGTGGAAAGCGATGTCAGTCATATCTGCTGACTACAGCCCTGCCCTGGGTGAGATGAGGAAGAATTGAGGGCACTTACTTATACCACATTTTTGGGATTCTCCACTTTTTTCTTCATTCACCAGATGGTTTGTGTGTCAGTCCTCACCTGTGCAGGCACATTTCGGGATCCCTGTTTCCTCACAGGCCTAACGATCGGGCACCCACGGCTCTTCCCCTCATTCCAGGCGGGAGATCAGTTCAGGTTTGGGAAGGGGGAATCCTGTGCAGGGGGTGAAATCAGACCACATCAGAGTGTGTGGAGGATTGAGAGAGTGTCTGTCAGAAAGGACATTCCATGGGTGGAACCTGTCTCTGTGCTGTACTGGGGAATGTGGAATCCAAGAGGATGGGAACATAGTCACTGAGCCCTCTTGGGGGAAGCAGACGTCTGGGGAGGTGGGGGGAATTGTGATGCCCTCACTAGGAGTTCCTAGGATCTGTGCTCTCTGGGGGCCCTGCTGACGCATACCCAGCTCTGGAGTTAAATCCCTGCCTATTTCTACACTGGCGGAGCCCAGACCCCTCCGCATGGCTGGAGCTGTTACCAAGGAGGGAGGTGAACAGGGATTGTGTGTGTGAATGAAAAACAACACAGACAGGACAATACAGGGCTTCTCCACCTTGCAAGCGAGGGGGGTCGGGTGGGGATGATTCAGTATATCTGGTAGGTTTTGACACCCTGGTCTCACTGGAGAGGGTACGGAGATACAAGTCTCTCTCACACGGCAGCTGTGCATTACGGAGCCCATTCCTCTCCAATCTAACTGACCAAGGAAGAACCTGACCAGTATTGGACATGCAGACCCCACAGCTTTTAATAACCGAGGGGACGGGAATCCCTTACCCAGCAAGGTCACCGTCTCGTGGTTCTCCTGCATGACGTCCCTGTAGAGGGCTCTCTGAGGGGGTCCAGCAGAGCCCCCTGCCCCTGGGTGAAATACACAGCCACCTCCTCGAAGGTCACTGGCACCTGAAACAACAGTGAGTCCTGCACTGAGTACCTGCTGCCCCAGTCATAATCCGACTAGTCCAGGGGTGGGTAAACTTTTTGGCGTGAGAGCTATATTGGGGTTTGGAAACAATATGAAGGGCCGGGTAGGGAAGGCTGTGCTTCCCCCAAACAGCCTGGCCCACCCCCTCTCCGCCTCCTCCCACTTCTCACCCCCAGACTGCCCCCCTCGGAACCTCTGACCCATCCAACACCGCCGGCTCCCTGTCCCCTGACCTCCCCATCCCAGGACCCCCTCCCCTAACCTCCCCTCAGGACCCCACACCCTATCCAATTTCCCCTGTCCTCTGACTGTCCTGACCCCTATCAACACCCCCACCCCCTGTCAGGCCCCCCTGAGACTCCCATGCCTATTGAACCACCCCCGTCTCCCTGTCCCCTGACTGCCCCCTGGAAACCCTACCCGTTATCCAACCCCCCCCCCCCCCCCGGCCTGCTTACCATGCTGCTCAGAGCACCAGGACTAGTAGCTGTGCCATCTGGCTGGACCACTAGCGGCATGGTGAACTGAGGCCGTGGGGAAGGTGGGACAGCAGGGAAGGGACCGGAGGCTATCCTCCCTGCCCGGGAGCTCAAGGGCCGGGCAGGACAGTCCCGCAGGCCGTAGTTTGCCCACCTCTGCACTAGTCACAGGCAAAAATAAATAAAACAGTGAAGCTCTGGGAGAGCCAGAAAACCAGAATTCCCCCCACACCCTGCCCAGAGCTGCCAGGAGGCTTCAGGGGGTGGGGAGAAGGTGAGAGCTCCTTGTCCCCCCCAGCACACGGAGCAGGGCAGGGTCTTCTCATTTCCCACACACCTGCCAGCAACAGGCTGATATGGGAAGCAGAGCTCTGAGCCAGGGACAGGGACAGGAATCCCGACAGCTTCCCTTTGTATTTCACAGCAGCCTCTGGCCAGTGGGGTGTTTCCTGGGTCAGAAATGGAGGAATGTTCCCTTCCCGCTATCTCTCTTCCCCCTCCCCCCGCCAATGGGCCTTTCCACAAAATCAGGCCCAGGTTGATCATTTTCCAGCAGGTTTATCACACCCTGTCCCCTCCCTGCCTCACACTGTATGTTTCCTGCCCCTCCCCCTCTACAGCAAATCCTGGGGAGCAGCGGGAAGGGCCCTGCTGGAGATTCCCCTCTCCCGGCTGCAGCCAGGGCTCCGGGCTCCCAGCACCAGCCGCCGGGGCTCGGGGATCTCGCCAGGAGCCTGGAGCCAGAGTCACCGCAGCGGCTGCGAGTCACTTCCTGCTGCCGGGTCTGAGCCCAGCGATCGCTCCCCCAGAGCCGCCTCCCAGCTGCTCCTGGGTCCTAGCGATCAACCCATCGCGCTGCAGCATCTCTGTGTCCGGCTCCTGTTCCACTCACAGGCTCTAAGAAGGGCCCATCATGAGCATCTAGCCCAGGGATTCTCACTGCCACATTTTTGGTGGCCTCAGAGTGAGGCCAGCGACACTTGCTGGTGGCCGCTGTGGAAACAGGGTTAAAGGATTTAAATATAGGCCGCTCAGTTGTAAGAAACAGAGCTACTCTCATGCTAAGTCTTAGCCTAATATTGCGAGACCTGTAGAATAAGGGCTCACGTGGGGCCGTCTGTCCCTTTAGGCTCATGCCATGTGAACTTTTGCTTATGCAACAAGATCAGATGCAGAACGGTGTTGGGGAATTGGTTGCCCCATGTAAGGTCAGTGATATGCTGGGAAATGTGTTGTTGCCCCAGGGTAAGCCAATGTGTGGCTTAGGTCAGACCTACTGAGTTGAGGGGTTGTGGTAACGCGCTCAGAGAAGAACACAAGTGTGTTCAGTCCGGACAGAGGGATTGTGGTGACGCCCTCAGGTTTAAAAAAAAAAGAGCGAGAGAAAGAAAGAAAAAAAATGACGCATTGGGGTATGAAGGAATAGAGGCCTGTGTGTGCGCGCCAACCAGTGTGAATGAGGGTCATCGAAAGACGCTCAGAGCTCCCTGTGAAGCCAAAAGCTTGTCACAGGGGATAGCTCTAACTAATGCAAGCTCGGTGGCTGCATCTTAGTGGATTAGTAAAAGATTCTGACTAAGGTGGCTCAATCTGCCTGGGTCTAGGATTGTGTGACCTCATCTTCCCTCCTCCTCTCCTCCCCGCATGAATCACTGACTGATCTGATCACCTCACCGGAGTCAATTAGAGTAGGCAGCATCATCTCTCTGAGACTAGCCGACGCTCTTTGCTGAAGGGAGGTGTAGGAGGTGTAGGAGGGTCTTGGACATCCTTGATAAACTTTCCTGTGTGAGTGCCCGAGGAGCGGTGTGGTGATTTTAGCTTTATGAGCCGTTGCACTCAGCGGGCAGGATAGAGACGTGTCTTAGTTTATGAGCTGTTGCAGTGGACAGAGCACCCCCACACGCTTAGAGAATGGGTGGAAATCAGTCCAAGGACTTGTAAGTACTTAGAGAATTGGAATTTTTACATGCGTGATGATCCATCTGCCATTCCCACTAGAAGGTACCTTCGATTCAAATGGGATCTTACATCTTAGAGGTACTCTCTAAGACACAAAGTGTAGGATTTAAAAAGCATCCGGATGACTCCCTACCCAAATTATTTTTTGTTAACCCCTCGGCTTCTTTATATCCCCAATTAGTTAAGGCTGAAAGCAAGGAGGGATAGGAAAGGGTTAATTTGAAAAGGCAGCTTGGTCTAGAGATAAGGCCAAAAGCCGCTTTGTGTTCAAGGGCAAGAATCGATACAGTCCATGCCAAGCGCTGAAAACAACAAAGTTTAGAGGCTGCAGAAATGGAAAACACAAACAAAACAGCGAAAGGAGGATCTGAGCTTCCTGTCCCTGGAGCCGATGTGGTTTGGGAACGATGAAGAAGCCACAGTCTACTGGCCTGGACTGGAATACCGAGTAAAGGGTCTCTGAAAGAGACACTCCAGGAGACCCCAGGGTGTAAAAGAACAACCCTCCCAAGACCAAAAGCAAGTTGGAGATTTTGTAGTGTACCTCTAGACAACCTGTGTACAGGATAACCCCCCGCCCATCTCCAGGGCCGGCTCTAGGCACCAGCCTGGCAAGCAGGTGCTTGGGGCGGCCACTCCGGAGGGGAGCAGCATGTCCAGCTATTCAGCGGCAATTTGGTGGACGGTCCCTCACTCCCGCTCGGAGCGAAGGACATCCTGCCGAATTGCGGCCGCAGATCGCGATCGCGGCTTTTTTTGCTTGGGGCGGCCAAAACCCTGGAGCCGGCCCTGCCCATCTCTCTCTCTCTGTCTCTCCTACCCGGGCCTGGCCAGCCCAGGCAGCATGTTTGTGAGTATAAAAAGAGGGAAAAAGGGGGGTTGCAGGTGGATCTACCCCCGGTCGAAGCAGGACTGACCCTGGTGAAGAAACAAAAAATTATACACTGGCAGGAAGAAACTTGTGGGATCCATGCTTGGGAATGTGGTATTGATTGGATTTGGGGGTTTATTCCACAGGCTGCGCCCTGTGTTTTTGGATAAATCCTTAAGCATGTATTGCCCTACCTAACTGGATTTTAAATGACAAATAGCAAAGGCACCTTGTTGCCACTACGCCTGCCATCTCCTCCATTACACTATTACCCCTGTAACACATCCAAATACAGACAATGCCATATATCTGATAAAACCCAATGGCCAAGGCCTTCACACTTTAGTGATTTATTTAAATATTGTCTGAAAAAGTTTATTTTTAAGGTTCAGGATATCCCATATAAGCGAACAATTGAGTGGAAAAAGACTGGCCAAAGGAGATAAAAGTATATGACATCACTACAAATGAGCTTCAAGAATTTGAAATTAAGGTTTTATAATGGAGTTGATATAATGGCCATTCGAGGGGTCTGTAGTATATCAGGGGAAAGGGGTCCTTGTTGTTTTGGTTACCCAATTAGTAAATAATCAGACTCATACTCAGAGAGTGTGTTCTGCCACTGGAAATTTTACCTGTACTGAAATGATCTCAGTAAGTAACTAATCATTTAACCTGTGCCATATTACAATATACATACATGCTAAGTCTTAGCCTAATATTGCGAGACCTGTGGCAGCAGGGCTCACGTCAGAAGAGAGTAAGAAACAGTAGAGTCAGCGTGAGCCAGCCTTGAGATAGCGATGTTTTGAGAACAGAAGTGAGAAAATACAGGAATGGGCAGGAGATAACATAAACAAACTGCAGATGTTTTTAATTAATGCATGCCATTAAAATGTATAAATGCTTGTGTGATATTGCTTGTACTTTGAAGAAACTGAGGCAGAGATGCTCTCTGTCAGCTGTCTTCTTCCCTTGCAATTGCATGTCCTGAATAAAGCTGTCTCTGATTTTGTTGATTCCAACCTGAGTGGAGTTTGCTTCTTCCACACCACTCTGACACTTTTTTTCCCAAAATACTTAATGAACTTTAGGGGAAACCAGTAAACACGCACAGAGATAAGCAGGGAAATGGTCCCATTATTGTGGTGAACTTTCTTGACTTAAACACCACCTGGGTGGAATCGAATAGCAGAAGGATCTGAGTCCTCGCTTCACCCAGACCACCCAAAGGTCCATCTAGCCCAGTATCCTGTCTACCAAGAGTGGCCAATGCCAGGTGCCCCAGAGGGAGTGAACCGAACAGGCAATGATCAAGTGATCTCTCTCCTGCCATCCATCTCCACCCTCTAACAAACAGAGTCTAGGGACACCATTCCTTACCCATCCTGGCTAACAGCCATTAATGGACTTAACCTCCATGAATTTATCCAGTTCTCTTTTAATCCTAGCCTTCACTACCTCCTCAGGTAAGGAGTTCCACAAGTTGACCGTGCGCTGCATGAAGAACTTCCTTTTACTTGTTTTAAACCTGCTGCCTATTAATTTCATTTGGTGACCCCGGTTCTTGTATTATGGGAATAAGTAAATAACTTTTCCTTATCTACTTTCTCCGCATCACTCATGATTTTATATAGGGGCAGGGGAGGGGCCGGGGGCTAGCCTCCTCGGCTGGAAGCTCAGGAGCTGGGCAGGACTGTCCCACGGGCCGGATGTGGACTGTGGGCCGTAGTTTGCCCACTTCTGGTCTAAGCATTTATCGGGTCTCTCTCCTGTGTGGATTGCCTGATGTCTGACAAGGGCTGACCTCTGTATGAAACTTTTTCCACAGTCTAAGCACTTATGAGGTCTCTCTCCGGTGTGGATTGCCTGATGTTTAACAAGGTCTGACCTCTGAATGAAACTATTCCCACAGTTTAAGCACTTGTGGGGTCTCTCTCCAGTGTGGATTGCCTGATGTCTGACAAGGATTGACCTCTGTATAAAACTTTTTCCACAGCCTAAGCACTTATAGGGTCTCTCACCTGTGTGGATTACCTGATGTGCCATAAGATATGATCTATGTGTGAAACTTTTCCCACAGTCCAAACATTTATGGGATTTCTCTCCTGTGTGGATTTTCTGATGTTTAGCAAGACCTGACCTCCGTATGAAACTTTTTTCACAGTCTAAGCACTTATAGGGTCTCTCTCCAGTGTGGATTGCCTGATGATCAAGTAGGGTTGACCTCCGTATGAAACTTTTCCCACAGTCTAAGCACTTGTGGGGTCTCTCTCCAGTGTGGACTGCCTGATGTCTGACAAGGTCTGACCTCTGTATAAAACTTTTTCCACAGCCTAAGCACTTGTGGAGTCCCTCACCTGTGTGGATTGCCTGATGTGCCATAAGATATGATCTGTGTGTGAAACTTTTCCCACAGTCCAAACATTTATGGGATTTCTCTCCTGTGTGGATTTTCTGATGTTTAGCAAGGCCTGACCTCCGTATGAAACTTTTTTCACAGTCCAAGCACTTATGAGGTCTCTCTCTGGTGTGGATTGCCTGATGTCTGACAAGGCCTGACCTTCGTATGAAACTTTTTCCACAGTCTAAGCACTTGTGGGGTCTCTCACCAGTATGGATTGCCTGATGGCTGAGAAGGCCTGACCTTCGTATGAAACTTTTTCCACAGTCTAAGCACTTATGAGATCTCTCTTCGGTGTGGATTGCCTGATGAATGACAAGGCCTGACTTCCGGATGAAACTTTTTCCACAGTCTAAGCACTTATGAGGTCTCTCTCTGGTGTGGATTGCCTGATGTATAAGAAGGCTTGACCTCTGTATGAAACTTTTCCCACAGTCTAAGCACTTGTGGGGTCTCTCACCAGTGTGGATTCCCTGATGTCCGACAAGGCCTGACCTTCGTATGAAACTTTTTCCACAGTCTAAGCACTTGTGGGGTCTCTCACCAGTATGGATTGCCTGATGTCTGACAAGGCCTGACCTTCGTATGAAACTTTTTCCACAGTCTAAGCACTTATGAGATCTCTCTTCGGTGTGGACTGCCTGATGAATGACAAGGCCTGAACACCGGATGAAACTTTTTCCACAGTCTAAGCACTTATGAGGTCTCTCTCTGGTGTGGATTGCCTGATGTATAAGAAGGCTTGACCTCTGTATGAAACTTTTCCCACAGTCTAAGCACTTGTGGGGTCTCTCACCAGTATGGATTGCCTGATGTCTGACAAGGCCTGACCTCCGTATGAAACTTTTTCCACAGTCTAAGCACTTATGAGATCTCTCTCCAGTGTGGATTGCCTGATGTTTAACAAGGTCTGACCTCTGCATGAAACTTTTTCCACAGTCTAAGCACTTGTGGGGTCTCTCACCAGTGTGGATTGCCTGATGTCTGACAAGGCCTGACCTTCGTATGAAACTTTTTCCACAGTCTAAGCACTTATGGGGTCTCTCTCCAGTGTGGATTGCCTGATGTTTAACAAGGTCTGACCTCCGCATGAAACTTTTTCTGCACTCTAAGCACTTATGAGGTCTCTCTCCAATGTGGACTGCCTGATGATCAAGTAGGGTTGACCTCCATATGAAACTTTTTCCACAGTCTAACCACAGATGGGGGCTTCCCACAGAGGTCCCCTGTGATTCCCCGTGTCCAGGAACTTCCTGCTGTTGATTCCCCTCCTCGTTCTCACTCACTCTCTCATCACCTGCTGGGAGAGAGACAATCCAGACAGGAGTCATTGTGCTGGGGAGAGATTAAGAGGAATAGCAGCAAGGGAAAACCCAACATACTAAAGCTGCAGAGACGGAGCAATTGGATTCTGTCTCCACTTCCCACCCAAACGTTCACAGAGAAGGAAAGTTGGGAAGGAAACTCCTGCAGGTAACAGGATAGGTGGAAAGTGATGTCATTGATATCTGCTGACTGCAGCCCTGCCCTGGGTGAGGTGAGGAAGAGCTGAGGGCACTTATTGATACTACATTTTTGGGATTTTCTACTTTTTCCTTCATTCCCCAGATGGTTTCTGTGTCAGTCCTCACCTGTGTGGGTGCCTCTCAGGATCTCTCTTTCCTCACAGGCCTGGAGATCGGGCACCCACGGCTCTTCCCCTCGTTCCAGCCGGGTGATCAGGTCTGGTTTGGGAAGGGGGAATCCTGTGCAGGGAGTGAAATCAGACCAGATCAGGGTGCATGGAGGATTGAGAGAGCGTCTCTCAGAAAGGACATTCCATGAGTGGAACCTGTCCCTGTACTGTGCTGGGGAATGTGGAATCTAAGGGGACGGGAACGTGGACACTGAGACCCCTCGGGGGAGGGAGACATCTGGTGAGGTGAGAGGAACTGTGATACACAGCCAGCTCTAGTGTTAAACCCCTGCCTATTTCTAAACCTGTGGAGCTCAGAGCCCTCCACATGGCTGGAGCTGTTCCCAAGGAGGAGGGAGAAGAGGGATTCTGTGAGTGACTGAGGAACAACACAGACAGGACAATACACGGCTTTTCCACCTTGCAAACTAGGGGTATTGGGTGGGGATGATTTAATATGTGCCTTAGGTTTGGACACCCAGGTCTCATTGGAGAGTGATGAGGGAAGAACCTGACCGGTGTCAGACACGCAGACCCCCTCCGCCCCCAAGCTTCCAATAACCAAGGGGGCGGGAATCCCTTACCCAGCGATGTCACTGTCTCATAGTTCTCCCGCATGACATCGCTGTAGATGGCTCTCTGAGTGGGGTCCAGCAGAGTCCCCTGCCCCTGGGTGAAATACACAGCCACCTCCTCGAAGGTCACTGGCATCTGAAACAACAAGTGTCCCCCACTCAAAACCTGCTGCCCCAGCCGCAATCCCACTAGACATGGGGAAGGAGGGCCAGAGAATCCTCCCTCCACCCTGCTCAGAGCAGCCAGGAGGCTTCAGGGGGTAGCGAGAAGATGAGAGCTTGTTGTCCCCCACAGCAGAGAGATGTTGGCACATTTCCCACACGCCTACCAGCCACAGGCTGATACGGGAAGCAGAGCTCTGAGCTGGGGACAGGGACAGAAATCCCAACAGCTTCCATTTGTATTTCACAGCAGCCTCTGGCTAGTGGGGTCAGGCTCCAGCACTGGGAGTCTGGTCAGGTTCCCCAGCCCTGCTCAGCGGGGTGTTTCCTGGTTCAGAAATGGGGGAATGTTTCCCCTCCCCCACACCCGCCACCAATGGGCCTGTTCAGAAAATCAGGCCCAGGTTGATTATGTTCCAGCAGGCTTATCAGACCCTGTCCCACCCTGTGCGTTTAACCCCTCTGCAATACCCCTCCCCCACCACCAAAAGCTCCCTAAAACTCCCCTACCTGAGCCGGCTCCATCACAGCCATTTCCCTGCCCTGTCTCCTGGAAGATGGGCCGATCTGGAACAAACGTGGATGTGATTCCTCAGCCTGTCGGGGCAACAGGGGCGATGGAAGAGATTATAGAAGGGGCTTGAGTCCATGTCCCTCCCCAATTCCCGCCAGGCTCTCTCTCTGCAGACAGACGCTATGATTCTATTCTATGACTGCCATGAAAAATCCAGTTAGTTCATTACCTCCACAGCCAGCCCCCCACCCCCCCGGCCCCCATTAGAACTAAACCCACCAAGTCCCTTCTAAATGGGGCCAAACTCACCAGCTGGTCCCTGAAAGGGGCTCTTTGTGCAGAGTCATTTCGCTGCCTGGCTCCAGCCCTTTCCCCAGGTCTCTCCATCACCTGGAGGCTCAGGCTCAGGGGCGGGTATGGTTAGACTGGTTCCAGCCACTGGAGAAAGTGCCCCTGGGCTGGTCTCAGAGGGGTGTGATGAAGTGGAAATGTTCTGAATGCTTTTTTTGAATACCAAGTGTGTGCCTCAGTTTCCCCATGTGTTACTCAAATATCAAGCTGGTGGGATACAGGTGTGTGATAATTGCAGAGACTTCTGGAGGGCGGGTATGACTGCAGAGTGGCTGCGTGGGCATAGAGAATGGCCAAAACTCTGTATCCTGGCAAGCAGTGGCCGAAAACTGTCCTCTGCAAGGAGGCAGCCAGCCGAAGGTGTTGGAGAACAAAGAGAGAGGTGGAGACCAGGTGACCTGTTTTCCTGGGAAAGAGAGAAAGCACAGAGGAGGGGCAGCTGGGCATCATTGGGGATGGGGGGCTGGAAGCGGTCAGTGTCCTGGTTTGGGACTCACAGGGGAGAGTCCAGGACTCGGGACTCTGGATTCCCCCCTGCCAAATGGACTTTGTGAATGCTCCTGATTTCTGTGCTAACAAGCTCTGTTCTATGCTGTGTTCCCAGTGACCAATAAACCCGTCTGTTTTCCAAGCTGGCTGAGAGTCACAGCTGACTGCGGAGGTGGGGTGCATGGCCCATGTGGGGGAGCGTGTCAGGCTTCTTCTTAGGCTGCCCCAGGGGCTCAGGCTGGGGCCGTGCGCCCTTCCTGGGCTCCGAGCCTGAGGCCACATACTCAGTGGGTGGAGGGGAAGTTGGGTGGTGCTCAGGGGCTTGGGTCCTGCCTCTACAGTGGTGGGGGGGGAAGCTTTCCTCCCTCAGCCCTAGGTTCAGGAGCACTGCCAGGTTTTCCGCTGCCCCGAAATGCCGCCCCCCCCCAGAAGCAGCGGAAGGTCCCGCCACTGAAAAACCGCCACGGTCACCGCCCCCCAAATCACAGTGCCCTAGGCGACCGCCTAGGTCACCTAATAGGTTGCGCCGGCCCTGCCAAGTTCACCCCCAACTGGCTGTACCACATTCTTATCCCCGGCTCCCAGCCCCAGGCAGGGGGGCTGAAACAATCTGGTGGGCACTGAGCCATTGAACCAAACTATAAAACGTGGATAGGATGGAAAGCCCTTCAAGCCAGGGGGTGCGGCAGGGCCCCACCAGCCTAGATTCAGCGCCTGTGCTGCCCCCACCACCCTGGTTGTGCCCCTGGGCCCCGCTCCTTCCCCGGCCCCCAGCTGGGGCCCCCCACCCGGCATTCAGTTTGGCCCCGACCCACCTTCTGCCCCTGCCTATTTGCCCCCCTCAGATCTCCCTGAGCTGCAGCCTCCCTCCGCAGCAGCGCGGCCAGGGGCAGGGAAACAAAGCACCAGATGTGGGGTGGCGGATGGGTGGTAGCGTGATCCTGCCCCCACCCCGCACACACCTGGAACTGGCGGCAGCTCTCCCGGGCCCAGGGCGGGAATCGCAGCCAGCTCCGCTGGGAGCAGCCTGGGGCCAAACCTCCCCCTGCAGCCCGGGGGTGACGGGGGGGCGGGTGTCTCTTACCTTCCCTCCGAGCGGGGCCCCCTGGGGCAGGGGCCGGCCCGGGAAGGGGCCTGGCCGGGCTGGGGGCTCTGCCCTGGGAGAGGCTCCTGGGGAGCAGCGGGAAGGGCCCTGCTGGAGATTCCCCTCTCCCAGCTGCAGCCAGGGCTCCGGGCTCCCAGCACCAGCCGCCGGGGCTCGGGGATCTCGCCAGGAGCCTGGAGCCAGAGTCACCGCAGCGGCTGCGAGTCACTTCCTGCTGCCGGGCCTGAGCCCAGCGATCGCTCCCCCCAGAGCCGCCTCCCAGCTGCTCCTGGGTCCAAGAGATCAACCCCTCGAACTGCAGCATCTCTGTGTCGGCTCCTCTTCCACTCACAGGCTCTAATGTCAGAAGGGAGGGACCGTCTTTCATCTAGGCGGGGAATGAGTGTCACATTTTCCTAAAATACTGTGTTCTTCCCTTGCAATTGCATATCCTGAACAATGCTGTCTCTGATTCTGTTGCTTCCAACCTGAATGGAGTTCGCTTCTTCCACACCACTCTGACACTTTTTACCAAAATACTTAATAAACTTTAGGAGAAACCAGTAAACATGCACAGAGGTAAGCGGGGAAATGGTCCTGCTATTGGGGGGAACTTTCCTGATTTAAACACCCCCCAGGTGGAATTGAACAGCAGAAGGATCTGAGTTCTCCCTCCCTCTTCCTTCACCCAGAGCCTGCCTCACCTTGAGGGCTCCCCTTCCACTCCCCAGTGAGGCAAAGTCCTTATAACCCCAACAAGGCTGGGCCCAGGCTTCCTGAGGGGCTCGCCCCCCCACCCTGGTTGTGACCACTGAGGACACTGGCTAGAGCGTCCCCACTCCGGGGCACTTCCTCCGCTCTGGACTCTTCCCTGACCTCTTCCCTGGCCATTGTCTATACCCCAGAACAAATGCAATTTATTAAACAGCAGCTAATAAAAGAAATCAGGAAACAATGGGAAAGGCGAAAGCAAAACTCTTAGCCCCACTCTGTGGGCACTGGGGAAGCACAACCAGCGGCTCTGGAATGTCAGGGCACTTCACAGCATACACGTGAGCAGCACATTTCATTAGGGTGTGCACCCAGGGAATTTTATTTATTTATTAAGGCGAATATTTATTGAATATTCAATCAAAAAGGATATTATATTTATTCATCAAACTAAAGAAACTAAAACTTGACTAGTTTTTTTTAAATTAACATGTAAACTTTACTTAAAAAATACAAACTTAAAAAATGAGACACGGAATACCAAATTTTTGCTGTAACGATAACCATGTGTATATAAAGATACAATCAATTTTCATGATCTTTATCTTTAACCAGATAATGAGCTAACCCAAGTTGACCAAAACAGATTAAGGTTTCTTCATCTTCCTGTCCTAGAGAATGAGACGTTGCTCACCAGGTGTTATGGACTTAAATTCCTCAATCACATCATTGTAATTTACTGATGAAGCCAATTCTTGTTCAATGTTCAAAATCATGAGTGAGTCGAGGCGCTGTTGGGAAATTGTACTTCTTAGTTTGTTTTTTACATGTGCTAGTTTCAAAAAGGCTAATTCACATGAATGGCTTGTAACAGGTAAGACTGCAAAGCATTGAATAGATTTATAAAAGGTATGGAACATGGAAGACCGATCTGATTCCTTTAGCCAATCAAGCCACTCTCTAGTGGTGTTCGTCATGCTACCTTTAGGAACAGATCCGTTATAACCCCAAAGCAATCCGACTTCAGCTTCCAACTCATCCAAGGACACTTTAAATTTGTTGGCAATGATTCTCATATTGTCCTTGCCAATGTCTAAGCTCAGCAGTTTTCCCATTGTAGTCACAATTTTACAAGTCTTCTGTTCAAATCGCTGATCAATGCCGGTAATCATTGAGTCTAGGAGTGGGTAAAATGAAGTTATTCTCTCCAGCTCCTCTTTTGTATCAAAGTGATGCTGGGACTCAAATGCGTCATCAATACGAGTGAACGTTTTTCTCTTCTTAACTGGGGGAATCGAGATATCAGTCTCTACACACCTTTTCACACTGTCATTGAAAATAGATTGAAAATATTCTGGGCCACTTCTCATCGCAGCCAAAGAGTTACACAAGCTTTTCACCCCTGTCATTGCAGTAAGTAAATTGAGATCTGGAGCTTGAATAGCCTTACTCACTTTTACCACCATCTGGAGAATAGGGTGCATCATGTGAAGAGCAAAGATGAACTTGAATGAATTTAGTTCATGGATAAGTGAGTTGTTTCGATAATCTTTAGTAAAGCTTGTAAAATGATGGAGTAGTTTTATTTTACAGCAGCCACTGCTTCTGATCTGCATGCCCATCTTGTGTTTGACAGTGACTTCAAAATCTTCAACTAGGATCCTACTTGTGAAATCTTCTCCATTACTGCATGTCACACAGGACTCCCCTCCATGAAGGCATAAAGAGTCTGAATAACACCAAAAAAATCAAAGACAGTTCTGTTTTGTTTACTTGAAGTGCATGCATCTACTAGGACGAGGTTCAAACAATGTGCATAGCAGTGTACATAGAGTATTTCACTGTTTCTTTCTTTACATTTCATTTGAACTCCCGCAGTACATCCAGACATAGTAGATGCACCATCAAAACAGACGGACATCACCAGTCAATTTTAAGAATGCCAAGGACGTCATTTAACTGGTCAAAAATAGACTGAGCATCAACTGTTAATAGTCTCTGAACAGACACAAAATGTTCAACTGGACTATGTTTTTCATGGTCAAAATACCGCACCACAACGGACATCTCTTCGCGGTGTCCACAGTCAGGAGTGTCACCGGCAATTATTGAGACCATTTTTCCATTTAGTGAAGACACAATCTTTTGTGGCACAACGTTGTGCAAGGCCACAATTAAATCATTGATGTGGGTGTGCCTCCCTCCCTGTTTTCCTGCCCAGCGTGCCGTCATGGCAGGTCGAAGTGAGGCTGCGGAGGATGGGGGACAGCTGGAGGGGCCGGGGGCTATCCTCCCCGGCTGGGAGCTCGCAGGCCAGGCAGGACGGTCCCGCGGGCTGGATGTGGCCTGTGGGTCGTAGTTTGCCCACCTCTGGATTAGGCCTCCTGCTCAGGCCCTGGCTATGCTGCAGGGATTCTGCGGGTCAGACACATGCTCTGGCGGTGGCCACATGCCCTCAGGTGACAGGACCTTCTTCACAGTGTCCCTGTATAGGTGCAAATCCAGACGGCAAATAAAAAGCCCCACACACTTGATAATCTCTGTAAGATGATTGGAGGGGAAGGGGGGCAGACTCCTGATCTTTGAGCACTTCTGGCTGCTGACCTAGTTTTGTCCCTGCCCTCCCCCAGGGTTCCACAGGGTGCAGGCCGTGGACTGCAACATCCCATGGTGGGTGGGGGTGAGGGAAATGCCAGTAAGACGGAGATGACTTCATCAGCTTCTACGTCCGGCCTCAGGCACCTCACCCCTGTCTGCATCCCGACTCCCCCTCTCCCGGAGCCATGGTCTTTCTCCCAGCCCCACCTCAAGGGGGCGGGGGGGCGCACAGACAGTCTAAAAAGTATTCCACTGAGCCCAGAGCAATTCCAGCCGCCACGCCTGTGCTTTGCAAGGCTAAACCAGTCATGGTGGCAGCCAGGATGGTGGCCAGATGCCCATGTTATGAACTCCTTAACATGTTACCAGTACAATTTTAATAGTTGAAACGGTTACTTTTTACATGCTATTTTCATCTCTAGTCTGGACACCTGCCTTGTAGCTTCTGAGCCTCTAGGCGGAAGCCTCCACAAACCCCCAAAGCTTTCCTGACTGGGTGGGGCAGCCCCTTCCCCACTCCTGCCCCATGGGGTGGGGGAGCTGCCATTGTATCTTTGCCTCTCCTTCTCCCCGACCCCCACCCTCTTTCCCTCCCTTCCCCAGCCAGTCTGCTCTTGCTTTCACAACCTCCCCGCAGCCTCCTCTCCCCATGTCCCACCTTTTTCTCAGTGACCCCCCCAGAGTGTCCCTCTATTGTAGCCCTGTTCCCATCTGGCTCCTAAGTCTTTCCTAATTCCCCTGCATCGCCCCATCCCCCCTTCAGCCATTCCCTGCCTCCTGCATCTGCCCCTGACCCATCCCTCATCCCCCCTCAATCGCACCTTATCTACACCCCCTTCCCCTCTTCAGCCCTCTTTCAGTTCCCCCTTCCTCTTACCCCTCCCAGGTGTCACTGTCCCAGCCCTCAGTGCAGCATGGGTTGGCTTCCCCCTGCTCTGCACACAATGAGAGATAGGAACCTTCCCTGTAGGAATGTGCTACCTGTACCAGTTGCTGATCTGTAACTGGTTTGTAAGAAACGGCTATTGTAAAAAAACTGCTCTCTGATGTAGCAAATGACTACAGATAGCAGTTTGTCCCCTGCACTCATTTCTTGTCCCCTGCACTCATGGCAGGACTAAGTATTATCTTCTAGACCATTCCTGGCAGGTGTTTGTCAGGTGAATGACCCCCTGACCAGTCAATTTTTGCCCCCTGCTTAGACCCTGGCTGCCCCTCTCCTCCGATTTGCCCCCTTTTTACCCCTGTAAAAAGCAGTCAGCACAATCTTACACTTATTAAGGGCAGGATGAAGGGAAGTGGCTTCAGCAGATATTATTGAGCATGCTCAGTGCACCATAAGTAGCACATTCCTACATGGAGCAGTTTTCTATACTGCACCTGCAGGAGAGTTAATTAATCTACCCCAATGGGCGATAGCAGCTATGTCCATGGGAGAACCTCAAAACATAAATAAATGCCAATTGACTCTCCTTCGGCAGGAGGTAGGGAAAAGGGAAATGCCAGCCAGAGGGGATTTCCCTGTCAGATAAGATTTCCAACTCTCCCAGGCCAGGCGCTAGGGTGACCAGATGTCCCGATTTTATAGGGACAGTCCTGATTTTTGGGTCTTTTTCTTATATGGGCTCCTATTACCCCCCACTCCCTGTCCTGATTTTTCACATTTGCTGCCTGGTCACCCTACCAGGCACCATTGCTGCAAATGGCATCTAGTCCAGGAGAGTAGGCAACCCCACTGGCAAATGAAAAATTTTCCCCACAGACCCTAGAAGAGGCTGAAAAGCTGAAGAATGATCAACTCTGGTCTGAGCATGAGCAGCACGTACAGCAGGGCGGGGGAAGGGAGGCTAAGCAATGGTGATTGAAGCATGAAGGGACAGAGGAATCTTTAGCACATCTGGCATGTAAATATCTTGCAACTCTGGCTGCAACAGTGTCATAAAATTGCCTCTTCTCACTTGCAGCATTACCTCCGGCAATGGAAACAAACCTGTTTGTCTAAGCGGTTGGCAGAAAAAGAAGTAGAATTGAGTGGACTTCTAGGCTCTAAAGATTTTAATTGCATTATTTTTGAGTGCACAAAAATAATCTATGTTTCTAAATTACACTTTCATGATAAGGAGATTGCACTACAGTACTTGTATGAGGTGAATTGAAATACACTATTTTTGCTTTTCATGTTTACAGTACAAATATTTCTAATACAAATAATATAAAGTGAGCACTGTACACTTCCTATGCTTTATTGTGATAGAAATCAATAGATATTAAAATGTAGAAATTTAACAAATTTCAATTGGTATTCTATTATTTAACAATGTGATCCATCGAGATTAATTTTTCTACCCACAATTATTTTTGAGTTAATCATGATTAATCAACCACACTGCTATTTCTTCCATTTTCTTAACAATACAAGTTTAAATTTCAAAGTTCTAATCTATATAACTTGGAATGGCCCCAAATACCATTTACAGACTTCTCTAACATGTCTCTAAAGGTTGAAATCTGGGTCAAATAGCCTGCAAGGTTCTTAACTCTTTCAGGACAGGTTGTAGGGCTGAAGAATGAAATCACCCTTTTAATAAATTACACCTACCAATATGGCTCGGCATACTTGCAATGAAATTACTGTAATGAAACCACCTTTTATTATTAATGAAATTGTCTTTTTATAAATGAAACGGTGTTAACCACCTTTGGACAAATTATGTGTTAGTAGCTTATGAAGAATTGCTTTGGAAGAATCTGTTACTGTAACTCTTTTCTTTTAACAGATTTAAAAATTTTATTAAGATGATGTTAAAAAAATAGTGAACAGAGTTTGAGCCTAGAAATTTCTGGTTATCAGGGAATAACATACAGATTATCGAGGGTGCAAAATTTGTTTTAAGATAAGGTGGCATGAGGAATACATAATCTGCAATATCCCCGATTGGGGGTCAGAGTACAGACATTGAGATTTGAGGGTATGAAGTTCATAAAGTGCCTATGTTCGGGTGTGGATAATAATGAGTGGATATGATGAGGAGGATGGATTGACCCTCATTTGGTGAGACTTAATGCTCAGGGAGTTTATGATTCCAGTTCATATGATCCAAAGGAGAAGGTCACTTGGTCCCTTTCTTGTAGTGGGAGAACGATGTCACTCTGGCTCACGCCTCCTGGTACTGTTGGTGGCCGGTGATGTGCTTGATGTAGATGTCCCTGGACCATCGGATGGCGTCTGAGACCATGAGTCACCGCATGAGATGTGCGTAGCGTCGACCCCTTCATATTGTAACTAAATCCCCCATCTTAAACCACTGATACATTGTAACTAAAGCAACTCCATATTGTAACTGAAACTGTTTAAAGTTAGGTGTGTGTGTTTCATTTAAAAATGTGAATGTGGGCGTGTGATGGGATCAGTCCCTGAGGCCAGCTCATCTCAAAGACCAGCTGCCAGCACCACCCTGATGGCTGAAGAACAATATGGGTGAAACTTGCAAAAGAACCCACCCAAGAGAAAGAAAAACAAAAGCCCCATCAAGAAAAAGATCAAAGTCACATCTGCCATTAACTGATGACTCATGGTCATACAGTGTCCAGGGGCAGTGGGACAGGACAGGATCTATGGACAGAAACATATAAAAAGATGGGTGCAAAACCATAGGGTTTAGTTCTTCTTCCCGTTCTACATTCATCCTCCAGGAGCATCGGTGCACACCGACAGGACCCAGCTACCCCCCTCATGACTAGACCACCTGGCCAGTGGATTAGTACGAGCAACTGAGGCTGGTAATTATGTTCCATCTGTATAAGAGTGTGGGTGTGGATGTGTGTGGGTGTGTGGTGAACAATCTTGGCTAGGAATAGAAACTGAATTACTTATCTTTTACTCCAATTTAGAATTCTCTGCGTTCACATTAAATGTGCCATATTGCTTTCTCCCTCAAACAATATTCCAGTGAATTCTCCAGTGTTTAATGAGGTGTGATCTCAGTGTGTAACTTTTGCCACTTTTGCCACAGTACAAGTACTTACGGAGTTTTGCTCTTGTGTAGATGGAACGCCGGGAACTGGGAATACTGATACCGCGGACCGAGTCGGAGGACAACACTGTCATCACCCCCGGAGCCAGAGGCATGCTCGAGAGATCCCTGAAGGCCGCCGTCCACGCGCTCTACATAGACACCCTGAAGAAAAAACCTGACCAGGGTAAGGCCTTCGAGGTGACCAGCAAGTGGGACTCTAGCAACCACTTCCTCCCCACGGGCAGCTTCACCCGGTTCGCCGACTGGAGATTCATACACCGAGCCCGGCTGAATTGCGTCCCCCTCAACGGAGCCGTCCGCCACGGGACCCGGGACAAGCGCTGCAGGAAGTGCGGGTACGTTGCCGAAACCCTACCCCACGTCCTATGCAGCTGCAAGCCCCATGCCAGAGCCTGGCAGCTGCGCCACAACGCCGTCCAGGATCGCCTGGTGAAGGCCATTGACCCACGCCTGGGGGAAGTCGCCGTCAATCGCACCGTCCCTGGTACCGACAGCCTGCTGCGCCCAGACATCGTCATCACGGACGAGGTCGGGAAAAAGGTCATCATGGTCGACATTACGATCCCATTCGAGAACAGGACCCCAGCCTTCCGTGAAGCCCGAGCCCGCAAGCTTGAAAAATATGCCCCCCTGGCTGACACCCTGCGGTCGAAGGGCTATGAAGTACACACCGACGCCCTGCTGGTCGGGGCCCTGGGCGCCTGGGACCCGTGCAACGAGAGAGTGCTGAGGACCTGTGGAGTGGGCCGTCACTATGCACGGCTCATGAGACGCCTGATGGTCTCGGACACTATCCGTTGGTCCCGGGACATTTACACGGAACACATCACCGGCCACCGCCAATACCAAGAGCGGGCCGATTAGACCTCGCCCACCTGCAAGGGAGGAGGGACTCGCTAACTCCCCCCTCCTTCCCCCCACTGGACCTTACCCCCTGAGCCCCTAACCCACCCAACTTCACCGGCCACCGCCAACTCCGGGAGCGAGCCAGGGAAACCTCGCCCACCCACAAGGGACCTACCACCCTTCCCCCCCCGCTAGGCCTGAGCCCCAAATCCGCCCACCCAACCTCACTGGCCGCCGCCAATGCCAAGAGCGAGCCGGGGAGCCCTCGCCCACCGACAAGGGGGCAGAGATCCTACCCCCCTGAGCCCCTTCCCACCCAACCCCACCAGCCGCTTCCAGTGCTGAGGGCGAACCAGGAAGACCTTGCCCACTTGGAAGGGGGAGGGGTCCCATCCTTCCCCCCCCGCCCCAGCCCTGAACCCGGCCACCGCCGATAACAAGAGTGTGCCAAGGGGACCCTGCCCACCGACAAAGGGGAAGTGGCCTATATTCCCCCCCCCCCCCCCGATGGGCCTTGTCTCTCGAGCCCTGAACCCACCCAACCTCACCGGCCACCGTCAATACTCAGGAGTGAGCCGGGGAGACCTCACCCGCCCGCAAGGGGGATGGGACCTATCAACCCCCCCCCCCCCACCCTGCAGGGCTTCTTTCCCCTGGATCCCCTGGATCCCACCCCGTGAGGGTCGCCCCATCACCATCACCCAACCCACCTACTTGTGCCCATGGCTACTGGTACCCCATGTATGGATGATTGACCCTCACCGATTATCAACTAGGTCTTGATCTCGCCCGCCACCGACCCCCCCATTGGGGACACTACAGTCCGTATATGTTATGTGAGCTGCCAACCCCAACACAACAACATCCCCACATACTCTGTATGTTCCCCCCAATGACTGACACCTGACTCCTTGAATCGTTTGTACCGTCTTTATTTTTAAATTTTCTCATGTGAAACAAGAACTGATCAGTTTCTAAAATGGTTCCCACAGTCTAGGCACTTCTCGGGTCTCTCTCCTCTGTGGATTGCTGGATGTTTAACAATGTTTGATCTCCATATAAAACTCTTTCCACGGGCTAAGCAGGGGTGTCTCCCCTGGGTGGATTCTCTGATGTAAAACACGGGCTGACATCTATTTGAACTGTTTTTCCACAGTCTAAGCACTATGTGTGTTTTGCCAGATGTTTAGAAGGACTGATCTGTTTCTGAAACCTTTCCCAGAGTTCAAGCACTTATGATCTTCCCCTTGTATGGATTGCTTGATGTTTAACAGGGTTGACCTCTTTATAAAACTTCTGCCACAGTTTCAGCATTGATAGGGTCTCTCTCCTGTATGGATCCTCTGATGTGTTATAAGATTTGATTGTGTATGAAACTTTTCCCACAGTCCAAACACTTATGCAGTCTCTCTCCAGTGTGGATTGCTTGATGTTCAACAAGATTTGACCTCTGTATGAAACTTTTCCCACAGTCTAAGCACATGTGGGGTCTCTCTCCTTTGTGGATTCTCTGATGTGAAACAAGGGCTGACCTCAGTATGAAACTTTTTCCACAAATTAAGCAGTTATGGGATCTGTCTCCTGTGTCGATTGCCTGATGTCTAACAAGATGTGACCTCTGTATGAAACTTTTTCCACTGTCTGAGCAATAACGGGGTCTCTCTCCTGTATGGATCCTCTGATGTGTTATAAGAATTGATTTGTTTGTGAAACTTTTCCCACAGTCCAAACACTTATGGGATCTCTTTCCTATGCGGATAGCCTGATGTCTGACAACGTCTGACTTCCATATAAAACTTTTTCCACAGTCTAAACATTTATGGAGTCTCCCTCCTATGTGGCTTATCAGTGCTACCTTCCAATTCAAGTAGTTCTTGCCCTCAAGGCATTGATAGGGTTTCTGTCCTGTGTGGCTTCTCCCATGGTTATTAAGATATGAGCAGTTATTGAAGTTTTCCCCATGGTCCAAGCACTGAAGTGATTCGTCTCCAGTATGAATTGTTTGAGGCGTAACAAGCTGTGGTCTCAGAATGAATCCTTTCCCATAACCAAGGCATTCGTAGCATTTGTCTTCCTTCCAGGTTGTCTGCCGGGCTGTGGGATCCCTGTATCCTTCCCCACAGCTAATAGATTAATCAATTTGCTCCCTTGAGTGGTTTCCCAGAAGCCTTTCTGACCTCTGCCAATTTCCCCACTCTTCTCCCTGTTCCAAGCATTGGGAAAAATTCCCTTCAGCTCTTCCCACAAAGGTCCCCTCTGGTTCCACTTCCCCTGCTGGGAGAGAGACAATCCAGTCAGGAGTCATTGTGCCTGGGAGAAAGAAAGAGGAATAGCATGGAGGGAAAACCCAACATACTAAAGCTGAATTTGAAATTAAGGTTTTATAATAGGATTCTACCTCCACATCCCACCCAAAAATTCACAGAGAAGAAACATTGGGAAGGAAACTCCTGCAAGTAACAGGACAGGTGGAAAGCGATGTTAGTCATATCTGCTGACTACAGCCCTGCCCTGGGTGAGATGAGGAAGAACTGAGGGCACTTACTGATACTACATTTTTGGGATTCTCCACTTTTTCCTTCATTCACCAGATGGTTTATGTGTCAGTCCTCACCTGTGCAGGCACCTCTCAGGATCTCTGTTTCCTCACAGGCCTAACGATTGGGCACTCATGGCTCTTTCCCTCATTCCAGGCGGGAGATCAGTTCAGGTTTGGGAAGGGGGGACCCTGTGCAGGGAGTGAAATCAGACCAGATCAGGGTGTGTGGAGGATTGAGAGAGTGTCTGTCAGAAAGGACATTCCATGGGTGGAACCTGTCCCTGTGCTCTGCTGGCAGAACATGGAATCCAAGAGGATGGGAACATGGTCACTGAGCCACCTTGGGGGAGGCAGACGTCTGGGGAGGTGGGGGGAATTGTGACGCCCTCACTAGGAGTTCCTAGGATCTGTGCTCTCTGGGGGCCCTGCTGACGCATACCCAGCTCTGGAGGTAAACACCTGCCCATTTCTAAACCGGCAGAGCCCAGAGCCCTCCACATGGCTAGAGCTGTTAGCAAGGAGGGAAGTGAACAGGGATTGTGTGTGTGAATGAGAAACAACACAGACAGGACAATACAGGGCTTCTCCGCCTGGAAAGCGAGGAGGGTCAGATTGGGATGATTCAGTATATCTGGTAGGTTTTGACACCCTGTTCTCACTGGAGAGTGTATGGAGATGCAAGTCTCTTTCACACGGCAGCTGTGCATTACGGAGCCCATTCCCCTCCAATCTAACTGACCAGGGAAGAAGCTGACCAGTCTCAGACATGCAGACCCCAGGACTCCACACCCTATCCAATTCCCCCTGTCCCCTGACTGCCCTGACCCCTATTGAAACCCCCCCCTTTTCAGGCCCCCCGAGATTCCCACACCTATCGAACCACCCCCTGCTCCCTGTCCCCTGGAAACCCTGCCCCTTATCCAACCCCCACCCCTGACCGCTTACTGTGCTGGTCAGAGCACCAGGACTAGTAGCTGTGCAATCTGGCTGGAGCCAGCCACACCACCACGCAGTTTAGAGCACTGGCGGCATGGCAAGTTGAGGCTGTGGAGAAGGGGGGACAGCAAGGGAGGGGCCAGGGGCAAGCCTCATTGGCCAGGAGCTCAAGGGCTGGGCAGGACGGTCCCGTGGGCCAGATGTGGCCCACGGGCATAGTTTGCCCACCTCTGCACTAGTCACAGGGAAAAATAAGCAAAACAGAGAAGCTCTGGGAGGGCCAGAAAAGCAGAAATCCCCCCACACCCTGCTCAGAGCAGCCAGGAGGCTTCAGGGGGTGGGGTGAAGGTGAGAGCTCCTTTTCCTTCACAGCAGGTGGAGCAGGGCAGGGTCTTCTCATTTCCCACACGCCTGCCAGCCACAGGCTGATACGAGAAGCAGAGCTCTGAGCCAGAGAGAGGGACAGGAATCCCAACAGCTTCCCTTTGTATTTCACAGCAGCTAGTGGGGTGTTTCCAGTGTCAGAAATGGAGGAATGTCCCCCTCCGCCCCTAGCCAATGGGCCTGTTCACAAAATCAGGCCCAGGTTGATCATTTTCCAGCAGGTTTATCACACCCTGTCCCCAAACTGCCTCACACTGTGTGTTTCGTGCCCCTCCCGCTCTACACCAAATCCTCCTCTTCCCCCACCCCGCGCAGCTCCCTTCAACTCCCCTACCAGAGCTGTCTCAATCACAGCCATTTCCCTTCTCTGTCCCCTGGAAGACCGGACGATCTGGAACAAAATGTGGATGTGATTCCTTAGCTTGTCAGGGCGAGAGGGGCAATGGGAGAGGTTACAGAAGGGGCTTGTGTCCATGTCCCCCGTCTCTCCCTGCAGACAGACGCTCTGAACTCTGCCACACTGGGAAAACCCTCAGTCACTTTATCACAATACAGACCTGCCCACCCCCCCAGCACTGAACACCCTGCAACACCAGTAGGTCCCTAAAAGGTGTCCTTTGTGCAGAGTCATTTCTCTGCCTGGCTTCAGCCCTTTTCCCAGGTCTCTCCATCACCTGGGAGCTCAGGCTCAGGGGCTGGTATGAATAGAGTGGTTCCAGCCACTGGAGAAAGTGCTCCTGGGCTGGTTTCAGAGGGGTGTGATGAAGCTGGAATGGTCTTAATGGTTTCTCTGAATATCATGTGTGTGCCTCAGTTTCCCCATGTGTTACTCAAGTATCAAGCTGGTGGGATACGGGTGTGTGATCATTGCAGAGATCTCTAGAGGGCAGGTGTGACTGTAGAGTGGCTGCCTGGGCATAGAGAATGGCCAAAATTCTGTATCCTGGAAGCGATGGCCTGACCCCGTCCTCTGCAAGGAACCAGCCAAAGGTGTGGGAGAACAAAGAGATAGGGGGAGGCCAGGTGACCTGTTTTCCTGGAAAAGAGAGAAAGCACGGAGGAGGGGCAGCTGGATGTCACTGAAGATGGGGGGCTGGAATCGGGTCAGTCTCTTGTTTTGGGAATCAGCGGGGAGAGCCCAGGGCCGGATCCGGTCTCTGGATGCTCCCCAAGATGGACTTTGATTTCTGTGTTAACAAGATCTGTTCTATACTGTGTTCCCAGCCTGCCTCCCCCAGCCCCAGGTTCACCCCCCGCCAGCTGTACCCTGTTCTTATCCCTGGCTCCTAGTCCCAGGCAGAGGCGCTGAAACAATCTGTACAGTGTGTGTGTGTGTGTGGGGGGCACTGAGAGCCATTGAGAAACCCCTTCAAGCCAGGGGGTGCGGCAGGGCCCACCAGCCTAGATCCAGCACATCTGCCACCACCATCCCCCCCCATGATTGTGCCCCTGAGCCCCTCTCCTTTCCCACCTCCCAGCTGGGGCCCCCCACCCTGCATTCAGTTTGGCCCCTGCCAACCAGAGGGCTGGGGAGGGAGGACAGCTATTGGACACCAGAGGTTGTACCAAGTAAACTCCTGAAAAGTGGGTTTGCTTGTCCTGGCTTGTTGCTCCAAAGCTCTGGAATAAAGTTATTTTACTGGAAGGGTGTATGTGGCATACATTGAATAATAAGACTAAAGTACTGTATAATGGCAATGTGTATGTGTTCATTGTTGGGAAAAGGTGTATGAGTGAAGAGTGGAAGTTTCTTTTGTAGGTTAAAAGAAGCCAAGAAGGGGAGAAGGAAAAAGAACAGAACAAGTTAACTAAAAAAACTATAACTAGCAAACTCAGTCCAAAGATAAGACACTGGCTCCATTCAAGGACACTGCTCACAGCTAAGACTTGGCTGACAACCAAGAAGTGGGGGCTTGAATGTGCCCAAGCAGCTGTAAAATCTGCAAAACACTGCCAGGCATTAATGAAATGTGTTAGTTTCTTTTCTCACAGGTAAAAGAAGCGCTACCCAAAGACCCTAGCAGCCCTGCCACTCCTTGGAACCAGGAGAATGGATCTATGTAAAGCTCCACCAATGAAAGACTGCTTTGGCTCCACACTGGAAAGGCCCTTACCAAGTCCTGCTGACTACCAACACTACTATGAAGTGCCAAGGATTGACTGCCTGGACCCATGCGTCTCACTGCGTCTCCTTTTGATATTTCTTTTCTTCCTTCTGAACAGCAGGAGAAAAGGACAAGGTGATGTGCTGGTAACCTCTCCCTTGTCCAGTGACAGAGCTAACCTGCATTCAGTATTTGATACAGAAACCAAAGCACTACAGGGTGATGTGCTGGTAACCTCTCTCCTGTATGATGCTGAGCCACGATTCCTTCAGGAAAGAAGGAGGAACACTCACTCCGCTGAAATTGCCAAAGTCCAGGAATTCCTGACTACAAAAGACATTAAGAACTGACCCTGGTGAAGAAACAAAAAATTATACACTGGCAGGAAGAAACTTTTGGGACTCATGTTTGGGAATGTGGTATTGATTGAATTTGGGGGTTTATTCCACAGGCTGCGCCCTGTGTTTTTGGATAAGTCCTTCAGCATGTATTGCCCTACCTAACTGGATTTTAAATGACAAATACCAAAGGCACCTTGTTGCCACTGCCCCCGCCAACCCCTCCATTACACTATTACCCCTGTAAAACATCTAAATACAGACAATGCCATATATCTGATAAAACCCAATGGCCAAGGCCTTCACACTTTAGTGATTTATTTAAATATTGTCTGAAAAAGTTTATTTTTAAGGTTCAGGGTATCCCATATAAGCGAACAATTGAGTGGAAAAAGACTGGTCAAAGGAGATAAAAGTATATGACATCACTACAAATGAGCTTCAAGAATTTGAAATTAAGGTTTTATAATAGGATTGATATAATGGCCATTCCAGGGGTCTGTAGTATATCAGGGGGAAGGGTTCCTTGTTGTTTTGGTTACCCAATTAGTAAATAATCAGACTCATACTCAGAGAGTGTGTTCTGCCACTGGAAATTTTACCGGTATTGAAATGATCTCAGTAAGTAACTAAGGCTTGGTCTACACTAACCCCCCAAATCGAACTAAGGTATGCAACTTCAGCTACGTGAATAACGTAGCTGAAGTTTCAAGTACCTTAGTTCGATCTTACCTCGGTCCACACGCGGCAGGCAGGCTCCCCCGTCGACTCCGCGGCTCCCCATTGACTCCGCGGTACTCCTCTCGTCTAGCTGGAGTACCGCAGTCGACGGCAAGCACTTCCAGGTTCGACTTATCGCGTCCAGGTTGGTGTGGGCTTCCACATACTGAATCCTGCCGTGTCCATGGGAAGGATGCATGTGGGACTGGATTATTCACCGTGACATCTGGGAGATTAGACCACCTGGTAATGCCTAGCCAATTTCTTGTTAGTGCTCCTGGAATAACACCTGATATTTGGATTGGAATAGGGAATCAGTGGACATTTTGGCCCTTGGAACTCCTGCAGCTTCAGTATGTAAGGAAATTGAAGCAAGGGGAAGCTGTCACAATCAGGGCCAGCTCCAGGCACCAGCTTGGCAAGCAGGTGCTTGGGGCGGCCACTCAGGAGAGGGGCGGCAGGTCCAGCTATTCTGCGGCAATTCAGCGGACGGTCCCTCACTCCCGCTCACGGCTTTTTTTTTTTTTTTTTTTGGCTGCTTGGGGCAGCCAAAACCCTGAAGCCGGCCCTGGTCACAATGTTTAACAAAGTTTGTTGAGCAGATATGGGACAAGGAACTACCCTGACAGGACAGTTGCTATTCCAAGCTAATGATAGCTGCGTATACATTAAGGCCACCTCTTTGCTAGACTTACATTTTAATCTCACCACGGCCACAGTAAATCACATTATTTATTGTCCAGCAGACAAAGCCCTACAATTAGATCTTAGGTATCAGATTTCTTTTAATTGGACCACTTTGATATCCGACCGGTTTCAAAATTTACGCTTACTCCTACCAGAGGTTCAGAAAATTTCTGACTTAGAGTCAAATCCATGTGCTTCAGAATATATATCAAATGAAAAACATGATTTCATACGGCCTATAGAGTGTCTATTTTGTGTACTAATTATGATGTGATGTGCTATGTAACTAAGGCAGTGAAACAACCCCATCATATTATTACAATGGGGGCACTACTGCTTGCATTGCTTTTGTTTAGTGTAGGAATATGTTGTTGTAAGGCAGTGGTTCCCAAACTTTAACAACCTGTGAACCCCTTTCACTAAAATGTCAAGTCTTGGGAACCCCCTCTTAAAAATAATATTTCCAGGGATTTTCTCCTTTACCTGAGTATAAATTATAAAAGCAGTGATCCTGGAAATATAAAATTTGTTTTTATGACATGCTTATTGAATGATTTGAGGACAATTTCCTGAAGGGACCCTTACCCTTAAAGAGCTTTTCTGGCTCCGACATTTACATTTCTACACAGGGTGGTTTGGCCCACAGAAATAAAAATCGGCACATCTTCCATGTGTTTTTGGACCAATGGAAAAAACCAGGTACAATTCAAGTGACTTTTAAAATTGCCTATGAAACCGAGTTAACCAAATAAATGAGCTTATGAATGACCAGAAAATATACGTCTCAAGTGAAAAAAACTGTAACTGGGCTTCTTTGCAAAGAAATTGTAAGTGTTCTTACAGGAAAAGCCACAAACTGTCTGGAAAGGAAGAGTAGACTGAATTACTTGCCTCAGTGAAATTAAATATCCAGAGAATTGCTGGGCCTGTGATGATGATGACTGGGGCTTGCTCACCTGTGGCTCCCCCCCCCCCCCGTGCTGTAGAGGCATGGCCAGCCAGGTCTGCATCTGCAAGCAGGCCCCCTGCCTCAGGTGCACCTCCCATTGGCTGTGCTGGCCAATAGACTGGGAGCCTCCCGACCAATGGGCTGGGGGGCGGGAGCAAAGGGGGAGATTGTAGGGAACTCTGGAGTAGGGGAGGCAGTGGGGGAGGGAATTGTCTGGCACAAAGGGGGGGCTCTCTGGAGGGGATGACAGGGGCACAGGGGCCATTGGGGGGTCTCTCAGGGGGACAGAGGATTGGGTGGGTCTCTGTGGGATGGGGGGAGTGATGGACGGAGCCAGCCACAGCCCGGGTCTGCTCTGCGGAGGGTGGGGGGTTGCTATAGCCCCCTCAGGAAGCCCCCTCTGTCCTGTGTATTTTATGCCACCCTGGGGTGCCCATCGCTGCTCCCTTCCCCCTCCCCCGGCTCCATCTGTCTGTCCCCACAACTCACCAGCTGTGTCTGTCTCTGTCTGACAGTGACAGGCTCCTTCTGCTCTCTCTCTGCCTGGGGCTGAGAGCTGCTGCCTGGGGCTCCCTCCCCGTCCCTGCTGGGGAGGCGTGGCCAGGCAGCTCTGGCACCACCCACTGCAGATCCCATTGGCCGGGGTTCCTGGCCAATGGGCTGGGAGCCAGGTCAGAGCTGGGGCCTCTCAGCAGCTCACAGTAATGGGGGGAGAGCTGCCCCCGAGATGAGCGCGCCCCACATTGCCGACCCATGGCACGGGGATCCCCAAAGCACGGGGCCTGGGGCCCAAACATTGGTGGAGCTGGGTCCACCTTCAGGAATATTGGTGGAGCATGGGCACCACGGGGCCATATAACTCGCCACCTATGGGTGCTGGGGCATATTCCTGTGAAAGTGAAACTAAGCCAGTTCCAGTGCCCAGAGAGAGCCATGGCTGCAGAGCTCTATGCTTTTCATGGAGATGGATTACCAGGAGTGCTCCAGCCATGGAGTCCGGGCGCTCTACGTGCCTTGCCAGTGTGGACACCTCAGGAGTTAAGATGCCCGGGGCTGATTTAATGCGCTCTAACTTGCAAGTGTAGACAGGGCCTAAGTTACCCTGAGTAGACCCAGGTTCAGTTCCCTGCTCTGTGTGAACTCAGGCAAGTCACTTATTCTGTCTGGTTCTGACTTTCCCTTTTGTAAAATGGGGGTAAGAGCCCTTCCCCATCTGCAGCAGGGCGAGGCTCAGCACATTGAAATTTGTGCGGTGCTCAGGTAGTGCCGTGATG
Source organism: Chrysemys picta bellii (assembly GCF_011386835.1). Lineage (NCBI taxonomy): Eukaryota > Metazoa > Chordata > Testudines > Emydidae > Chrysemys > Chrysemys picta. The sequence goes on along the minus strand of NC_088802.1, from coordinate 11,408,407 downwards.
GGGGCCAGAGAGGGGCCTGCAATAGCTACAGAAGTGCAGCTGTTTCCTGTTTACGTCAAATCACAAAACATCACATTGGGGTTGTTGCAAACTTTCCTGATTTCACACTGACTCCTTCACTTGCTGGTGTTTCTCTTAATGCCCCAGCTCCAGCAATCCTGTGATTATGTGACCATCTCAGCTCTCACTTCAACGAAGGTCAGTTTCTCACTCTCATGGCTGAATATAAAAAATTGACAATGTGACCAGAGCGAACCCTGAAAGCTCGGAAACAAAGAAACATACGATCCAGAATGTAATTTTTTAGAAGAAAAAAACCTCATTTCCTTCAACCAATCTCATGATCTTTGATTACATGCTGCTGGCAATACTGCCTTGGCAGTGGTCAGTTTCTGTTGTCAGGCCTCTTGTCTCCAGCAAAGGCTATAAGGACCTACATAAAAAAATGAAAGTTCTAATTTATCTCTTTAGTTCACCGCCAATCCTGGGGGGGCTGTGCTCATTTGCTGCTTGGACCCACAGTCCAGCTCCATGCGCATTCCCACACCTTGGCCTCTCTATTTCCTTTTCCATTAACTCTGCTGTTTTAGATAAATGATCACACTAAATTAGGGGCTTTCCATGGGTAGCAGATAGAGATTTAAGGCCTGAGTTCTCAGTGGCACAGGATTGCTAACCCCAAACTTTTGAAAATTATGAGTCAGGACCCTGAAAATGCTGTGATTGCCTTTTATGAAACATACGCATAATAATAAATGTTGAATTCTTTCTACAGGAACTCTTCACTTAACATTGTAGTTATGTTCCTGTAAAATGCAACTTTAAGTGAAACGATGTTAAGTGAATCCAATTTCCCCATAAGAATTAATGTTAATGAAGGCGTTAGGTTCAGGGAATATTTTTTCACTAGACAAAACACTAATATATATATATATATATATATATATATATATATATATATATACACACACACACACACACATTCACAGTAAAAGTTTTAAACAAACAATTTAATACTGGTACACAGTGATGATTATTGTGAAGCTTGGTTGAGGTGGAGGAGTCAGAGGGTGGGATATTTCCCAGGGAATGCCTTACTGCTAAATGATGAACGAGCAATTGGCTGAGCCCTCAAGGGTTAACTCTCACACTCTACAAGGCAGCAGAAATGAAGGGAGGGGAGACAGCATGGCAGAGACAGAGACACACACTGTGTGTGTATGTGTGTGTGAGAGAGAGAGAGAGAGGCGCATTTCCCCTTTAAATAAGCTGACCCACTCTTAAGTACGCTGCCTTGTTAAGTTAATCAGCAAGCTGCTGCCAGGAAGTTCCCTCCATCATGAGCCCTGTCATGTGTCCCCCTTGATCTATGGAAGATGGGGTAAGCGGGGTGAAGGAGCAAGGGGGAGGGGGGATGCCCTGACATTAGCCCCCCCTCTTTCTTCCCTCTCCCCGACACAGCAAGCAGGAGTCTCAGGGAGCAGCTCCAAGGCAGCGGGCAGGAGCAGCACATGGCAGTGGGGGGAGGGACAGCTGAACTCCGGGCAACTGGGAACTTAGGGGAGCAGGGAGCTGATGGGGCGCTGCCGGCCCACCCTGGTTCCAAGGTCCCAACAGCTAGCTGTAACGGGCTGCTCTTCCTGCAAGCAGTGGACAAAGCAGGCGGCTGCTTAAGGACGCTAGAAGGGAGCATTGCACAACTTGAAATGAGCGTGTTTCCTAATTGATCAGCAACGTAACAATGAAACATTAACCGGGACGACTTTAAGTGAGGAGATACTGTATTTGCCTTCTGGCTTCTCAGATCTTTAAAATGCGATCTGAGCGCAGCCTAAAGTTTTTCTCTGCAACCAAGAAAGCCAGAAACTTCCTTTGTTTAGGAAAGGAAAGCCAAGAGTCTCACCTCATAATATGCTTCCAGGAGCTGGGGCTTTAACAAACACAACAAATACAATGAGACTCATTATAAAATCATGAGTGTTGGAAACACCGCATCTCTACACTGAGCCAGAGCTGCCTTACTGTACATGAGAATCAGGCCTTTGAAACATGGATATCAGCTTAACCTAGGTTTTGTCCTGTGAGTTTCATATCACTGGACTTGGAAGAATTAGACTTTTATCGGTTGATGTCTGTAAATGTTGATTTCACACAAACCAGGAAAAAATACTCCCATTGCTAATAACTGAAATTTACCAATAGGCCCAGTAAGAACAATGCTGCCTGAGAACGTATTAGACATTGATTTAAGAATATTTCCTCTGCATATTTTGACATGTGATGTTGACAATCTCTATTTTAATGGGTATGAAGCTTTAACTTTTTGAATCTGTCTCTACTGTCATTAAATAGTTATTGTCTGACCCAAATATTGTCTGATCCCGCCCTAAATCTCCCACCACTGTGAACATTTAAATTGATAACAATTGGAATGAAATGCTTAAAACCCAGATTTTTGTGAAAGTTTAAATCAATAAATATAAAATTGCTTAAAAATAAAAATTCTGCCAAGCCTGACTATCCCACCTTAGACACACAACTCCACACAGGGAGCCATGGCCATAGAGAACCCCCAGGAAAGTCTCCAGGAGGAAGCTCCATGTCCCATTTGTCTGCAGTATTTCACAGAAGCTGTCACTCTGCAGTGCAGGCACGTCAGCCAGTGCTGGGAGGGATCCGATACAGCCGTCTCCTGCCCTCAGAAACTGTGCAACAGAGAAATGTCAGGCTGAACAGGCAGCTGGCAAACATGATAGAAATCGCCAATCGGCTGAGTTTACAGGCAGCAAAGGGAGCAGGAGGGGACGGGGTGTGTGGGGAACACCAGGAGGCTCCGAAACTGTTCTGTGAAGAGGATCAAACCCCCATCTGTGTGGTTTGCCATCTGTCCGGGGCTCACAGAGCTCACAGGGTGGTTCCCATAGAGGAGGCTGCCCAGGAGTACAAGGTAGGGAATTGCTGTCATGTTTAATGGGTAATGACTTTGGATTTTAATTACAGGCTAATTTCACTGAAAGTTGCCTGGCACAGGCATGATGCATCATTCAGCTCTGTAAACCCTTCATGGTATGGGAGATGCTGCAACAAAATAACTGATTTGACAGAGAGGCAACAGAGGCAAGTCTGTAACGATAACTGATGTGGGGAAATGTCCTCTGAGATTCTGATGGGAATTCCTGAAAATCTTCATCATATACAGTATTCTACCAATCCCAAACAAGCAGACACATCACCCACCAAGTTAATGATACTTCAGTTCTTACCCAAATACCCACTTACAGCCAATTCTTGTTAATGAAACAACCATTTATTAAAAGAAGAAAAGACAGTATTGGCTAAAAGGTCATTAGACATACAAATGCAAACAGAGTCCTTAGGTCAGTTTCACCATAGAGATGGCACGTTAGAATTGAAGAGAGTCCTTTTCAGTATCATTTCATCACGTTCTAGTCCAATGTCCAAATGTTCAATATCAGGGCAGTCCAGAGGGGACTGAAGATCTCAGTCTTACGACTCAAACGCCCCCTAAATAAAGCTTAAAAAGATCTGAGATAAAAGGATCAGGTCTCAAGAGTTTATATAGACATTTTTGCAGCCTCTCGACAGCAGGCAGTCCTTGGGTGAACAATAGGTTTTGGAAGTAACCTCCTACTTCACAAACATCACAGGTAATTAAACTACATGGATTAACATAAGGTAATTAGCAACAGAGGGTCCTGTGGCACCTTTAAGACTAACAAAAATATTGGGAGCATAAGCTTTCGTGTGTACGAACCTCACTTCTTCAGATGCAAGACTTGCATCTGAAGAAGTGAGGTTCTTACCCATGAAAGCTTATGCTCCCAATACTTCTGTTAGTCTTAAAGGTGCCACTGGACCCTCTGTTGCTTTTTACAGATTCAGACTAACACGGCTACCCCTCTGATACATAAGGTAATTAATTATCCATAAAGCCGTTCATAGACAGTTTACCACAAACTTTAAAGAGATATTTATATAGACAATGACATTATTACACCCAAATTTAATTTAAATGTTAACATTTCCCTCTTGTATGGATTGCTTGATGTTTAACAAGGCCGGACCTCCATATGAAACTTTTTCCACAGTCTAAGCACTTGTGGGGTCTCTCTCCTGTGTGGATTACTTGATGTGCCATAAGATTTGATCTTTGTTTGAAACTTTTCCCACAGTCTAAGCACTTGTGGGGTCTCTCTCCAGTGTGGACTGTCTGATGTGCCATAAGATATGATCTTTGCATGAAACTTTTCCCACAGTCCAAACATTTATGGGATTTCTCTCCAGTGTGGATTAACTGATGTTTAACAAGGACTGACCTATGTATGAAACTTTTCCCACAGTTTAAGCACTTATGGGATCTCTCTCCGGTGTGGACTGCTTGATGCTTAACAAGGTCTGACCTCCGTATGAAACTTTTCCCACAGTCTAAGCACTTATGAGGTCTCTCTCCAGTGTGGACTGCCTGATGATTAAGTAGGATTGACCTCTGTATGAAACTTTTTCCACAGTCTAAGCACTTATGGGGTCTCTCTCCAGTGTGGACTGCTTGATGTTTAACAAGGTCTGACCTCCGTATGAAACTTTTCCCACAGATTAAGCACTTGTGGGATCTCTCTCCAGTGTGGACTGCCTTATGTGACAGAAGACTTGATCTTTGTGTGAAACTTTTCCCACAATCCAAACATTTATGGGATTTCTCTCCTGTGTGGATTATCTGATGTTTAACAAGGGTTGACCTCCATATGAAACTTTTCCCACAGTCTAAGCACTTATGGGATCTCTCTCCGGTGTGGACTGCTTGATGTCTAACAAGGTCTGACCTCCGTATGAAACTTTTCCCACAGTCTAAGCACTTATGAGGTCTCTCTCCTGTGTGGATTGCCTGATGATTAAGTAGGGTTGACCTCCGTATGAAACTTTTTCCACACTCTAAGCACTTGTGGGTTCTCTCTCTTGTGTGGATTGCCTGATGTGCCATAAGATTTGACCTCCGTATGAAACTTTTCCCACAGATTAAGCATTTATGGGGTCTCTCTCCAGTGTGGATTGCCTTATGTGCCATAAGATTTGATCTTTGTGTGAAACTTTTCCCACAGTCCAAACATTTATGGGATTTCTCTCCTGTGTGTATTGCCTGATGATGAAGTAGGGTTGACCTCTGTATGAAACTTTTTCCACAGTCTAAGCACTTATGGGGTCTCTCTCCAGTGTGGATTGCCTTATGTGCCATAAGAGTTGATCTTTGTGCAAAACTTTTCCCACAGTCCAAACATTTATGGGATTTCTCTCCTGTGTGTATTGCCTGATGTTTAAGAAGGTTTGACCTCTGTATGAAACCTTTTCCACAGTCTAAGCACTTGTGAGGTCTCTCTCTTGTGTGGATTGCCTGATGTGCCATAAGATTTGATCTTTGTGTGAAACTTTTCCCACAGTCCAAACATTTATGGGATTTCTCTCCTGTGTGTATTGCATGATGTTTAAGAAGGTTTGACTTCCGTATGAAACTTTTTCCACAGTCTAAGCACTTATGGGGTCTGTCCCTAGTGTGGACGGCTTGATGTTTAACAAGGTTTGACCTCCATATGAAACTTTTTCCACAGATTAAGCACCTATGGGGTCTCTCTCCAGTGTGGATTGCCTTATGTGCCATAAGATTTGATCTTTGTGTGAAACTTTTCCCACAGTCCAAACATTTATGGGATTTCTCTTTTGTGTGGATTGCCTGATGATCAAGTAGGGCTGACCTCCGTATGAAACTTTTCCCACAAATTAAGCACTTATGGGGTCCCTCTCCAGTGTGGATTGCCTTATGTACCATAAGAGTTGATCTTTGTGCGAAACTTTTCCCACAGTCCAAACATTTATGGGATTTCTCTCCTGTGTGTATTGCATGATGTTTAAGAAGGTTTGACTTCTGTATGAAACTTTTTCCACAGTCTAAGCACTTATGGGGTCTGTCTTCAGTGTGGACTGCTTGATGTATAAGAAGGGCTGACCTCCGTTTGAAACTTTTTCCACAGTCTAAGCACTTATGGGGTCTCTCTCCAGTGTGGACTGCTTGATGTATAAGAAGGGCTGACCTCCGTATGAAACTTTTCCCACAGATTAAGCACTTATGGGGTCTCTCTCCAGTGTGGATTGCCTGATGTACAACAAGGTGTGACTTCTGTAAGAAACTTTTTCCACAGTATAAGCACTTATGGGGTCTCTCTCCAGTGTGGATTGCCAGATGTTTAACAAGTACTGACCTCCGTATGAAACTTTTCCCACAGATTAAGCATTTATGGGGTCTCTCTCCAGTGTGAATTGCCTGATGTACAACAAGGTCTGACCTCCGTATGAAACTTTTTCCACAGATTAAGCACTTGTGGGGTCTCTCTCCTGTGTGGATTCGCTGATGTAAAATGAGGTGTGACCACCACATGAAACTTTTTCCACAGTCTAAGCACTTATGGGGTCTTCCCACAGAGGTCCCCTGTGATTCCCCGTGCCCAGGAACTTCCTGCTGTTGATTCTCCTCCTCATTCTCACTCACTGATCCATCACCTGCTGGGAGAGAGAGAATCCAGACAGAAGTCATTGTGCTGGGGAGAGATTAAAAGGAATAGCAGCAAGGGAAAACCCAAAAACCCTGAAGTTGCACAGACGGAGCAATTGGATTCTGTCTCCACTTCCCACCCAAAAGTTCACAGAGAAGGAAAGTTCAGAAGGAAACTCCTGCAGGTAACAGGAGAGGTGGAAAGCGATGTCAGTCATATCTGCTGATTGTAGCCCTGCCCTGGCTGAGATGAGGAAGGAACTAAGGGCACTTATTGATACCACATTTTTGGGATTCTCAAATTTGTCCTTCATTCCCCAGATGGTTTGTGTGTCAGTCCTCACCTGTGTGGGCGCCTCTCGGGATCTCTCTTTCCTCACAGGACTGGAGATCGGGCACCCACGGCTCTTCCCCTCGTTCCAGCCGGGTGATCAGGTCCGGTTTGGTAAGGGGGAATCCTGTGCAGGGAGTGAAATCAGATCAGATCAGGGTGCATGGAGGATTGAGAGAACGTCTGTCAGAAAGGACATTCCATGAGCGGAACCTGTCCCTGTGCTGTGCTGGGGAATGTGGAATCTAAGAGGACGGGAACGTGGTCACTGAGGGGGAGGCAGACATGTGGCGAGGTGAGGAGAATTGTGATGCACACCCAGCTCTAGTGTTAAACCCCTGCCTATTTCTAAACCCGTGGAACCCAGAACCCTCCACATGGCTGCAGCTGTTCCCAAGTAGGAGGGAGAAGAGGGATTCTGTGAGCGATCGAGAAACAACACAGACAGGACAATACATGGGTTCTCCACCTTGCAAACTAGGGGGATCGGGATGATTTAGTATGTGTCTTAGGTTTTGACACCCTGGTCTCATTGGAGAGTAATGAGGGAAGAACCTGACCAGTGTCAGACACACAGACCCCGTCCCCCACCAACTTCCAATAACCAAGGGGCCAGGAATCCCTTACCCAGCGAGGTCACCATCTCGTAGTTCTCCCGCATGACGTCCCTGTAGAGGGCTCTCTGAGTGGGGTCCAGCAGAGCCCCCTGCCCCTGGGTGAAATACACAGCCACCTCCTCGAAGGTCACCAGCATCTGAAACAACAAGAATCCCTCACTCAACACCTGCTGCCCCAGCCACAATACTACTAGTCATAGGGGAGGAGAGACAGAGAAGCAGAATCCTCCCCGCATCCTGCTCAGAGCATCCAGGAGGCTTCAGGGAGTGGGTAAAAGGTGAGAGCTCCTTGTCCCCCCTAGTACACGGAGGTGGGCAGGGTCTTTTCATTTACCACATGCCTGCCAGCCACAGGCTGATATGGGAAGCAGAGCTCTGAGCTGGGGACAGGGAGAGGAATACCAACTGCATCCCTTCGTATTTCACAGCAGCCTCTGGCCAGTGGGGTCAGGCTCCAGCACTGGGAGTCTTGTCAGTTTTCCCAGCCCTGCCCAGCGGGGTGTTTCCTGGTTTAGAAATACAATACCCCTCCCCCACCACCAAAAGCTCCCTAAAAATCCCCTACCTGAGCTGGCTCCATCACAGACATATCCCTTCCCTGTCCCCTGGAAGATGGGATGAACTGGAGCGAAACGTGGACGTGATTCCTCAGCCTGTCAGGGCGAGAGGGGCGATGGGGGAGGTTACAGAAGGGACTTGAGTCCATGTCACCCCCCGATTCCCCCCAGGCTCTCTCCCTGCAGACAGACGCTAAGATTCTAGGACTCTACCATGCTGGGGAGGCTGGGGCCACATGCTCAGCAGGTGGGGGGTTATTGGGGGTTCTCAGGGGCTGGGGTCCTGCCCCTACACTGGGTGTAGGGGGCTTGCCTCCCTCAACCCTAGGTTCACCCCCCACCAGCTGTACCACGTTCTTATCCCTGGCTCCGAGTCCCAGGCAGCGGGGCTGAAACAATCCATACCATGGGGGGCGCTGAGAGCCATTGAACCAAACTGTAAAGACTGGATAGGATGGAAACCCCTTCAAGCCAGGGCGGCACTTTCCAAGGGGCGGCACTCCAGCCTCTCCCCTTTTTTTTTTCGCTTGGGGCGCAAAAAGTAGGAGCTGATCCTGAACCAAGATGTTCCCTGTCAGCTGAGGCTTTCAGGCTGCGCTGGAGCTGACGCTGCAGTTCTGGCTGCAGTCGCTAGATGGCGCTCATGGCAGCCGGAGTCGCACAGGCTGGACGGCAGTTCAGGCTGCCCGGCCGCTGGAGAGCCGGAGCGTCATCCCCGGAGCTGAGCCCGGCTGCGGCGGCGAGAGGGGCTCAGCTCCGGGGGATGATGCTCCGGCTCTCCAGCGGCCGGACAGCCTGACCTGCAGCCCAGCCTGGGGGTGAGGAGCCGGGGAGGGGGGAGGGAAGAGGCCCGGGATGCAGGGAGGGGGGAGGGGTCCTGCTGCCGCTGCTGCTCTGAGTCTCCCCAGGGCGGCGCGGCGTTTCCCCGCCCGAGGGGGCTGTGCAGGCGCCGCCGGGCTGGGCAGGGGGCGGATCCCGGCTCGCGCGCTGACAGGGCGAGTGGCTGGGCAGCCCGAACTGCCAGGGAGCTGCCGCCGCCCCCTCCTGCCCCCGGACCCAGCCCGCCACGCACCTCCTCCGCCTCAGCCCCGCGCTGCCTGCCCTGGGCGGGGAGAGGCAGAGCCTGGCTCCGAGCGGGGCAGCGGGGGATACTGCCCTGTCGGGGGACCCTCGCAGCTCGGGCACCTGGGGGGATCAGTGTCTGTCCTCTCGACTCTGCCTGCACGGGGCTGGGGAAGCAGCTGTCAGAACCTGCCCCTCTCAGCCCTTGCCCCCCCCATCCTGCTCGCAGCCCCTCCACTTATACGTCCCCCATGGCTCCTTCACCGCACCCCTTCCCCTTCCCCTTGTACTCTCCCTTCACCCGCACCTCTCCCCTTGTACCCTCCCCCAGCCCTCTCCTCCCGCACCTCCCCCCTTCCCCGCACCTCTTCTCCCGCAACCCTCCTGATACCCCCTCTAATCCTCCACCCTCCTCCGCGAGTACATCACACCCTGCCTCTCTGCCAGTGTAGAGCCCCCAAGCACCCCACACCCGCTCCTCTGCGTGAACCCTCTTTACTAGATCCCCATCCCTTTCCAGGTACAAGGTTTGAGGATTAGTCCCTAGGCCTTCCATGTGCATTTGGAGCACTAAAGATGGGGTTGCGGGGGACGGGGGGGGGTGAGATTTATACTAAAGTGAAATAAAAATAGGAGAAATGGTTTGATCCCCACTGCAAGTGTAAACAGGGATTGGTGTGGTGAACGAGGAGGTCACGTTTCGGGGGGGGGAGCCCAGGGCTGGGGCGGCAGGGGGTGTGGGAGGGAACTGGTGAGAGGGGGAGCCCAAGGCTGGAGTGGGGGACAGCCAAACAATTTTTTGCTTGGGGCTGCAAAAAACCTAGAGCCGGGCCTGCCCTGAGCACCGCTCCTTCCCCGACTCCCAGCTGCCCCCCCCCCCTGCATTCAGTTTGGCCCCTGCCACATTCTGCCCCCCTCAGATCTCCCTGAGCTGCAGCCTCCGTCCAGATCAGCGCGGCCTGGGGCAGGGAAACAAAGCAGCAGATGGGGCGGGAGAGATGGGTGATAACGTGATCCTGCCCCCGCCCCGCACACACCGGGAGCTGGTGGCAGCTTTCCCGGGCCCAGGGCGGGAATCGCAGCCAGCTCCGCTGGGAGCAGCCTGGGGCCAAACCTCCCCCTGCAGCCGGGCGGGTGTCTCTTACCTTCCCTCCGAGCGGGGCCCCCCTGGGGCAGGGGCCGGGCCGGGAAGGGGCCTGGCCGGGCTGGGGGCTCTGCCCTGGGAGAGGCTCCTGGGGAGCAGCGGGAAGGGCCCTGCTGGAGATTCCCCTCTCCCGGCTGCAGCCAGGGCTCCCGGCTCCCAGCACCAGCCGCCAGGGCGCGGGGATCTCGCCAGGAGCCTGGAGCCAGAGTCACCGCAGCGGCTGTGAGTCACTTCGTGCTGCCGGGACTGAGCCCAGCGATCGCTCCCCCCAGAGCCGCCTCCCAGCTGCTCCTGGGTCCTAGCGATCAACCGACTTCCTTGACTTCTCTCTGTGTTCAGCTTCTGTTACACTCACAAGCTCTCAGGTCAGAAGGGCCCATCATGAGCATCTAGCCCAGGGGTTCTCACAACCAAATTTTTTGGCGGCCTCAGAGTAAGGCCAGCAGCTGTCACTGGTGGCCGCTCCGACACATTTTCCCAAAATACTTAATGAACTTTAGGAGAAACCAGTAAACATGCACAGAGGTAGACGGGGAAACTTTCCTGACTTAAACACCACCCGGGTGGAATCGAATAGTAGAAGGATCTGAGTCCTCACTCCCTTCACCCAGAGCCTGCCTCACCTTGCGGGCTCCCCTTCCACTCTCCTGTGTGGCAAGGTCCTTATAACCCCGACAAGGCTGGGCCCAGGCTTCCTGAGGGGCTCGCCCCCCAACCTGGTTGTGACCACTCAGGACATGGGCTAGAGCATCCCCACTCTGGGTACTTTCTTCGCTATGGACGCTTCCCTGACCTCTTCCCTGGCCATTGTCTATAGTTCAGAACAAATGCAATTTACAAAACAGCAAGTAATAAAAATTCAGGACACAATCAGAAAGGCGAAAGGAAAACTCTTAGCCCCACTCTGCAGGGCCGGATTAACTTTTTGTGGGCCCAATGCCTAACCTATTTGTGGGCCCCCATGGGGCAAGGTGCAGGAGGCGGGATGGTCAGTCTACAGAAGGAAGGGCAGGCGGGCAGGGCACAATGAGCCATGGCCGCAGAGAACCCCTTGAAAAGTCTCCAGGAGGAAGCTCCATGTCCCATTTGTCTGCA